>NW_026067924.1:13904301-13907831 GCF_014885135.2 Alexandromys fortis
TTGGAACTTATTACTCTTAAATTTTAAATCACAAAAAAATAAAAATAAATAAATGGCAGAATTAGGGCAAAATAGATGCCACAAGAAATGTCCATGTAAAGTATCACGATTCATACCCTCTTTTAGCAAAGATGTTGTTGTAATTCCTTCCCTCTGAAAAAAATGAAAACATCACATCACAGTGAATTAGGTGCAACTGAACTTCTCTAGGTGTTCAGCGACAACACAATAAACAAGTCTGGACATGAAAGATTTTGCTGTTTTCTCCCAAGGTTTTCCAACATGGTAGTTTAGGCTTTAGATCACGGTCATCAACATATGATTAATACTAAGAGGAGAGTCAAAGTAACCCAAGGAGTGCGTCCCCTTGAACAGGACGACAAATCAACAATGTCATGTTTTACCTAGGTTAAGTTGTTGATCATTATAAGAATAATTAGTTATTGTAACATTCCAACCAGTTTTACAAAGTGCATGTTTTGAACAACCTAGAGAAACATCTGGTAAATTTGTTTCTGACTGCTGAAGCATGTTGTCCTCCCATTTTTTTTTTTATTTTTGTGAAGGAGTTGATTAAAATGCACAGTCCCACATTTTCTGTGATAAATATATTCCTTAATATATCTTCATATATATGTAATTATGTATACATGTGCATATGTTATGTGTATATTCCAATTGTGTGTTTTATAAATATTTATGCTACACTCACTTAACCTCAATCCATCAAATAAATTCAGTATTATTTGTGTAACATTCACAGGGAAGGAGAAACTTAGCATATAACTTTTCTGGCTAAAATATAAGCAGAAGTAAATCTGTATTTGCTCACTATATCCCAGTCATCTTTATTCAACTGCTGAAAACAAAACAAAACAAAAAAAAAAAAAGATCAGCTTAAGCCTCCCTTTGCCATTACTTATTATGACTGAGAAAATGAATGTCAAAGTAAGTCATAATGAAGGTGATTTTCACAGACCTACAGGGCTGAATAAGAAAAATATAATTAGCTCTCGTTTTTGAGAAATAGTTGCAAAATTAGTTTGACTTTAAGATGCTGAACAAAGCACACTTATCATCCCTGCGAATATTTATTGCAGCCATCCTTTTGCCAATACCCTGCACTTGCAATGAATTTCAGCCCGTTTTGCTCTCTTTGGGCTGAGTCTGAGTACACATGAACAGCTGAGCTGAGGATAAGCATACACATAAAAAGAGCTAATAACTAGCTAAAATACATCAGTTATCACTGCAAGAGTTTTATAAGTTTCATTTATTTAATTTCAAAAATTATTATATTCATCAAATACACCTATTTTCCTTTTAAAAAATAATACCGGTCTCGCTGAACATAGCGGACAATGAGGACTACTGAGACCTCAAGAACAATGGCAATGGGCTTTTGATCCTACTGCACGTATTGGCTTTGTGGGAACCTAGGCAGTTTGGATGCTCACCTTACTAGACCTGGATGGAGGTGGATGGTCCTTGGACTTCCCACAGGGCAGGGAACCCTGATTGCTCTTTGGGCTGAAGAGGGAGGGGGACTTGATTGGGGAAGGGGGAGGGAAAGGGGAGGCGGTGGTGGGGAAGAGACAGAAATCTTTAATAAATAAATAAATAAATAGAAAAGAAAAAAATAATAAAACAGGAGCAAATAGTTAAATTAGCAGAGATCATTCAGTCATGACCAGATTGGAAACTAGCTACACTCCCTTAGCAAATTCAGTTTCAACCCAATGGGAAGTACTCCAAAAAGAGAGAATCAGCATAGAGACCAAGAAAAAGCAAGCCTATCTCACATGAAAATCACAAGAGGTTATATCAGAAACAATCAGAAACTGTATTCTCCCTCCCCCACCAAGCCAGAAGAGATTCCACAAAAGTCTTGTAAAAGCTTAGTGATCTAGTCCACACATTTCCTTCATTTGCTTACTATTCTCACTATTGAATTAAAAAGTCAGATTCACATTTGACACATGTAAATGGGAATAATAGTTTTTGCATCTTATCTAAGAGTCTTGAATGCTGTTATTGCATACTGCCAGTTTATCCAGTCTATTCTGTGAAGAGATGTATGATGAAAGAAACTGTTTTTCTTTTCTGACCCAAGACAGGGCTGTGTATCCACTCACGGGAACATGAAGCCCAGTAGATCTTCATTCATTATCCGTCATTACCCTATGGCCTCAATTTCATGTGACAAACAACAGACAGTATTAATGAGTACTAAACAAGACCATTGGCTAATTCACACCACCATAGTTAAATACTATGTTTTAAGATCTGGATCATTAACATTTCCATGTGGAATAACTAAGGTCATAGAACACATTCAGGCTACAAACAACAAAGGCATTGACTGATTATAACACAACAGAAAAGAAGTAGATTGGCCTTCATGCTTCTGAGTTTCAGGAAACAGGTCTTATTGTATACCATCATCCTCCCTGGATCCTTCCCCTTCCTGTTATGGACTCCTGATTACTAAATTTGAAGACCTTCACCATCATGATAATTTTTTACAGTTTAAAGTGAAAACTCAGAAGAATTTGGCTCATGGATGAAACCCTTTTAGAAAAATGCAATTCCTATACCTCCAACTCCAGGAAAATCTTCGTTGTTCAAACCTCATTCACAGGTTACAATACAAATGACTCAAAAATAATAGGAGCACTCTCCTGTGTGTTCAAATTCTCTGAAATATCACCTTGATAGACCAGTCAGACAATTTGTTCTCAAAAGAAGTGTCCCTAATTGCAGCTGTGTGTCATCATCACACAGCTCGGTATTCAGTTTGACATAGAGTACAGTAGATTTTCAAGTATTTATAAATTCTCCTCATCCTTGAGAGTGAAGTAGCAGAACTACACTTTTCCTGTTTGAGGGTTTGTAAGGCAGTTCTCCTCTCTGCAGAGTAGTGTGATGCTGTAAAATTGCTTGTGTAATCAAAGTCATGGGATGTGAAGATAATGCGTGCTAGTATGTACATCGCAAATGTGACCTTTAAAACTATTAACACCTTTAAGATTCTTTTCCCATCACCTGTAAATATACAGGGTAGAAAGAAGAGAAAAATTATTATGTATTTGATACACTGTTATTTCAGATTTTAGAAAATTTTCTTCCAACCTTTGTGAAATGTTTTTGTGCAGTCTTTGGAACAATGCTGGCCTTCTCCCATTAGAAACCATAGTAAGAAGTGAACTTCTTAACACATTGCTCTGTGTCTGTCTAAATGTGAATCTGTCTTTGCATTTTTGGTGGTATGCAATAGCTCTGAGGTTCATTTCCTGTCAGTTTTTATGTTCACATCATTTGCTCTGAGATATTGTCCTTTTATTTTATTTTATTTTATTTTAGTCAAAACTACTTTCTTCTTTTATGTGAATGAGAATCCTTTTATAAAGATTCTATAGCTACATGTCTAAAATCATAAAAGCTTAGATTTCTTTCTCTCTTTCTTTCTTGTTGTTGTTGTTTTTTTTTTTCTTTTCTTTTTTTGAGACAGGGTTTCTCTGTGTAGCTTT
>NW_026067924.1:13908467-14137027 GCF_014885135.2 Alexandromys fortis
GAGAGAGAGAGAGAGAGAGAGAGAGAGAGAGAGAGAGAGAGAGAGAGAGAGAGAGAGAGGGAGGGAGGGAGGGAGGGAGAGAGAGAGGGAGGTAAAAAAGGGAGGGAGAGAGAAATTATAGTATTTTTTAACAACATCAAAACCTATGCTTTTAAAGAACATGTGAACAGAAGTGAACACGTGTTTGAACATATATAAGTAATTTCATTCAGTATGAATTTTGTATTACTAAGGAGATGATGAGGAAGAAATATTCTAGTTATATTGTATCTAACTGACAAAGAGAGACTCTCGAAAGAAATTAACTCAGCAGGCTAGAAAGAAAGGACCAGGAAAAAGCCAGCCAACAGATGCACACAGAACCTAAAGTCAATTTTATAAAGGTGAATCAAGCTAGCATTTCTTTCCATAAAGTCCCTGAATTATGATAAATGCAAGTTCTGCATTTCTGTGTTTGGAAAACCAACTCTGCTTTCTGTGTTAGTTGCCTTTTTTGCAACAATAATTCCTTGAGCAGTATTCTATTTCTACAGTGTAGCTGTCAGTGTAGTACCGTCATGCTTTTCCCTGGCAAATCTAGTGCTAAATAATTCATTGCTGCTCCAAGGGGGAAAATATCCAGTGCACACAGCCAATGGAAATTTCCCATCCGCATTACAGAGCGGCTAGATGTGGAGATACAGATGCCCCAGGCCTATGTGGTCACATATCTTTCAGTTGTCAGGACCTGCCACACATATTAAAAAGAGTTGCACTTATTGGTCAGCATACTCTTTTTGTTTTGTTTTTGCTGTTGCTATTCTTTAACTGAGTGTAATGGCTTGTTTCTTTTGTATGAAATGTGTTCTTTAAAGAAATACAATTTTATCTGCCTAAAACTGGTAGTAAAATACACGGCGCTAAAGCTGTATTTATGAAGCTGGGGATGAATCTAGTATCATCTGGGAGATGGGTCTCTGGAATACCTGCTGAGGGATTCTCTTGATTGTGCTAATTGAAGCAGGAACAGTTATCTTAGTTGTGGGTGGAGTTTTTCACTCACTGGGATCTAGGAGTTGAGAAGATAGAACGTGAGCATAGCACACAGCTTCGTGACTCTTTACCTCAGACTGTGTACATAATAAGACACACTGCTTCAAGCACCACACTGCCTCGACTTCACACCTTCGTTTACTAAGACACAAACTGTGATCTATGATAGACGCTTTCTCCATTAAATTGCTTTTGCTTTTGTAAGGAGGGTATTTTATAATAGTAATAGGAAAGGAAACTAAGATACTCAATTCGTAGAGTGCTTGCTCATCATGCACAAAAGCTCTCGGTTCAATGACACTCTGTCATGAACAAGAACATGTGGCAAGTCTGTGAACCTTGTGATGGGGAGGTGGGAACAGAAGGTTCCCGAAAGTCAAGGTTGTCATCAAATGTGTAATGAGATTGAAGACAGCTTGGCCTTCAAGAGACTGTGTCTCAAAATAGTTCTTTAAAAAAATGTATTTCCTAAACCAGCAGGAAGATTCAGCAGGTAAAGGTATTGCTGCCAAGACAGATACTCAGAATATGATCCCTGAAGGCAAAATGGTGTAAGGTAAAATTTGACTCCTATAAGATCTTCTCTAACTTCTACACATACAGAATGACACAAGCATTTAAAATACACACACACACACACACACACACTCACACATATAATCTCGACAAATACTTAGACAAATGATAAAAATAATAAATAGTATTGAGATACAGTGTTTGAATGTTATTTACAGAAGTGAAATATACTAGATATGGAGCTATACAGTAATAAACACAGTTATTTTGTGAGGTGATTTAAATAAAAGTGATTATCATAGGCTCATAGGTGTTACTATTTGAGAAGATTAGGATGTATGATCTTGTTGGAGTATGTGTGTCACTGGGGGGTGGGCTTTGGGATTTCAAATGTTCAAGCCAGACCCAGTATCTTTCATCTTTCTCTGTCTCAACCAAGTATCAATCCTCTCTCTCTCTCTCTCTCTCTCTCTCTCTCTCTCTCTCTCTCTCTCTCTCTCTCTCTCTCTTTCCCTTGCTGTCTGCCAATTCAGATGTAGAACTCTCACCTACCTCCCCAGCACTTGCCTCTATGCCTTTATAGTTTACACTATGATAATAGTGGGTTAAGCCTTTAAAATTGTAAGCAAACCCCCAGTTAAATACTTCCTTTTATGAGCTGTCATGGTGATTGTCTCAGTGTTTCTTCATAGCAATAGAACACTAAGACATCATGTAAGTCAGTTGTTTGTTTTAATTGTCTTTTTAAAACTCAAATATTAAGATACAATTTTATTACAAGCAATATTACTAAGTTTGCTGGATGGATGCGTTCATCTTCCATTCCCACTCAAGAGCTACAAGCAAGTTGAAGGAATAATGCATACAGTTATAAGATATTTATGTAGCATATCTCTAGGGATTTTGAAAGGCTTGCAAAATTTATGCCATTAATTCTTCCTCTCTATTCATGAGAAAGGAAGCAAGCAGATAAAATTTAACAGTGTTATAAGTATTTTGCACAAATTGAAGCAGGAATGCTGGTAAGTCTTGAGTAGAACTTGTATCTGCTGTTTTTATCTTTATGGTCCAGAAAATGGTGATAGGAAAGTTATGTTCTTCCATAATCCACAGGACTGTTTCCAGTAATGGAAGATCACATATATTTTTCCTATAGATTTACAAAAGATAAATTTATCCACGTAACTCCTTAAGCCAAGACAAAGATGAGCTTTGAAACCAGTGAGCAAGAGTTCAACCAGTGAACAACAGTAAAGAAGAGAGCAAACGTATTAAGCACAGTTATCACATGATCATGAGGCAGCTGCTCACCATAACTAGATTTTCCTCCCTCCATCCAGGCCCTCCATGTGAGTCTGCTGTTATCCTGTTGCAGTTTCTCTACAGCAGCCTCCACCTGCCACCTGTTCCTGGTCCCAAATGCCACAGGAGTTCGGCAACCACCACCCGTTGGCTCTGCCATTCAGGCAGCCCTGTACCCTCAAATCCCACAATGCACTCTTCTTCCACACATCCCTCTTGTGTCTGCTTTTCGAGCAGCTCACTCACATCTCCCATGAGTTGTAGGCTTCCCCTAGAGCCCCTGCTTGGGCTGCTGTCCTGCCAGGGTGGCCAACTGGACTCAGGCTTATAATGTTGCTGCCACATATTTTATCTTGTTGTATAGTCATTCTTTCTGAGTCACAATAGGAAGGAGGAGAGATGGTTAGAAAACTCTCCACACTCAGGGTATTTAGAAAATTAAACAATTCTCAAGACTCCCAGAGTTAGACAAATGATGAACCATGGCTGGGAGAGGCGTTCTTTCTGTAGATATCTCTGCAAGCTGCATGTGGATTTCTAGGGTGGGCTTTGTGGTAATGCAGCTGCCTTTTAAGTCTGCCATGATCCTGTAAGTAACCCCAATAAAGTTGTGCTTCACTAAGACTGACTTAGGTGGAATCTTCTTTGGGGAGCCGCTGGTGCCTTATCTAGAATCAATGGATACTTGTCCATTTTTACTCCCAAAACTTATACAACACAGCTTATAGAACGCAACCTCATGCTTCTCTTACTTTATATATATTTTCAACAGTTGTCTTTGAAGACTGCTCAGAATCACACATGATAAGTGATGCTAAATTGTACATTTTTGTTATTAACAAGTAATTTGAACTGTCCATGGGGGGAAAAAGATTTTAAAGTTCATATGACAGGGTTAAATAAAATTTTAAAATTCTCATATATATTCTTCTTAATCTTCATAGAAATAATAAAAAAACAGTATTATATTGTATCAAAATGGCCTTGACTTGGCTCATTGTTGGCTGTTTTTCTGTAGAAAATTGCATATATTTATATACATCTATCGTATTTTTATTTGTGTTGACTTCATCTGCAACTTCAAATTTTATAAGCTTAGAAACAGACTTTGTTTCATCACAATGGCTATGATGTGGCAGCAAGGAAGAGGAGGAGCAGTGGAAGAGTCAGGCATGTGGCACATGGTCACAAGGGCAAAATCGATTACTTTTCTGGTCTTAGCATGGATATTAATGTTACTTCTACTGAATACCCTGATCCACAAAACGTTTTCAGGCTGAAGTTTTGCTTGGATTTTCCTGAAATCTTCAAGTTGGAGCTTTAATAGTTTAAGAGAATAATAGTATTGTGATATCAGGAAATATAATTCATTTGATACTGAGGTTTCCCTCAGTACTTAAGTGGTAAATGGAGCATCATCCTAGTGCATTTAGGCTTTCCCTATAATTTATCTAAGTGTGCTTCCATTATTCGCGAAGACTTAGGAGATTATTTGTGGAATTATTGTTTTGCAATGTGCAGGTAATGCCAGGGTATTAAGAACCCTTCTCTCAGAGCTTTACATGTGTTTAAGTTCAGATAACAGTGATGTGAATGATCACAGCTCAGCCAGCTCTCTGCCTGCAGGTATGCAGGACAGTGAATCAAACAAGGGATAGGTAAAGGGACATGGGTGTTTTTGCCAGTATAGTGATTTTTCAAACACTGTGAGGTTTTTCAAAATAGATGTTTACTCATACCTTCTTTTTCCCTGTCTTTGATGCCCTTCTGAACTTTATTAAACAGTATGGGTGTTGTTGTTTTCTTTTTGTTTTGTTTATCATGTTACACTTCTTGTTTTTTTTTTTACAACCCATTTTTGTCTAGAAAAACAGTAAATTATCTTGTATCTGAACACAAAATTTTATATATTCCAATTCATACTTTTCATGGCCTTTTCTTCTAGGTGAATCTTGACCTGGAGGCATAGTTCACTGGAATGGCAATTACCTTGCATATTTGAGATCCTGAGTTCTATCCCCATACAGAGGTGAATGACTCTACACCCATGCACATGCAGGCAGCACTCATGGGGTATTTCAAAAGAAAAAGGAGAAGGGAGCAAGAAAGTGAAAGGCAGATTAATCAGTGAAGGGATAATACAGGGGAAACAGAAAGGAGATTTACATTGGATCAAGACATATTGTATACAATCATGAGGTTGTCAAAGAAGAGATAAAAATATTGTACTTCATTTCAGATAAAATTGCACACAAGCTTGTTTCCTGATTTCTGTTTTCTCTCATTCTGTGCTCCTTAGAAACACGAACTAATGAAAAGGAAAAAATGTAAGTAGCAGTTTAGGTAAGAGATGACAAATGCTCAAATCACAGGAGCAAAATGTAAATGCAGAGAAAGGGGAAATGAGAGCCAAGGAGAATAGCTTTAGGAAGATGAATAACTTATTAGATGGAAAGGTGAAATTTTACACTGTAAACACATTACAGGAAAAGTAATGAATGCAATGTTAAGAATACTAAGCATGGTGAAAAATTAGATTTATAATTTAGACACAATCAGGAGCATTCTGCATAGTATGACCATAGACTAGATTTATAATTTAGAAACCACCTATGTCATTAGATTAGATGGAAGAGTTAGTAGCAGGCACCTGGCAACAAAATTATTGGAATACTTAGGTTATCCCAAAATTTTATTTGAACAATAACCACAGCGAAAGGAATAAAATTTGATAATTTTAAGGGATGATGACAAGAAAAAAAAAAGATCAGAAACACAGAACAGGAACAGAGAAAGGAGAGACCCACAATCAAATCCTAGGAAAACCTTTAGCAAACCAAAATTTTATAGCAACCAAGTAAGGCAGGTGTCGAAACATGCACAGTGACCCCTAACAATGAAGACACGTAGGACTGTCTGCTCAGAAGCACTGGTGGAAGCTAACCACCAGGCAAGATGATTTAAGACTGTGACTCAAACATTTTCAGGGAATAAGGAAATGCTTAGGAAAATCTTGTCTATAAATGAGGAGAAATTGATATAAAAAATAATAAAAGAAACAAAACACAGCATAGGCTATAGACTATCACAACACAGCATCATGTAAATAAATATATAAACACAGAAACCGTAAGAGATGGCATGGATTGACCTGAAGGAGCTGGAATACTTGATCCTAAACTGAACACGAGGAACTGTTGAGGAGCAGAGTGAGAAACATAGGTGATATATGGTCTGTAGGATAAATATGGGTGGGCTCCAGCACCACCTAGATGGCCTGAGGAGGTATCTTGTGAGTTCCAATCCAAAAGAGTGTCCTACTCAAAATGCAAATGCTAATGTTCTCATCTAGAACGAGTACTGGTCAGGAGGGAGAAGTCTTGAACACAATGCATAAATGAAAAGAGCCACTAAGATCTAAGACAAGAGGCAGGAAAATAATAAAATAACAAAAACAAAACAAACCTTGGAGCCTAGCTAGAAGTTACTGCTTTGCTGTATGCATGCGATGCTCATGTAAGGATATATATCTTCATCCATTTATCTATTAATCAACTTGTTCCTATTCCCACTAACAGTGAATGAGAGTCCCCTTTCCCCACAGGCAGCAGCATTTGTTGTCTACTGTTATGTTGACTTTGCCATTCTGACCGGAACAGATGGAATCTCAAACTTGTGATTTGCATATCCTGAATTACAAAGGATGATGAACCTTTTGAAGGCATTTCTTAGCCTCTTTCGTGTCTTCTTTTGAGAACTCTCTGTTTAGAGTCATGGTCCACATTTTACTTGAATACCTTTTTCTTCACTCAGTTTTTGACTCCTTTCTAAAACCTGAATATGAGTCCTTTATCTAACATAGAACTGGCAAAGTTATTTTTTTTTCCCACTCTGTGAGCTTCATCTTTATTTTATTGATTATTTCCTTACTTGTACAGAAGTTTCAGCTTTATAAGTGCATAGTCTGGAGTGATTCCCAAAACCAGGAAAGTAAAAAGTCTCTATGGGGGAGAAGAATGACTGAAGAGCAAAATAGCGAGATACAGGCGATGTGAAGAGAGTAACGGAAAAAATGGGGGGAGGTTTTAACTGGGTTGAGGGAGCTCAATGCAAGGACAGCAAGGTGGAGGGAAAATAACACTGAAGATGTTTGAAAAAGCCACGAGACTCATATTACTTTTTATTTACTTATGATTGCATATAACATAAACTTATTTATGAACATAGATTATATATTATGTCATATGTTAAGAGTACTATGTGTAAGAATTATATACAACTTGGGCTGACAATGTTCCCCACCAAGAGCAATAAACTACCTAATATAAATGCCAGGACTAGGCACTAAAAACCTCTCTTGAGTTGTTGGTCATGAAAGTATAAGAATGCATCCAAAACAATATAGAATGTTGCTGTTGCAGGTTTATGGTTAACCCCCTTTTGCTTAATATGGGATATAGGATTCTTAGGATATAGGCTTCAATTTAAGTGGGTCTGACTCATGAGCCTTATCCCTGAAGATTATCTTTCATAGTAGTAGACATGCAAACTGTCAAAGGGGTGTGATGGTTTGAAAGAAAATGGTTCCCACAGGGAAAGGCACTCTTAGGAGGTGTGGTCCTGTGAAGTAGTTGTGGCCTCATTGGAGGAAGGGTGGCACTGTGGAGGTGGGCTTTGAGGTTTCACATATGCTCATGATACTGCCCAGTGTCTCAGACCACTCCCTATTGTCTATAAGTCAGGACGTAAGAACTCACAGCTCCTTCTCCAGCACCACGTCTGCTTGCATGCTGCCTTGCTTCCCAACATGATGATAATGTACTAAACCTCTGAAATATAAGTGAGCCACTCCAAATAATGTTTCTCTTTCTAAGAGTTGCTGTGGTCATGGTGTCTCATCACAACAATAGAAACCCTAATTAAGACAAGAGGAAAGTAACCAGTAGTCCAACCTAGTTGTGATGCAGATAAACCACGAAAAAATGACCCGGATGTCCTTAAATGTACAACACTGGTACTCATATCTTGGCAGAAACCATAGTTGTGCAATTAGATGTATGGCTTACCCTATAAGAGGGAAATTGTCTTATAATGAATACTGGACTTATGGTTTTCAAGACAGGTTTCTCTGTAGCTTTGGGGCCTTTCCTGGAACTAGCTCTTGTAGACCAAACTAGCCTTGAACTCACAGAGATCCACCTGCCTCTGCCTCCTAAGTGCTGGGATTAAAGGCATGTGCCACCACTGCCCAGCTAAGGAAAAACTTTCTAACATCTCCAAATTTACTAAACCACCTAAATCATAACTGAACTCTAAGTCTTTATTTTTGTATACATAGATAAGTGTATCTCTCAACCTCAATTAAGAAGGAGTTTCTTTGCAACAAACAGAGACTATTACAGGAAATCAAAGCCAGTCAAAATGCAGAAAACAACTGATTGTGTGGTGCCCAGAACAAATGGATATACCAACAACATAACTCTTGCATGTTTGGCTCAGGAACGTTGCAGATGAAAGTAGAAAGTTTGTAAAAGCAAGGGGACCAGGAAGTCTGCTGTGAGATTGTGTCTTCTAGAAACCACGGGGAAGTTATATCCATGATACCTCAACCAATATGGCTGTCTAAACAGTGACACCAATACACATATTAAAATGGAAGGAGAAAATCTTATATGGCACCAAAGATACACAAAGAACTACAGATGGCTAAGAAATGCTGTGAGTGAGAGAACTGGTCATCCTCAGGGAGAGCTAGGCAACCAATCAGAATTGGATATCCAAATCTAGTAAGCCCTGAAATCACATACACACAAGCAACACTAAATGGACTTAGCTGTGTGTACTGAGATATCTATGCACTTGTACACATGTATCAAAGTAACAAAGAAAAATAGGCCATGAATTGGAGAGCAAGCAAGGGAAGGAAGCTTGTACAAGCAGTTGGAGTGAGGAAACAAACGGGAGAAATGATGCGATTACATTTTAATATAAAATGCACTTTAAAATAGAGTCTTGAACAATAAAACCTGGTAATTTTTGCACCACACTTCCGCAGAAACAGAATGCTGTTTGGTGGCAAATGCTGCCTGCATCAGAACGCCTCAGGCAGAGAGGTGTGTGAGTGCTCTGCAGGCAATGGAGAAGACCAAAGAGAACCATCTGTCAGAAGCACAGCTTTGTCACAATGACAATTTGTGATTGAATTTACTCAGAAGATTATCCAAGGCTCTCTGTTCATCAAGGTATTTCATTTAAAGTACCATTAAAGTGAAATTAAGTTGCTATTAACCTTGTCTATTCAAATGATGCCACTGAACGAGTAAACACACTACCCTGGCATGCAGGGAGACGACATGATGAATTGATACGTGTAGCACGGGGGTGGACGGGGGTGGATGGAAGCTCTCTAATGAGTGATTACCTGTGGCATAAGTGTATCAATTGTGTTTGCACATGTCAAATGGAGCTGGCAAGGACGGACTTGAAGAAATCAATCTTGGAACTTGCCATGACATCAGCCCCTCACTTTCACAGACACTAAATCTTAAACTTCACGTTTCTAAGGAATACGGAGAGTTTGGGAAGCACTAACCTCTGCCCGATAATATATACTGTTTGGCTTGGCGAATTATTTCCTGTCCACTCCAAAGGCAAACAGGTATGAGATTTGTGTTTTATACAGGACAACCAGTCAATTAGTCAATGACAAACACAGCAATCTCCATGTATGCGTGATGAAGCCATTTCTAGTTTGCTTTTCTTATCATTTGAAAAGGGTATTTGAAATGTGTGCTTGATAGTTTTACGTCAACTTGATACAAGCTAAAGTCATCAGAGAGGAGGGAACTTCAGCTGAGAAAATGCATCCAAAGCACCCAGCAGTAGGGCATTTTCTTAACTGGTGATTGATGTGGGAAGGTCCAGCCCACTGTGGGTGGTGCCATCACTGTGCTGGTGGCCCTGGGTGCTGTAAGACAGCAGCAGACTGAGCAATCCATGGGAAACAGGCCTATGAAGTACATTTTTCATGGTCTCTGCATCAGCTGCTGCCTCCAGGTTCCTGCTGTGTTTGAGTGCCTATCCTGACTTGTTTCAGTGATGAACAGTGATGTGGAACCTTCAGCCAAATAAACCCTTTACTCTGCAAGTTGCTTTGGTCCTGGTGTTTCATCCCAGTAATAGTGACCCTAACTAATATAAGATGGATACTCTCTCCTGTCTCTTATTCCATTTTTAGAATAAAAAAGAGTCATTCATTTATCTCTTTCTCCATTTTGGGTTTATGACTTAGTAAGAGTTGAGGAGAAAAGATGGTTATTTCTGTAGGACTTTCCCTAGGAATTAGAACTATGTACATACACACAGATATACACGTGAACACGTACACACATACACAGATACACATATACATACAATCTCAAAGGTATACTTGATTTCTGTGGACTGTCCCATTTGAAATCTTTGCTTGCAGAATTAAGAAGCACTTCTCATCTGCTTTCTTATTAGATTAAGATGAACGCAAGATTGGATGAGAACCTAGGGAATTTGGTATACATGGAGCAAATTCCATATACTCCAAAGGAAAAAAAATATCCAAAAATAGTGTTGGACCAAGGACTGCTTTTAACAGAAGAAATGCTACTAACCCCATTTAAGGAATTTGGCAAGTCATATTTTTGACAACAAGATGTGGCCTTGATGTTTGAAGAACAGCTTGTGGATCCTGGGTTAGAATGTCCAGAGAAAATGTGTTTGCTAATACTTGCCTGGATAGTAAAAGCCAGGCTCTAATAATTTTCAGTGTCCATGATATAATATTCCTGTGACACATTGGAATTTTTAAGATGTAAGATTTCATGGGAGATCTTTAGGTCATTAGGGACAATGCCTTGAAGAGAATTGTGGTACCCCAGGCTCTTTCTCTTCTTCTCTTTTACACCCTGACCATGCAATTAAAAGTCTGCTCTATCAATATGTGTGTATGTATGTATGTATGTATGTATGTATGTATGTATGTATGTAATGGTGTGCTCCCTTGCCATAGACCCAAAAGTGATAGGTCCATGATTATAAACTGGAACCTCCATTACTATGAGCCAAAATAAACCCTTTCTCTATAAAATGACATTCTTGGTCCTGTGGTATAATGATAGAAAGCTGACTGATACAGTAGACATGGTCTTCTGTGCTTGCTTTAAAGGGAAAGAGATAGTGATACTATCTAGATCAGCTTGACTACAGAGCCTTGAACAGGAGTTCATTTCTACTGCTATTTCTCCTACACAGGAAAACAAAGCTAGTTCAGAGACACATGGATTTGGAGTAGCAGCAGTGCATCTTGTGCTTTATTGCTTTTATCTCATCCATGTCCAGTAAAAATAAACATGCCCCTTTTTATTAATTTAACCACAGCAGCAATTTGAGCAAGTATTTACTGAGGATTGGAAGTATTTTATCAAATAAGCTTTTTCACATCATTCCTTTTTCTCCACAATGTGTAATACTACTTTCTAAATTTAAAAAAAAAAGTATCCACTGAATGGAAGCTCTTCTGTGCTTATGTGGGATGTGCTTCCCCATGAAGAGATTGCCATGGGAAGATGAGGCTGCACAGGACGTCGGGGCTCTGATATGAGGGGGTCACAGTGCTTACCTCTGCTCATGCACAATGTCACTGTGCAAGTGTCTGGGTAGCTAGCAAGTGATGGTGGGAGGGTCTTCGATTATTTAGGAAGGAATTTAGTTAGGTCATATGGGTCTGCCACTGAAGGAGTCCGGACTCTATACTCCTCTCCTTTTAGCTTTTACAGCTGTCATGAAGCACACAACCATTCTTTTGTGTGTGGTCCTACCATGACATTTCAAGGGAACAAGACCAAAGGACGATGGGAGAGAATGAAGTTTTCTTCTTTCATGGCTGATATTCTCAGGGATTTCGTGACAATTACAGGAAGATAATGCAACCTTGATGGCTTAAGTTTAATTTCAAAATGTGATTTTGCAGGGTTTTTTTTTTTCAATATTCACTTTTAAGTGGGGGAGGACTGACTGGTCAGAGAGTGGATAGGATGTCAGGAGTGGTACTATGTCTAAGAGGCAGGGATCATATTCAATTCAACATTTAGACTCATAACTTTTAGGTAAGGGTATTGTAAAATAAATTGCATTCAATGTGTTTTCTCTACACCCTGATAGAATATCTATTTTAACTACAACTGAAGTGAAATTAGAGTTCTTCATTAAGGAAAGAGAATTCAGCAAAAGAGTACTTCACTGAATATCTAAGGACAGGAAAATGATAATATTTCTGGAGGACAGTTTCCTGTAGCATTTTCTTTAATAGGCAAAAAAAGAAGAAGAAATAGATAAAACTCACTTGTTCAACTAACGTGGGAAACTGAGTTTTATACACTCAGAATTTCTCTCTTCTCTGTGATCTTAACAAATTTCATTGATATCTAAAGATGATAGATAGAAAATGGTAGCTGCTATCCTAATGAAGAATTATCACTGTGTATTAGCTTAAGATATATTTTCATAGTTCTAAGTTGTGCTTGAGTGAATCAAACCTTTCTACTTCAATTTTTATATCAATAAAGTAACAAGATTTATTTTTTGAGAAGAAAATTATGCAATTACATCACACGACTTCATTTTCCCTTTGGTCCATGTGTGTCCATGGTTAAGGTAGGATTGGTTTAATTCTCACTGTCTGCTTACTAGAACAGTTGTAGGCAGACAATAAAATGTGTCTGTCTCACTGTATATCTTTTTGATGTTTTAAGGCAGGTATAAAACTTCTGTATTACTAAGGCTGGACTTGATCCTTTGATCCTTCAGTGTCTACCTCCTAAGAACCGGGACTGTAGGTGTGTACCACTTTATACAGAAACTGCAGGTCATTTTGAAAGTGAAATGATTACTGGAATTTTAAGACTTTCAGGCAGTGCTAGGTTATCTTGTATTTATTGTTGAGTGAGCTCTAAAATAAATGTGAAGTCTGAATATAGAGAAAAAAATGGAAATCAAGAATCTACACTGACATTAACATTCCAGAGAGTTGTAGAGGTAGTGATCCACCAAGAAGTTCTGATTCCCCTTTCCTTTACACATGGGCAGGAATAACACCAGCAATATATCCTCATTAAATAATGATATATTGCACAAGTAAAATGTTCACTGTAGACATTTTTAAAATGCATTGAATCATTAAGAAAAAATAGCCTTTATAATTCGTTGCCTTCCTGACAACTCATGTTAACTTCCTGCTTTCTTATGTGTTTTCCAGTATTTTCCTCTAAATTGTTTTCACATAATCCTAAAAAAAAAAAAAAAAAAAAAAAAAAAAAAAAAAAAAAACTGGAGCATTCTCAATTCTACATTATTTTAAATAATTCAGCCCATTTCATTAAAATTTATTAGGATAGCATTTCTTGTGCCACTGAAAATCACATAATGCAGTGCTGACTCTCAAAGAAAGAGAAAGGTTATTTTGGATAATATTTCAGGAAGTAACGAGTTTTGAGTTGAGGGTGTGTGCATGTGAGGTTTGTTCTGTGTGAGTATAGATACTGTATTCCCATTAGGTATCAGGTGAAAGTTACTTTAAAAGTAGATTTTGGTCTATAATAGGCTGTCATCTGTACACGATGCTTTCATAAGCAAATATTTTGTAGTAATTCAACTATAGTCATGTAATAGCTCATGTACATTTCATCCGCATCCCACCTACAGCATCCTGTCTACATGTGATTTCCTGTTTTCTCACTTGAACGGCTCCACCTTTCCCATCTTAAAATTTAAGCTATCAAAAACAAGATGCCATTTTTCCTTATAAGCAAACACACTAAAATAGTATGTGGGTAATTAATATTAACTTCATATCCACATCACTTGCAGTACTAGTACCTATTTTGACAGTCATTTGTATAGTAACTGTCCTGTTTAAATCCTGAACTCAATTAAGTCAGTGAAGTTTAGGTCAATCCAAGGACCCATTGCTTCTATGGCTTTCCTTTGTCTCCCCCATCCTCATTCTCCTACCCATCTACTCACTTATTCCTGCCTGACTTCTTATCTAAAGTCTCTGTTTTTCCTTTTTTTCTTCCTAATTTCACATTTTAATCATTTGAAACCAAATGTTTGAATGTATTGAGGTATGCCGGACACTCCTTGCCCATGCATGGTATCTACGTTTTCCTACAGCAACCACAAGGCATGTGACTACTTCAATAGCTTCTAGAGCTCACTTTAGTCTAGATATGGACATACCAGCACTCCAGTGTGTTGTTGTGTTTTATCTTATGCTTTGTTCTTTGTCTCTTTTGGGGGCCTGCCACTCAGCTCCCAAATAAATCACATGTGGAGGCTTATTCTTAATTATAAATACTGAGCCGTAGCTTAGCTTATTTCTAGCCAGGTTTTTAACAAAAATCATCCCTTCTACATTTTGCCTCTTTTTTTTTTCTCCTTTTCTTTCTTCTGTATAACTTACTTTAACTCCATGGCTGGCTGGGTGACTGGATGGCTGGCTCCTAACCTCCTCCTCTCCTTGTTCTCTTGTTCCTTGATCTCTCTTGTTTCCCCAGATTTCCCTACCCCCTCTTTTATTCTCTCTGCCTTCCAGGACTTCTGTTTTAGACAGATAAAGTAGCACAGCCTCACAGAGTTAAACAAATGCAATATAAAAGATGCAATGTATCTTTGCATCATTAAGCAAATGTTCCATAGCATAAACAAATGTAACACACCTTAAAATAGTGTTCCACAACACCAATGTCTCTGAGTTACACAGAATATAGATGTAACAAGCACAGAGCTGAAACCTTCAGCATCTTCGTGGTTTTTTTTTTGTTTTTTTTTTTTTTTTTTTTGGTCAGGTTGTGCTGCAATGCGATTAACAACAACAAAAACAACAACAAAAGCTTATGGTTTGGGCAACATCAGTCCATTGTTTGTAAAGTATTCATGAAGTAGAATTTGAATCATCTGCTTCCATGATACGATTTCAGCTGCCTGCAGCTCTCCAAACTCACCTCTTTTGCTACCTTTGACATTGATATATTCTTCAGATTGTAGCTATAGGCTCTATGTTTGAACCTGAGATTAAAGATGGAAATAACAGACCCCATAATGCCTTTGCCCATAAGTTGATGGGCTGGTCTTTCAGCCCTCCACGTAACTAATCAGAGTAGCCACTTGTAGTGATGAGGCAAGCAGGCTGAAGGGTCTATTTTGAAAATAAAATCTTCGAGACCCTGAGGAAGCAAATACAGAAGGTTGAGAGAAAGGGGAGCCCGGCACTAAAGATTGCTCCTGAACTATGGAAGGACATCAGAAAGAGATGCTAACAAGGGCCAAAAGCACTTTGCATTTGATATGGGCTTGTCTAATACCTTCAGCCAGAAATAACAAAATGCTCCTTTCACCTCCTCCTCATGGGATGAGCTGAGATGGCTGACTGGGTGGTTTCCAGTCTTCTTTCCAGGCTGCTCTCCTGGTGCCAGCTGGCTTTTATCTGTCTGCCCCGCCTCCAATACAGCCAGACACATTTTCATTTCTCCGTGCTAAATGTTAATTTTCTTTATCTTTCGTGATTTTAGTGTCTTTTCATCACGATTAACTGTGCAAATGTAATGAATTTCTGAAGGGTTGTCTCTTACTTTTCCCTTTCTTTCAGAGCTTTTTCCTACTTGGACAACCCCCAGTTATTGGGAATAAAAGGACTGTAATGTAAAAGGATATTTAGGACTGTAATGTCAATAGGAAAATATGCTCTACTCGATTTTTCTATAAAGCCAAAGAAGGAGTGGAGAGAGAGCACAGCCGTACAGCAGGTCTGATGAGTGCGGGCTTCGCCTTTCAGCTACAGGGGCTTCTTTCTCTAGCTAATTTCTACTTAGAAACAAAGGGGTTTTCAGAGAGTGAGGAGAGGAGGGAAGCAAATGATGCTGCAATTTGCATTTTTTGCTCACATAATATTCATGTTCCATTGACTCGAGAAAGGTTCTCTATTTTTCTCGTTACAAATGGAAGCACCTGTTTAAAAATACTTGAATCAATTTTTATTCACAATTACTATTTTTCTCAAACTTGCCTGCAATAGTCAAAGGGATAAATGTTAAAGCCTACTTAGTTTTTTTTTAGACTCTGTACTAAATAACTTCAGAGTGTGGCATATTAAGAAAGAACATTATTTCAAGGACCCGAAGGAGTAAATTCTAATGCAAGCTCTGTCATTAACTGTGTGTTATTAAGCAAACCATTTAAACTCCTTTGTCTCTATTTCTTTTCCTTTAAAATATGGGTTTTGTATTAGACAACTTGAAATTCCCCTTTCCATATTTGGTTTCTTCCTTTCTTGTCTTTCTCTCTATGCTTCCTTCTACTATCTTTCCTTTTCTTTCTTTTAAAATCTCTCTCCTTTCTCCCTTTTCCTTCCTTCTCCTCCTTTTCTTCTCACTCCCTTGGTCTTCTCTGAGCCACACTCTCCAGGAAGCTGAGGTAAGAAGATTGCTCTGTTTCTCCAGATAGACAAGGCTTGCAGAAGCCACAACCATTAACCTACCTTGTGGGCATTATTTATGCTTTTACTGAATAGAAAGATTTGGAATAGAGGATTCCTGCTTTCTCTAAATTAATTGCTGGCATTAGCTTACCTATCACTATGATTGAAAAAATTCCTTTTCCCATTCATGACCCATCCTGTAATGGACAGAATATTTTCTTTTACAGGAATATCTAGCCCTTCCAGCTGCATTCTCCCAACAGACTGCAAGAGAGTTCTGATTAGGGGCAACCTTTAGAAAAGATTAGGCATTTAAAACAATGAGGAGGCTGGAGAGATGGCTCAGTGTTTAAGAGCATTCACTGGTTTTGAAGAGGTCTGGAGTTCAGTTCCCAAAACCCTCATGCTAGCTAACAATCTCCAGTACGAGGGGATATAATGCCCGCTTTGGTGTCCATGGGTATAAGGCATGTACTTGGTGCACACATATTCATGCAAGCAAAACCTTCATACATGTAAAAAATTAAAAATACAAGTAAAAGTCAGATGGAGCAGAAATAAAACTAGAATCTCCCTTATTCCTCCTCCCCCTTCTCACTCTCCCCATCTCCCCCTCCCCGCAGAACTGTGTGAACTGAACTCAGCACTTCATCCACGGCAGGCAAGCATCCAACCACTGAGCTGTATCTCAGTCCTCAGATTCCTTGAAGATATGACAACAGTTCGATTGCTTGCATCTCTTCCTGAAATTTTCAGTGTTAGATACTGAGAAACCATCACAGGAAGTCAATAGATGCCCGGATGAAAGGAACGGGTGCACTGACACTTTGAAAACAATGTATCTGAGAGTGATAGGATTATTGCTGTAAAATATTCCCTATGTCCTCTGCTCTGGGGAGAGTTGCCATGGTTTGTTAAGCATCTGCTTATTACTTTTATTTGACCTTTGCCTCTTTCTTCCTTTTCCTCCTTGACTAGTTTTCAGTTTTTCCTAGTCTTGCTCTGGCTTTACAAGAGGAATCAGGAAGACTTGCATGGATTGGGCGTGTCGCTCTTTCCTCTGTTGGGGATAACCTACTGCATCCCAGGCAGCTTGCTCCGCCTCTCCTCACTTGTTTCTCTTCCTTACTCAGCTCTGCCACCACCACCTTCTAAATGCCATCATCCATAGCTTCAGCTGAGATGCCTTCTGGTGGGTCAGGACAGCACTCTGTCCTTACCTCTTTTCAGTATGGCTTATCACACCTAACAGGCAAGCTTCATTTGTAAGAATTCGTTAGTCACGTTTCCATTTTTAACTTGTTTCTGGGATCCGCTGTGAGTGCTGACAAAATAGAGAATTTCATTGGCAAGCCTTTGTGGTGGGTGTCTTCCTCACACATTTTCCCCTCTGTGAGGGACACTGTATCCCACAGTGTCTGCACAATGCCCATGTTTGCTACTTTCCACACTCCTAACAGCATAAATAAATAAATATCTTCATCCCTTGAAGCTTGTGTTTTTGCTCAACCTTTTTAACCTTTTTGCTTTCTGGCTCACAGGCTTTAAGGACAGGAGAGATGCTGCTGATGCACCTGTTCTCACTGCCTCAGTCAGAGTCGCTCTCCTGGCACCTAGTTGTCCTTAACAATTAAATGCACACTACTGCTCATTTCCTAAGGCAGTACTAACATCCCTTCCACTACATTAAACTAATCTTCATTTTCTATACAAATGCACAAGTGTCCTCCCCCCAGAAGACAACCATGTGCTTCTTCACGTGGTTATATTTACGTCCTTTTCACTCTTCCTGATAACCATTCTACATTGTGCTGTCTATAAGAAAACAAGTCATTATGAGTCGGGAGAATATCTCTAACTGTCCAGACCACTGGTACACTAGAGGACTGTATGGAAGACTGACTGGAACTCATGGCAATGATTGTGAGTTAAAAAAGAAATGGATGATCTCAGGGATTTCAGGTATATATTGTGTAGATGGTGCGATAAAATGTGGATTTTTTTAATCATTTATTGCTGAGTTTTCATTTTTTAAATGGCTCACATTTTTTTTTATTCAGTGATGGCTCAGATATATTCTCATATCTAATTTTGCTGCACTAAAACCGCAGCTGGGGGGGGGGGGAACACTCAGAATCGCTACTGCATGATTTCTGCTAACTCAAGTCATGGGGGATTGAATAATGAATTCAATTCCAAGTACTGCAACATTGTCTAATAAAATGCACCTGTAATATACATGAAAACAGTTTTGATAAGATGTACATTGCCTGGGCACCTTGACACAGCAAATGAAGAAAAGGTACATATTTGCAAGGATTGTAATGACTAGGTGTGTATACCATACATTTTTACATATATGCTAATTACCAATGGCATGAATAGCTGATAATTGATTTCAAGGTATTTTGCAAATGTTAAATCTCTGCAAACATGTGATCTTTTTAAGTATTTAAAAACTCAATAGCTACTGGCATAGAGGAAAATAACACATTCCAATTGTGATTACTTTAGTAAATGAATAAGAAATAGATTTTCTAGGGAGCACTAAAGAGAATGTGGTTTTGCTGTATCTAATTAGATAGTTACTGAGAATATAAGAATCTAATGAGAAACTGCTTTTAATCCACAAATATGGGAACCTTACTGGTTATGAAAGCACCGTATCTGTCAAAAAAAAGAGGCAAGTTGTGTTGTCTGTATGCAATGGCAAAATAGCATAGTGCTAAAATTTATGAAATATTCATGGTGTAGAATTAAATAAAATTTATTCACTGACTATGCAAAATTATTAATAAATGCATTTAATCTTTTATTTGATCTATTGGAGTCTCTTCGGCTTATCTAGTTTTAAGAATGCATAAAGAAAAGAAACATCTGTTAATTGAGCATTGTGTGTGTGGTATGTATATGTGAGTGTGTGTGCATGTGCATGGATATTAAGATGTGTGTAGATAATTGTGCATGTGGAAGCCAGAAATCCACAGTGGATATCGTCTTTAACTATTCTATGCTTTAATTGAAGCTTATTAGTTTAGCTAACCAGGTTTACCAATGTGCTTCAGGATCTCCCCGTCCCTGTCTCCCAAGCACTGAAATTGAAGGTCTGTACTTCTCTAGGTGACTTTGAATTGGTGCTAGAGATCCAAATACAGGTCTTCATGCTCATGCAGCAAGAATGTTACTAACTGGGCTATTTCTCCAACATAAGAGAGTACTTCTTCTACCCAATATTGTCACATAGTAAGTGATTTGTATGTGTATTATCTTCCTATTCATCTATTCATCCGTCTCTCCACATTTCTTATCTACATTCTTTCTTACCTGTTCCTAGCACTACAAAGGGAGACACTGCAAAGAGAAACTACCAGACATTACAGGTCATCACACCAAATTAAGAACTTGAATGACACTAGGTGGTGGTGGCGCACGCCTTTAATCCCAGCACTTGGGAGGCAGAGGCAGGCAGATCTCTGTGAGTTTGAGGCCAGCCTGGTCTACAAGAGCTAGTTCCAGGACAGACAGGCTCCAAAGCTACAGAGAAACCCTGTCTCGAAAACCAAAGAAAAATAAATAAATAAATAAATAAATAAATGATAGATAGATAGATAGATAGATAGATAGATGAAATAAAGAAAGAAAGAAAAAACTTGAACCAGCTGAATCCCAGACAAATACATGCTAAGGAATCTTGGCTATTAGTGGCTGTATTTGCTGTAATGAACACAATGTACCACAGTGGCCTTCTGAACCAGACTCTTCTCCATCCAATGCAGGATTCTGTTTGTAGGAATGACAGTTCTGTTTGTATCCAGACCCACAACCTGCCCCACACATAACAGACCCTCCACAAATAGGTGCTGAACTAAAGCAAGTGTGTTTTCTACACTGGTTCCTCTACACTGTAAAACCAGCTGTTCTTCTTTCTTATAAAACACACTGAACCTGTAGCTGAGAGGGTATATGAACAGACACGAAACCATGTCGAAATTTTCTTCCTGTGCCTCCATTGTTAAGTTAAATATTATCTGATATTATCTCAACTCAAAGGGAGCTTTTACTTAAATGTTTCTTCTCTTGTAACGAGTGCAGTTTTCATGTTTCTTTTGGCTCCACTAAATATTTATTTTTCTGGTAGCCAGGAATATTCAGTTGTTTTTTCTAATTTTAAAACAATGGCAGATCCCAGTTAATCTGGTTGCCCTGTCTGATAGTCACAGTATGTTATTATGCTTGAAATACAGCATCAAATAAATACATTATAATAGCTAGCAAGGGTTTTTATCTTCCTGTCATACCTGTAAAGAAATATTACAATTAATAGCAAATGCCACTCATAGAACAGAGTTGAGAGAGGAGGAAAGAGCAAGACAAAGACAGAGGCACAGAGAGAAAGAGAGACATACATAGAGACAGAGACATAGATAGAAAAACAGAGAAATAGAGAGAGACAGAGACATAGACGGGAGGGGGAATTTAAAGTGCCAGGTGCTTTATGCCTTAAGCTTTACCAGACATATTTGGAAAGAACCCTTTTTACCAGAGTCCATTATCCTGATTCGTACAATAATTATCTTCTGTATAGCGACCCATGAAGGTCATTAAAATAAAACTTCATAGAAAAAGACAAGATCTCTTGAGTAAATTGGGAGCATGAGAACTATGGAAGAGAGTAGAAGGGGAGGAGAGAGAAAAAGAGGGAGCATAGAAAAATATATAGCTCAACAAAAACAAAAAATTAAAGAAATAAAACTTCAGCCCAAGTAAAATTAACAGATGCCTGCCTAAGATATTTGAATCTACCTTCCTTTGCACCCCACCATCTCATTCTCTCTTCATTCTTGATAAACATCTTGGGTGGTAGCAGCAGGGACATACCACAGGGTAAATAATAAAATATACTAAAAATATTTTAATGATATTATATAATATTATTACAAATAATAATTATAATGTATGCTGGGATTGATGCCTAGAAAATGACTTCCAGCCCATCCACAGTAAGTGACTTATCAGGAATTGTAAAACCATGGCTCCAGGCCAATCTGGCCTTACCTCTCCTGCCGTGTGGTTCTTAAACTAGAAATGTTTCTTTCTTTGTTCATTTTATTGACTTCTTTTTAAAAGAATTAGGAATGAAACAGATAAAATATATAACCATGATCCTTTCTCATGAGCACACTTAATCTTTCTTTAGATATTAATGAAAAGCAACAAGCTCCTTGTTCCATTGGCTCTTCCAGTATTTCCTCCTCCTCCTCTAAAAGGATTCCAGAGCCTCAGGTACAGGAGTTGTGTTGTAATATGTTAGTTGGGACCAGGTTTCTCAACTTGGGGGTGTGTTTATGACAACAGTTGAATGAAAAGAGGCTATCGAATTGAAAGGAGCTATATGGGATCATTGGGAGGGGAAAAGGGAAGAATAATATAAATATATTATAATCTCAAAAAATTAATGTTACCTTTTAAAATGTTAAAAAAAAATTCACAAGTTTAGCATTAAATATCAAGTAGTGATTAAGAGCATTGATGTGCAATTGATATGTGCATTTGTGTTTTTATTTATATGTAAGAATGGTAGAATTAAATATAATTACTCTATTTAATATAGAAGATCCATGGAAAGTAAATATCAGCTTAGCCTCTCCTTCTCCACTTCATCCTAATATCTACTTGTGTAGGTACGCAAGCTTATATATTGAGAAAAAGACTGCATTCTCTTATTTTCCAAAAGACAAAATAAAAAAGGCCAAAAAATATTGTCAAGGAGAATTGTCTGTGACATAACAAGTGTTAGTTGCTTAGACTAGGGTGATATATATTTAATTTATTGTCAGGGATAAAATCAAATCTGGATTTAGCAAGTGAGTTATAGGCTATAATATACCTTTGTTCAGGAAAACGTATCTTAAAAGATATGTTAAAATATACATTTGGATTTTCCATGGTTTCCACATCTTTCTCCGCTTCCTAATAATTAACTGTGCCTTCCAGCAGTGTGCTGTTTGTTTCGTCTGCACCTGTGACGTGTCCCTGGTGTTGCAGTCACACTGGGAAGAGAGCAGGGTCTCTTAAAGTGATTATGGAGTAATAGGGGATCTTTAGCAGGTTAAGGTAATTACTTAGTTTTCCTACTTGTGACAGATTTTCTTTGTCTCAAAACATAACCCGCCATGCAAAAGGGAAGCACATGTTTATTTGTTTTCCAGCTAGAGCAAGTGACTCATTTTTCCCACCCTCCCTCCTAAGCACCAGACAGGCGCACACCCAATCCCTACCACCCTTCCTTCAGAGACCCAGGAGGCACACCAATTACTATTTTTCAACTCCTTACAGTTTACAGTATCAGAGCACCTCCACTATACATTGTTTGAAAGCCTTGATTATTTGTGATAGCTCTCTATTTAGAGAACCAGAACAAAACACACACAGAAGAGAATTTCAAAGGACGAGCAATTGACATTTCCTCAACCATATTCACTGTTGCTCTTTTCATAAGAGGCAGAAACTGGAAACAGCCTAACTGTCCCTCAGCGGAAGAATGGATAAAGAACATATGATACATTTATAAAATAGAGTATTAACCAGCCATTAAAAAATGAAACAATAAAATTTGCAGGTAATTGGATGGACTAGAAAAGAATCATCATGGGTGAGGCTTTTTCCACTCATCCCTCGCTGACAGAAACTGAAACAACCACCCACTCTGTTTTATCACAGCATGGATGTCATTGTAGTAACTTCCATATTCCCTAAGCCAATGAAGAACAGAATGCTCTTGAATGTATTTCCCTAGCATACATAGAAATCCATCTGTTTGCTGCCAATCCTGTCCATCCGTGGGTGTAGAAATTATGACATCACAGCCTTATATCTTCTCTCTTGGGCAATTCTCTATGGTCTTACATCTTTACTTACACTACAGGGTGATGATCATTTCAAAATTCAGGGTATTTTTAAAATGCTTCTTATTTTTGCTGCCCCCACATCTGTTCCCCAGCAGTACTACTGACATCTAGTTTCATGGTTTTGTCATTCTAAATAGAATAGAATTCTTGATACTTAAATTTAAAAATAAAAAAGGAAGAGAGTCATGTGACACATTAGGTAAATCTCTATTTTAACTTCTGGCTTTTGCAAATCCTGGCCAGGCATGTAAACACACACACACACACACACACACACACACACACACACACACACACACAGTACTTGCTTCAAGCTGAACACCTCAGTCCAGTCTCCAGCACTCAAGAGGTGGAAAGAGACAGCTAATTCCCTCAAGTTGTCCTCTAACCTCCACATGTAAATATGTGCGTATGCTGTGCATACACACAGGTACATACATACAAACAAAAAAGAAATTAATTGATGTAAAAAGATAACCATTGTGATATTAGGAATAACTAAAAATAAGAAATTTATTAAAACATTTTAATAATAAAATATTCTTCATATACATTTATCTTAACATGAGACAATCAACATTTTTATTTTATTTTAAGTAGCTATTGTTTCAATTTTTAGAAGACGGTAAATAGAGATACTATTTTTAATGTTATTAAGCAATTATATAAGACATTGAAAAATCTATTTAGGAGTTGACCGTCACCTGTCTCTGTCTTTTATTTTTCTACATTATATTTTGATAATATTCATTCCCCTCTGCCAGATACATTCCCATTCTCCCAGATACAGTCTGATTCTCCCAGATACATTCCCATTTCATACAACAATGATTTTGTGTTTTTATTCTTTTCAAAACCTACTAAGTACCATTAGGGCTTCCTATCTGGTCTGGAGTGTGTGGCAATCCATTGGAATATAGTACAATTATCAGGGGTCACACCCTTAGAGAAGCAAGCTCTCCCTCTCCTAAAAACTGTCAATTACCACTACTGTCTCAGCTAGAAGTAGGGCATTTTCGTAGCTCCCCTTCCCATGCTAGGATTTTCGTCTGGTTTGAGTTCACACATATATACTGCAAGTTGTCACAATTACTGTAAGTTTATATGTTCAACCTCCCAGTTGCACCCAGAAAACATTGTTTTTTTGTAATCAGTAATTCACTATCTCTGACTCTATGGTCTTTCCAACCCCACTTCTTGAATGATCTTGGAGATTTGAAAAGAGGTATGTGATGTAGATGCCACAGTCAAGGCTGAGTACTCCATAATCAATTAGTCTCTACATCTTGACCATTTGTGGGTCTCTGATTTAATTAGTATCTATAACAAAAAGAAGCTTCTCTAATGAGATCTGAGACACACACATATATATGGTCATAAAAAATAAATTATTAGATATTGACTTAATACATGTCCCACTATTAGATAATAGTAGTAAGTTTATCCCAAAGGACTATTACTCTGTCCAACCAGAGTAATCTTTCTGAGTATGGATTGCATCTCTGAGTGCAGTCCTTAATTCTAAGCAGAAACACTTGGTTACACCAGTAGGCATATCTTGCCAGGCAGGTCATTGTTGCAGCTTGTAATTCACAGATAAATAAGGTCCATTATTACTTTTCTTCTACGATAACATACCTTCCAGAACAGTGAAAACTAGACAAAAAGGACGCAATTTCCAGGTCAATACTTCTAAAATTCTTTAGTATTAATATTTCCCTAAATATCTTAATTGGAACTATTTTATAAGTTCACCCATATAAGAAGATCAATTTTCAATCATATTTTGAAGTGTATAAAATACATATTTATTTCTATCATTGACTTTACTTACTTTTTTGTGCTAGAATCTAGAATATAGTATGATAAAGTTAGAGAAGAAACTGTAAAAATAAAATCTTTCTTCAGCCTCAATACTGTTCACTTACTTTATAAGGTTCACATTTTAGCCTTTAATTTCTTTGTAAAACTGCCTCAATCTGCTGACTGAGAAGCCACGAACAATAGCACTGGGTTTTGATTCTACTGCATGGACTGGCTTTGTGAGAGCATGGTTTGTTTGGAGGCTCACCTTCCTAGACCTGAATGGAGGGGGGGGAGGGCCTTGAACTTCCCACGGGACAGGGAACCCTGACTGCTCTTAGGACTGGAGAAGGAGGGGGAGGGAGAGGGGGAGGAAAATGGGAGGTGGGGAGCAGGTAGAAATTTTTAATAAATAAAATTAATTAATTTTAAAAACTGCCTCAATCTTTTATAAAATGTTACTCATGTTATATAACAAATGCACTTATTGTTCTTGCCATAGAATCAAGTATTCTGGTCATGTTCATGTCTTTGATCAATAGTTACTTTTGTGATGTACTTTCATTAGAAAATGTTACCATTAAATATCTCAACAAAAACCAAATATCGTTTCCCCTGCTAGTCATTTCATGTCTTTTTACACATGATTATATGGCGATATATTCTATACACTGAAAAATTAGCTGAATAAAGGCAGGAAATATATTTCACTTCCTACCATCATTGTTACCATAGGGCTTGGCATATAATTGGTGTTCGATATATATTTACTTTGTTAACATGTGTAAGAATAGCATTGGCATTTAGCCTGCGGCTCCATTCAGAACCTTCAGATCAGATCCTTCAGTCTTTCAGAAATCCTTTGATTAATGAAGGCCTCACAGACCTATCAGGTTCCTCCTAGGTAGTCTTTCATTTAAGTTGAATTAAATATGCTTTTCTGTATAACAAGTCATTAGCAGGTACTTTGAAAAACACCACATACTAATTTATAGTTCACCTACAGTACAAGACACACACTGCTTATAGTGAACACACAAAATGCTTTATTCACATATATTAATTGCATGCAAGTTTTATTTTGATATTTTCATACCTGTAGGTAATATATTCCAGACAAAAAGACTCTAAATAAAGTAGTTGGGCTAGCTGAGAATATGAACAACAGGAATGGGACCTTTCACACTCCAGAATGGAGATTTGTGATGATTTTTATATAATTTGAATCAAGGATGCAACTTCAGAGTATAAAGCCATTTCAGAAGCTCAACTGTCATGTCTGATTATCTTTAAGCTTACATTCATTTTCAAGGATCCTAGCTGGAAGTAGATCCTAGCTGAAAGTGATACTGCGTATAGTTTTCCAACTTCAAAATTGCTTTTCACTGTAAAGATTCTCCTCCCTTTTTATCATCATAAACTACGTACATTTTGCTGGGAGAATAGCAGCAGGCAGGCAGACAGGGAGCTTACAGGCTTACATTCATCTTCAAACAACAACTCCATGGGGATTTGGACTCTGAGAATGGTGCTGGGCTTTGCTACCTCAAAGTCTTCCTCCAGGTATTCACCTCCACCAACAAGGCCACACCTCCTTGATAGCCATACCACCCTGAATGTGCCTGATCTTGTCTAATCTCAGAACATTTTTTTGATAGGAGGGGGGGGGGTGAGAGGAGTGGGGGGAGGGGGAGAAGAGAGGGGGAAGGAGGAGAAGATTTGGGGGAGGGGGAGGGAAATGGGAGGCTGGGAGGAGGCGGAAACTTTTTTTTCTTATTCTCAATTAAAAAAAAACACTAAAAAAAATAAAAAATAAAAGGAGATATGGTAAGAAAAAAAATAAATAAATAAAACAATATTTACTCATTTTATAAGTCAACTCCATTTCCCATTCCTTCCCCCACCTGCTGCTTCCTCCACCTTCCCCCCTCATTTGAATAGAGAACTTTTGAACCCTGCTTGCTACACCTTCCCACCAAAGAGAATGTAAAGTGGAACGGAGGACAATATATCACCTCGAATGTCCCAAATTCATTTTTGGTTTGGCATCAATGTTTTCATTTAGGATTTGGTGAGCTGAGCTACATTTTCCTGACACAGGAAATTTTTTTCTACTTATTCTTTAGGATACTAGAGAGTGACCCTTACAATGATAAATGTTTTATGTCAAAAGATAAGATAAATGCAAATACATACATAAGACCTCTGGTAAAATAAAACAAAAAGCAAGCAATTCAACATCTCTATATAAAATACTACTTGTACAATCAAGGATCTGAGGAAGTTGAGTTATGGCCCACCCTTGAAATAATCTTTTAAATTTGCACTTTATTATGTGACTCCAAAAGAAAGGATGTGTGGTACAAAAAGTATATAGCAATAAAACTAAATTTTAAAAATTGAAATCTCAGTGAAATGTCAGATGTTAATCAAACAAAGCATATTTCCATGGATTTTGCAGACATGCAGGAATGCCTTATAAATTTGAAAATATGCTAGGCATTTATTCCTCTAGAGATTACTGTGTAAAAACCTTCAGCAAACATTTTTATTATATATAGTAGGAACCACTTTCTAATAATATAGAAAGGAAGACATATAAACATTGAGAAGAATTGGTTTGTTGACTCTTCTCCCCAAGGATTTGATGGATGCACCAAGACTAATACTACTGAAAGCAAATAGAGACAAGGATAGATACTGGGCATTGGAGGAAAAGAGAACACAATGTTCTAATGGTTCCTTTGCATTTCTGAATTTCTAAAGTGAATGATAGTAAGTAAATTATTAAGCAGATAATTTTTAAAAGATGTTTAAAAGAGAAAAATTAACCAACTAATGACATCACAACTATTTTATACCACTGAAACACATTTAATTTATTTTAGGGACTCCAAACTTTAAGTTTTATTGAGAAAACCTATCTCAAAAAATATGGTGGTAGTAACCTGGTCAAGAAAAATGCATAACATCAACCTCGGCTCCCCCACATACACACCTGTGAATAGTTACATAGGTGCACACACATATACACACATTCATACTCACATGCGTGAACAATACATACACATGAAAGAAAAAAAACAAGAAGAGTAAAATGTAGCAATAAGAAGTTGAAAAGGACAAACTTAAAAGAGAGCAGTGTATCGATGTGGTTGCCAGGAGGTGTGAATGGGTGTATGCCCATCTGTATACATTTATATTGAACACATTTCTTTTAGTGTTAGAAACACTGATTTCCTGGAAAGACTGATGTTTCTCTCAATGTATTGGCATCAAGTACACTGAGAAATCAAAGTGATCAAAAGAGAATATGTTTAAAATCTGTTTATCTACCCAAGAGATTTACATAAGAGCAAGGATATTCTGTTTTAGGCTTTTCTTCAGGACCTGATACAAAATCTTTTAACAAATTTCTGTTATCACCATATACTCTTTCTTACATTTATTAAGTCCATCATAAAAATCAAAATAAAACATTGTTCTAAAAGAAACTGTAGGAAACAAAAGAACTCTGGGTTTGGGAGACTCATCAGATCTTTTCCTCACTTGTTTCCATTCCTAAAAGTTCCCTGGCTGAGCCAGTCTTCTCCTTCTCTAAAGTTCTGATTGTCTGCTCTGCTATGCCTTCTATCTTCCCACACCTGTGTATTGAATAAATGCTTTCCCAATTGAACCTTGTCAAGAACATATTTGACAGTCTTTTAGGAACCATTCAAACTCAGGACATTATAGTATACTCTCTTCTCTTTTGAGTATTCACACACCAGTGATGTCTCTACAGCTGTATCCTTCAACCTAAGATTACTAAGGATGAGGGCTTTTTTTTTTCCTCTTTGAATTCATGTTACATTGCTTTTAAGTTGGTGACTTACATAGTCCAGCAATCATTCTCTCTATGAATAGTAAGAAATGCCCTGATACTATTTCCCAAAGGATCTCAATTTGGGTCGATTTACTGAGCAGTAATACATTTTTAATAGCAAATCAACATGAATCTAAGAATTTCTTTGAGCTCAGGAACATCCCGCTTGTCAATTTATAGTGAAATACCCATGTTTCATTTTTTAAGAGTTTGTATTTTTAGCTGTTTGATATGTCTCCAATCTGCAGCCTGGTCTAGAAAAACACAATATTTCTATATCTAAACACATGGAATGAATATAAAGGAAGAGATTTGTGATTGACAAAGTATTTCTGTCTGGGTTAAGCTCCGCGGGTACTATTGCACACACCCTGCACAGCTGATAAAGGTCCAAATGGAATGTCTGCCTAAAAGGAGTCTCTACAGGAGAAAGAGCATCTCTGAAAACTTGAAAAGAGAAGAATGATTATAATTTTAGTCAGGTGGCCCCATTTTCCACATTCCTTGAATTTCCAGCAAATCAGCGTGGAATGTCTTAACTGAGCATTCTTGTGGCAGATGTTCCAAGAAGCAAGGATGATGACACATGGATCTGTGTTGAACAAAATTCTCAATTATCTTAGAAACAACCTATTCTAAAATGGTTCAAAATAGAAAGGTGAGATTATGGGAAAAAATAAAGGCGTCAAACAACCTTTTTAGAGCATGTGTCTATTCTATTGCTTTATTATTGTTTGGACAATTTTTATTCTTTGATTCAAAGAGTAAAATATTGGGACAGAAAACAGAGTGGAGAAACTTAATCATTCTCCTTTTCTTCTTTACTTTGGAAAATACTTTTCTAGCTTAAGTGGGAGAAATTCCAATAATAAAAATGACTTTACTTCTAAGATACATTAGCTAATACACTACAAAAAATGTGCTCCAAATGTTCTCTGACACACAGTAAATGACACTACAGGAATAGGTAAATAGATGGGACTGAAAGACCGGGGAAGTCTATGCTGAGCTTAGCTCTTTATTTCTATGTGCACAGTGTGAAATTAATGAAGCTACTTTGGATGGCCAGAATTTCTATTAGTTTAAAATACCATAATGTTAGGTAAGTACACAAGAGTGTGTTTTAAAACACCATTACTGGAATCCATATTTTGTCTCTTCAGGAAATAAATTCAGATTTATTTGCTTCATTAATGAGAAATCTAATTTCACTTGAGGTTGTACAAAGCACAGTCTGACGATAAGGGGTGGGTGGCAGTTTTGCTCCACAGATGTGATCTCCATCTCTTAAGTGAAACAATACTTAAAATGCAATCATTCTAAAAATTTTTGGCAAGTAGTTACCCAAGTATTGGCCCAGTTTCTTCACCCCTGTGTTTAAGTGAGTTCTCTACTTTATTAAGGCGTCAGGCTCCTTGTTGCCAAGAAAGAAGGGGGGAAAAAGCAGCCCACTGAAAAGCAAACAATAAGAGTTGGTTTTTTAAATAAGTTTGGGTTTACTTAGGCCATGTAAAATTTAGTTTGGATGAAATCAAACATTATTCAAGCTATAAGAAAGAGAGAAGGATTATGTCAGAATGCTCTTGTTATGAGACTTTTTATTGAGACAAGGCTTTACTCTATTGTCCAAGCTGGCCTAGAACTCATAACAACTCTCCTGCTTCAGCGTCTAAATTACTGGTATCATTTTAGGTGTACTCCTCCATATCTGCCCCATATCCAGTCTTTAATAAAGAAAAAATAAGTGATGTTTAGTCTCATACATCATTTTTTTCTTTATAAAGGTTTCTAAATGGAGGATCACTTAGTAATTCATAGGCACTAATTTGCAGGTTGACTTGGTTAATCAAAGGAATGAACATCATCCTGTGACAAATGGTGAAACATTTTCTAATCAAAGAAAATATTCTCTATGGGAAATCAGCCATGCACCCATCTGCAGTATGTAGGTGTACCTGATTATGTTTAAGAACCAAAAAGTAAGCACTAAACTTTGCACTATGCAATGATAACTTATGTCCTAAAAATTAAAAATGAGATGAAGGAGTAGATTTCCAACTGAACAGTGACAGCAACTCACTGCTGGATTCAGCAAATTCTCTGTGACCCACAGTCCATACTCCTGAAAGACACTTTGAGAAGACATCTAAGCTACAACCTTTAGAAATGACCCACTCTTCCTTTCAGCTTTTCTTCTCAACTACATCCATTTCTTCTCTATGTTTAAATATTAAATGTTTCAAATGAAAACCTAGCTTGAAACTTTGATCATCCATGCTATCTTCAACCTTTGCAAACTCCCTTTCTCGGACGTTTGGTTCATATCCTTCAGATAATAAGGCTGGCACATTTCTTCATGTCAAGAAGAATATGGTGATGCACACATGAGTGGTGTTCATCCCCACACTCAATCAGTTGCACTGTATATTTTTAGTGTTGTAGTGAAACCACTGTTTAATCATCTCACTTCCAAGCTAACCAACCTCAGTTCTTTAAACCTTTCCCCAGAGGTTCCACTTTGAAACTCTTTAATCATTCTTGTGGCTCTTCTTTGCAAGTTCCCAATATCCCCAAGTGACTTTAGAGTCCAAGTCTCAGTAATAATTTCTGTCCTTTTCATCCTCTCTCATGTGGTGGGGGTTGTGGTTATGGCTTCTCCTGTGACCTAGATTATAGTCAAGTTTAGAATAAACATTTTTTTCTGTTCATGTAAGACATTTTGGATTACTATCATATCCTACAGAAGGAGGTACCACAGGGTACCCATTCACTTATTTTTTTCCTGTTGTATTTACTAGAGCACTCTCAATATAAGTGAGAAAAAATTTACACCTCTTAAATAATATCAACTTGGTTATATTTTATGCAATCCTTTCATATTTTGATCTGCTATATAGCTGCCCATTCTGTTCAAAAGAATCTGAAACTATTTCTGTAACATGCAACAGCTTTAAACTCCAATATTAGTCTTTGAGTTAACTAAAAATTATATACTTGGATTTTTTAAAGATGAATTCTTACTAAGAAAACATGAAGTAAAGCTGGCTGGCTTGGTATTCCCTGTATGGAGCAGGCTATCTGACTCCCTATTGTTGGGACTAAAGACGGACACCCACTATGACAACCCTAAGACCCACAATTTTATCAGTGTAGACTTTGACAAAGCACAAAAGAAAAGGCAACATGGTGACTTCTTAAACATACTTGTATTAAAAAGTGGCTATTTGGAGCACAGTATGGAGAAATCGTTGGAAAGGGGATAAGAAAAAAAATAAGTAGTTCATGAGTTTTACACTCTGAAAGCAATAATGACTAGTAATAATGGATAAAATGATGACTTGTGCATTAATTATTAAATAATCCAGGAGAGCCTATAAATCAATATTGACATACACTATATGATACGATGAAAAGAATAAGTGCAATAAGAGTAAGTGCAACATTTCCTATGACAGAAGTTATTAAAACTTGAATAATTATGGAACGCAGAGCTTGGTTGATTCTGTGGACATATTTTGAGATTCTGAAGTAGACATCAAGACTGTATAAGTATGAAAGCATTCAATGATCATCATGCATTAATGGTATAATACTTATGTATGGCATGGCTTATTCTAAATTTTGGCACTAACACCATTCTGTCTTCAAATTAGCATTTGTCTCTAGGTGCCCCAATCCTATATATTCCTTATATTCTGAATAAACATCTGATTTATCAAAGTTTGTCTCCCAGAGAGCTGTCTCCATTCCTGCTCATCAGCCACATACAAAGATTTTTGTCACCCTTTCTTTTTTCTTTTATTGTACTGATGTCCACCAGGAATGAGGACCCCCCACATATAAGAACATTTGTGTCTATATTTATAAGTAACATTGTTCTATACTTTTCTTGTTTATCATCTTTATCTAGTTTAGTTGCTATAGTATTTCTGATTTTATTATATGATAATATAATAAATATAATACTGATAGTTGACTCCTATTTGACTTTCTGGAAGAGACTATAGTATAAAAATTGTGGGTATCATTGTTTCTTAAAAATTTTAGTATTATTGTATTTTGAGAGATTACTTTGAGTGAACTTGTTGGGAAAGTTCATTCTTGGAAAACTCACAGAAGACACTATGAGAGCTACTTTTGAGAAAATAGTCTTGGAAAAGTGGGTAATAACAGACATGGGAAGAGATAACTGCTATTTCCCACACGTGTTCTCAGCACACAAATTATTAGCACATCAGAATGAGTCCCTAGCTAATTGATGAATAAATCAGTCAATGATACTTCCTTTTCTATTTCTTTTGAGTTCTATTTCTGTGGAAGATAGAGAAATATACCAGACTAATTCTATAGGTCAAGGGAGAGCAGACTGACATACATGTAGTTTTTTTTCTTTTAATCTTTGTGTATGATTATTTATGTGAAAATTTAGGTATGCATGAGCCATATGATTCGGTGAAAAGAAGACTTTCAGAAGACAGATTTCTAAAGCCAACTTGTGAGATCTAGGGATGCAGCTCTGGTTGCCAGGTCTTTGTGCATGTGCCTCTGTTTGCTGAGCCTTCTTGCTTGTGCTGATACACAACAGCAGTGAATGAATTAATAATGGTATAATTCTGTTTCCTAAACACATTTTTAGAGATATCGCCATACCCATCTTAGACATACTGCTCCAGAGTGTGACAGCAACAGAGTTCAGTTTTTGACACAAAGTACACATACACACCACTTGAGGTAGGTCTTAGGCTAGGATGGATATATGAAGCAACTTTTAGCCGACATTATCCTCAGGAGAGTCACCTTCCTTACAACTATCAGCAATGCCCCCACCCTTCCTTACCTATTTTCCTCTCCTGCCTGATAGACCTAAGCTCATTCCTTAAGTATCTATTATTTCTACATCAGCCACTTCACTTTCTCTAAAAATTCAAACACATTTCCTGTGTAAGGTCTTCTACTGGAGATTGTTCCTCTATCTTATTCCTTAGTTCCATCCATTTCCTGCTCAAATCACTTTCCAAATGTCTTTATTAGGCTCACCTTTATAATTATTGTTATTATAATTATTATTACTATTATTATTATGAAATTCAGAAACACTCTCCCAAACTTCATGAATTTCCCAATTCCCAACAATTTGAAATTTCTCTAAAAGTCCTCTAATAGACTATATTAAATTTATTTTATAATGCCCAAGGTTAAATCAGGTTATTACTAGTTTCTTTAAGAAATACTTGCGTCTATACTTACAAGTAATGTGGTTCTATACTTTTATTGTTTATTATTTTTGTCTAGTTTAGTTGCTATGGTATTGCTGAATTTATTGTATGAATTGATAGTTGACTCCTACTTGCTCTTTAGTTCACAAATGCTCAAGTCCACCAAGAATTTTAAGTTTAATATGCGTGAGAAAACATTTAATCTGTGGTCTTAGTCTTCACCTGGTCTGTACAAGAATCTTGAGACTATAAAGTTCAGAAGGTCTGGTGTTTCTTTTTTCTTACCAAGGGATATGAATGTCAGTTAAAAATAACTAGAATTCTTCAAATAACTAGAATTCTTCAAATAACTAGAATTCTTCGAAAAGAATGCCGTTTTATTCATCCTTAAAGAAGAAAGGGATATGTCGCATACAGGAAATGGATGATATGGAAGACAATAATATTAAATGAAAGCAAACAGAATCATATTATACTGCATATTTTTCTTCACATGTAGAAAATGCATTTTGCTTATAAAGATATAAAAGTATTATGGGGCAGCTGAAAAAGGGAAGGACAGCAGTGGGTGTGGAAGGGACAAGAGGCACTGGAGTTTGAAATTGATCAAACAATACTACAGACAGTATGAAAATACGAGAAAATACTATTTATACAATTAGTATATGTTCATAAAGTAGAGAGAAAAGAGAGAGGGAAGAAGAAAAAGAAGAAGGGGGAAGAAGAGGAAGAGGATGAGAAGGAGAAAAATAAGAAGAGGAGGAGGAAGAGAAGGAAGAAAAAGAGGAAGAAGAGATAAACTCAAATTATACTTGGAAAAGTATCACTTCCACTCCTAGCTCACCCCTGAAATCTGCACATTGCCAGCTTCTTTATCTAAATGTCAGAGAAGTATAAAATGGCCACTGCTCCTGTCTGAGAATGCCAAGTGAGATGTATGAGAAGAAGGAATAGAGCAGTTGAGAAAAAGTAATCAACATCTCAGTGTGAACTGAGATTGAGGAGGCCATCACTACTGTTTCCTGATTTTGTCAAACCATGGATTCCATTTGGGAAGCAAAGTATAGATCAATAGAAAACTAGTTGCTTACTCAGCACCAATAAAATAACAATTAATAATAACAAAGAGTAATATAATGCTATCCTCAAGCACTGATGCTGTTAAGTAGATTGCTGTCACATTTTGCATGTTTTGAAGAAAGATTCTGACTCATTTATTTTTAGTAGAACCAAACTGTTAGTTGCAGAATAGCCTATGCCAACTAACTTGTTCTTCCCAGAAGAGAAAATGACAAGAGTGTAAAATTGCTGAAGACACTAGTTGTCAGGGTAGCTAGTTCTGGTTAGGAAGGCGGTAACTAGTCCTGATGGGGAAGGAGGTATCTAATCCTGATTAGGAAGGAGACAGTCGTGGTCTCAGCTGAGTGATGTGAGCCACGTGAACTCCCATCCTTTCTCACCTGCTTGGAAAGAGTGGGAAGGCCGTCCGAGATGACAGGAGGCTTGCTACCAAAGACAGGCCCCACAGCACATTATGAGTAACAGGTCAAGTATTCCTTTTAAAGCAGTGCATAGACACAAAGCAACACACTGATATCTACTATATCATAATAAACACATGGCAGTTTGAAACATTTAGAGCTTCTTTCATTGCTGCAGTTTCTGAGGAACTAAAATCCATCCATCACTGTCCCCACAATGCACTCTAAAAGCTCCTCTGTTTGGAAAGCCACTTCTCATTTTCTGATACCTTTCCCCCACACTTTCTTCCCCCTCCTCCCATTTCCACTCCCTTTGCCACAACCTAGAGCTTACTTTATCAATATGAATTTAGAGTTAGCCAACGTATCGCTGATTTTCTTGATCCTTAATCCCTTCTCACCTTAGTGATAATCTTTCACTTTCATTTCCAGGAGGTTTAAATGATATTAGGCAACATACATAAGTGCTTATCATACCGCTTATGTTGAATTAATGCCAATCGTTACTGCCATCATCCACTTAAGCAAACAAATCAGTTACTATTTCCTGAAGTGGGAAAATTTGCTATTTTGAATCCCTGTATTGTCCTGGCACATATAAAGAACTTTCAGTCACCTATAAAGCCTAAGGCCGAATGGGAGTCTCATAAAATTATAAGGCAGCTGGTGGTCTGGTGTAGCGTATTTCTCACATCCTATGGTGATATAGGCATGAATAAATACAACAGGGCCAGCCATGCGAATGAACAGCATAGAAAACAATGAGTAGCAAATGCTGATACATGATACATTGCTGATAAGTGACTACATTATGCTTTTAGTTATTAGAGCACACACCTACCACTAATAAAGTGAGTTGGGAACCAAAAGGCCCATTGTGTTAGCAGCAGGCTCCTCCAAGTCTTGCTTACTGCTGGTCTGACCTGTGTCAAGACACTACATGGAGCAACAGATTTATGTCATATAGGACTGTATAAGCACACTCCGTAATAACCACAAAATGACAAAATTACCCAAGAATGTGCTTTGCACAGCCCATTCTGTCATTGAAGTGATTTGATATTGTAAATATAGCCATACGCAAATATAAGAGCACAATTCATGTTTTTAGATTGATATGAAGCTATCTATATTATAGATATATGCACACGGAGAATGGTAAACTAAAATGCATTGACTGGACTTAGGAAGGTAGGGTAGGATCTGATGAAATATATATATCTACATGTATATACATGTTGACTTTTATATATGAATGGCCCCTCAATCCAAGCTTCAGGTTAAAACTGTCTGGAACCTGAATTCCAGTCACAGACACAACTCACACCCATACACTTCAGCCCCACATTCAACCTCCAGGTCCACATGGCTTCTGGCTTTAGTCAACAGCTTTGCTCAGCATCCTAGGCAGCCTGCTCACCACTCCCCCTTGGTTTCAGATTCCTCCCCACATACTTCTCTTCCCACTCTTTGCCTCAACCTTTTAGCCATCCCTGCCCATGGACCCACCGCTTGTTCTGCAGTCCTCACATTGGTCCTTCTCTGAGAAACTAGACCAAGTTATTTCCACCTTCCCATGAGAACGCTCTGACTTCAGTCTGGACTTATTTCGCTGTTTCTCTTTTCTCTAGAAAATTACACCATCACCTGTTCTAGGAATCCAAAGTCATTATAACTTATGCACCAATGAGAGGGCATGGACAATGTGTAAGGAACCACATTAGACTAAACAGTTGGCACTGGGGTACAAGGAAGTGAATAAGGATAACAAATGAAAAGAACTGGAATGATCATTTGTGTGAAACCTGATAAGCCATTGCTGACTGCTCACTGGACTGGGATAGAGAGAACTCGCTGTGCATGTGGAATTCCATGGGGAAGGAAGGAATTAAGAAGCACTAAGTTTTCTGTGCTTCTTGGACTGTGGTGACATCTGGTAAGGTGCACTCCATAATTCTCAAATGTGAGTTATACCAGTTTATCAGACTGGAAAGCTGAGTTTTAAGAGGGTAACTAAACCAATAACACTGCCACGTGCCTCAGCCTAGGGTGGAGTACATGGTGGGGACAGAGACTTGCTGATGCTTCCTTCCCTTCAAAACTCCAGGCCTTCAATTCTGGATCCTATTTGTAGAACTACATTAGATATAAAAATCAGATAAAATCTACTTCCTTTTCCTATTTTTTATTTACTAAAAGTTGAATAATTGTCCTTTCTCATTATAACAAAAATATTCCAGGACCAGACTGTTTCATCAGAGACATCAAAGCCATCCCAAGCTGCTTACTTAGGGATTTCCCAATGCCCATCAGCTCTGGCGACACAACTGTGATATTCTTTTTTTTTTTCCTCTACAGATGTCCCTTTACCAACATGTAGTATCCTGTTAAGCAGAGATACCTCTTCCAAACAGTGTTGGGTTCATTCATTCAAAGACTTTTGCTGGCATTCACTAATTTCTTATCTTGGATATAGATAGTAATCCGAAGGAACTGTTAATGTTAAATTTTCAATTAAGGATCAATTAATACAAAATAGTTCATTGCGGAATGTGTTGAAAGCCACAGAACCTTCAGTGATCAGTGGATGAAGATCACAAAGTCTCCAAGTGAAGGTGGAAAGGAGCATAGAACTCGGCCTCTGGGAAGGGTTAGAGCAGGATGCTACTGTCAGAGATTTATTTTGTTATAATTTATAACATGCAAAGCTAGGTAGGAGTATAAGCCTTGTGCAAGGATGGGACCATTGGGCCCTTTTCCTTTTTAGGCAACACTAGAGGAGAATTGAGAAGGAAGGCTATTTATAACCACTAGTACATGTTCAGCGCGGAAACCGCATTTATTTTGCATGCTATTTACTTAAAATAATTCTCTACTTTGTGTCTCTTAATTTTTGCACTGGAGTGGCCAAATCCTCCCTATATCCTTTCATATATCACTGCCCATTAAATTCTATAAACTGGGACCTCAGTAGCATGCTCCATGATTGTTTGGTGAAGCTGGTCCATGTTCTCTGTATGATAAACGTGTGCTCCGTACAACATACATGCAACAAGACAGGAACCAGTACAGGTGACAACTTAAAGGCATGGGATAAACTGATTTGAAGAACATTCATAGAAATAATTCCCTGCCTGCATTCTTAAGTAAATAATCCAAGAATCTAGTCTTTCTTTCGCAGAGCTGTCGTTCAGTTTTCTTTTTCTGAACTCTGAAAGGTCTGGAAACATTGCTGACAAGACACAGGGAGGTGGGGGGGACAATTGTTACAAGGAAAGGCTAGTTGTCTGTTTCTCAGAGACTCTAGAAAGGCAGAAGGTGGCCATAGCAACACTCCTACCCATGCTCTACAGCTGATCAAAATTAATGAGTTGTAATCAAGTCAGATAACGGAGTAACTAACTAATTGAAATGGGGTAAAAAAAAAAGTGGTTTTTACAAATCTTCCCAAGTTGGAAAATGCATCTACTTAAAGACTGTAACTTTGTCCAAGAAACTGTCAGCAGGGATTATTAGGCCAGCCTCTGAAGACTTGACCCATTGCCCAGGAGCCCAATGATGACCTTGATTTTCCTGGTAAGGCGATATCTATAAATAATGCATTAATCATTTTCACATGTGGGCCAAGCAACAGACTTCATATCTGCCCATGGATGTGAGTTGTTCTTTAGAGGGCTGCTTCGGTTTTCTGTGTGGCACCCTTTAAAAGATGATTGCAGGCTTTGCTGGAAATGAGAACGCAGTGCCTGCCTGTGCATTCCAGCAGGAAGCCCAGGACTGCGGTTGGGAGAGGAGAAAGACTATTGCTACGACATCTAATTTAAGTTTGACAAGCTTGCTTTGGTATAAGCATTTTATGTTTTTACTGCTTTCTTAACAGCATGAATAATCTCCCATAAGAGAAGATACTTCTTTTGCAAATTGACCTCAGATAGGATGTTCTGGGGACCTGAATTAGCTGCTGGAGAATATTTCACAGAAATAGAATTTGTCTTTTTTTTTTTTCAGCTCACCAATAGAGATCTAAATTTTACATAAACAATGTAAAGGGCACTAGTTGTGTTAGGAGCCCATGGTTTGGTTGATAGTTTTGTTTCTAGCATCTTACCCACTGTTAATGAGCAACACACACGCAGCTTTGAGTTTGCATCTGACTGTCGAGTGTCTAGGAAATCCAGATTAATGTTGAATAAAGGCGTAGTCAATCTGCTAGGGAAGCACAGGCTTTAAGGAAACAAACAACTGGCCTAGCTGGATTCCCCTGACTCCAACTCTTTCCAAAATACATTTTTATCTTCTCATTTAAGCTTAGACCTTGGGCCCCGACAAACCTCTTCTGGTAATTAAACCATGTCTGAAAACGAATAACAAACAAAGAAATGAGTCAGAGCCCTTCCCCCACCACCAAAGAAAACCCACCAGGCCCGAAGTTTTCAATATTGTTTAAAATACTTATTTCTTGATCAGTTTTAATTGTATATCAGCTTTTCTGAATGAGCCTTGTACAAAATAAAGGGATTTTATCTGCATGTTTTATTCCCTATAGCTATGGACAAGAAAAGATTATGCCAGAGGAGGAAGGGGGAAGGGAAACAAAACCGGACTCTGAAACTGGGCTACTACTGCCATCTAGCGTACGGTGCGCTTGTACAGGGGAGGGAACAAGAATGTGAGGCACCACAAGCTGAGATTGCAGAGGTTAGAGTCAGGGACAAGAGCACTTCTCCCAAGAAAAACCCTCCAACCTAGTGCCTTCACTATGTAATGAATTATTTTGCTGTAGAGCTATTAGTATGTGGCTGAACAATACAAAGCACCCCATTTCTTCCAGCAAAAATGGAAAAAAAAACCCATTCGATTCTAAAGGCGAGTTCTTTATGGGAAGGCACGTCCTAGCTGCAGAGGTTGTTAAGCAGTGGGAATGATTTATTCAGATGCCCACAACCTTTGACAAAGGTCCAGAGAGCCAACTGTCGTCTGTCGTCTGCAAGGATAGCCTCCTTTACAAAGACAGGCAGACGATTTCGATAGTGTCTTTTATTAGTCTCTTTTGAGTCTGTGATTATAAGCAATGCAGATACTATTTGCTGTTTGTGACCCTAATTTATCTGTTGCCGACTGAAATCTTGCATGGCTAAGCCTCACTGAGTAAGATTCTAAATATTAAATCGCTCCACAGGAACAGAGGCCAGGCAGCATGTTCACAAGGTGTTTCATATATTTCTGCTTCATGTGGTGCAATTATGGACAACCCACAATAATCCTTTCCTCCCGAAGTTCTTGCCAACTGTGGTAAGGATTCATTTTGGTACTGGCTAATGACTTTGTGGCTGAAATGAAATCAGGCATGGCTTCTACTCACCTTAGAGCAATGATATATTCACTGACTATAACTCTCAGCTAGTACTAATACCCGCACACCTTCCCACGCTGCAAGGGTTTATAAACCTTCGAAGCAAAAAACCGTGGTGCCCTGCTTATATCTGTAGCCTTTCAAAACTCAAAAAGCAGAGCCCTACAGAGATAATGAAAGCTAATTTAGAGAATCAAAAGCACAAAAATCTAAGCTCTGAGGAATTTTAACTCATTACCTATGTCAGAGTAACCTAGAACTGCAGGCTGCTTTTTATGATTTCAAATGTGGCCTGTAGCTTCAAGTGCCTAGAATGAAAATTTTGCTCTCTCTCACAAAGGTACCAGTGAAGGATGAACATGCCACTTGCTATATCATGGTGGAAGAGGAAGTGCTGACATCAACCAGAAGGGCAGTATCTCCAAATTTCCAGGGAACCTTTAGATTAAAAAAAAAAAAAGTGTCCATGACAGTCAAGGACAAGGCTCAGTGGACTAAGTGTTTGCCACATAAAACAAGTGTGAAGACCAGAGTTTGGATCCCCAGAACAGACTTAAAAGCAAGGCAGGCATGGTGGCATCTGCTATCCCAGCATTGGAAGGCAGTGACAGGATGCTGGGGAAGAGCTAGGTAGCAAAACTATCAGAATCTGTGAGCTCTGGGCTCAACAAGAGACCCTGTTTCAGTGAGCAATGGACAGTGAAGAAGTTACCAGATATCAACTTTGAGACCTTCACACAGGCAAATATACCTGTACACAAAAGACACACAAACATGCATACACACACACACACACAAGGGAGTCAACATACATGCAAACAGTGCACTCATGCATGCCTGTGTATACACAGAACATACACTGGGGGGGGGGGGAGACAGATATCTGTGAGATTGTCTGTAGAATCTTTAGAACATTGTAGCTAGCTATGTTTGAAAACGAAGTTCAGATGAATTTTCTACTATTGTTTCCTTTGCCTGAAAACTGGAAGAACAAGAGGGGTTAATATGTATTTGATGGCATGGTTGAAAACTAGGGGTTGGGTTAATAGTTCTGAATCTTATTAATGAGTACATTATAAAGATTACATTGCTTCTCATTTGGTAAGGAAGCAGCATTTCACTGTGTGTCTTAGGTGCACATAAGCCAGAAAACTGCCCATTGTTTAGATTCAATGTGCTGTGCAGTGAAGAGTGAAATACAAGGGTGAATCTATTGATCCATCATTAGGCATGGTTCAGAAGTGAGTAACATTTTCGTCTTAGTTTCTATTGGATTAAAGTCAGCTTTCCTAATCGGAGACCCTAGAATGGAAAACTGAGCCCCCCCCAACAAATGTGCCCTTCTTTCTAAGCTCAAAAGCCCTGGATCCCTGACTCCCCAGTCACCTGGCCTCATTTTTCCTGCTGCTCTAGATTTGTCCTTCTGTATCGCACATGAGTAATGCAGCCATGTGGAGAAAGCACAGCCCTCTGGTAAGGCATTCACCCAACTTCTCTAGGATTAATCACTGGCTAAACCACTAAATAACATACTGATATATTAACTCCATTAAAATCTAATTCCGTGGCAATAACTTCTAGAAAGCCAACAAAGGGCTTATGAAGAACAAAGTGAAAAAAGACCCCAAAAAGGTAAATCAATGCACACGCTGAAAGTAAATCAGAGTTAAAGACAACGGTATGAATCAAAGGAGACCAAGCTGAAGTCCCTGCCCTGGCTATAAACTCTTGCGCTCTTGGCCAGGCCTACCCTTGAATCTAGATATGGACAGAATGGAATACCGGTTCTAACTCCAGGAAAGATGCTAAGGCACTGGGAGCTAAGGAGATAATTAGCCAATAAGTGTTTGCTTTGCATGAATCAGAACCTGAGTTCAACCCCCAGAAACTATAAAAGAAAGAAAAAGAGGGGGGGAGAAAGGGACGGAGGAAGAGAGAGAGAGAGAGAGAGAGAGAGAGAGAGAGAGAGAGAGAGAGAGAGAGAGAGAGAGAGAGAGAAAGAGAGAGAAAGGTGAAATAAAGAGAAAAAATGGGTAAAGTGTTGTACACCAGCAATCCCAGTACATGGGAGTCAGAGACAGACAAACCCTAACAAGATAGTGATTGCAGGTATTCACAAATCTGTTCCTTAAACCCACTCCACGAAAGCAGCCATCTTGACAAGGGAACAAAAGACTGAAGAGAACATGCAGACTGCCCCAGTTTTCTTCAGACTTGCAAGGAGGATGAAGCCATGGACAACTAGTTAGTAAACCATGAACCAGCAAAGAGATGCAGATTCATTTGAAAGATACCAACAGAAGAAAATGTAGAGAGAGGAGAAGACTGACTTCTGACAGCCAGAGAGATCGACCAAGACAGCTGTCTTTACTCCACATCCTCAGAGGGCGCAAACCTGAATCAGCTGTGTGCTGGCACCTTCCTCTAAGCTGTCAAGCCTGTGCTACCCTGAAAAGATAGCTTTCTGCTGTTTAAGTCACCTACTTTGTGCACCATTGCTATGGCAGCCTTTGCATCTACAGATACTGGATCTTCTCTATAGCTAGAGCTGGTGTCTGCACACTAGTAGCCAAGGGAAAGGCAAGGCAGGACATGGTAACTAGCAAATCTCTGAGCTACCCAGATTCCAGGGTGCCTCTCTCATCAAGCGACTCACACAGGGAAGAGTTCAATAATCAAAATACATTTGGAAGATTGTAGAACCTAAATAAAAACAAAGATGACAAAATAACAGAACAAGAAGATAATTTATTTTTAATTATAAATATTTCTTTATTCTAAATAATTTTAGGTTGTGTATACAATGAAATATGAATGTATCTACCCCCTTTCCCTCCTTCAAATCCCCCCATATCCTCCCAACATATATATCTCCTAAATTATTGATCATATATATCATATGTGGTCAATACATGATAATATGTTTATATATATATTTTTTCTGCTGCCAATAGCTCCTTTAAAGTGTGGGGTCTGGAAAGCCCTGCCCTCATTTATTGTAACACTTTGTTTAGTTTGGTCTTATGCAGATAAAAGAAATTTTATTAAATTCAGTAAGTTGAACAGTATTGATTTTTCTGAGTTTCCATTTATGCTTCAGTATTTCATCAAGAATCAGAATGTAATGTGCATATTTGATATAGAAAAATTGAAGACTAGAAGAGGAATGGTTTTTTTTCTCCATAAATCTCTTGGCTCGTGCATGTGAATACTTGAGGACATAACCGTGCCCAAGTGTGGTGTGTTTAAACCTGCACTCGTCTTCCATGGTCTGGTTTTGTCTGGGATACTGCCAAGTCCTAGCTTGTGAACCTGCCACAGAATACAGAGGGAGCCTTTGTGTGAGACTCAAGCATGGAGATTCAAGATGTGGCTGCCTGTCACTAGTACTGAGGCTTTGGTTCACTTCTTCCTTCTGAACTTCAGTCCTTTCATGGGCACAAATGAGAATTTTGAATTCCCATACTATTTATCTTAAAAGTTTATTATGGAGTCTGTCAGAACCCCATCTGAGTCCAGGCCAGGCTGAGCTGCACATTTTATCCTCCGGCCCACTCTGATAGGCTCTGGCTCACATCAAAGAATATTCCTTTTGCCACAGATGGCTACCGTTACAGAGATTCCCAACTGGTCAAAACAGAAAGAACGAGTGCCTGTAAAATGCTCAGGCCCAACTCATAGGTCTACAATCCAACCTCTATTCCTCAGGCACATGGGAAATTATAGGAGAGGGAGTAGAAAGATTGTAAAGCCGGAAGACCAGTAGTATGCAGTGAGATAGTGCCCCCTAGATGTTAAAGAAAATGCACCCATGAACTACCGACAATATGATTTCCTGAATAAGGCCAGCATAATGACAACACTGGTTGTCATGTCAATGTGGACTAACAAACTTGGCACTGGATGAAGAGCTACAGGTGATAAACAGTTGCTGAGAGAGGAGACATTAGTCGCCTCCAGACAGGAACTCCCACACAGGTGATCTAACTCCAGATGGTCAGTCCCAAACACATGGACATAGGAGCAAAGCTAAATACACTCAGTACCTTACATATACATATGTACACACACACACACACACACAAATGCCTATGCATGTAACAATAATATTTTTAGGAAAGTTCATGAATTGTAGAACTCTGGAGGAGTTAAAGGCGATGGAGAGGTGGAGTGAACTTGATTCAGTGCTCATGTATAAAAAAATCAAAAATAAAATTATTAAATTAAAAATGTTTACATTGAATGTGAGCTAGAAATTAGGGAAGTGACCACAAGAGAGGGTAAAGAGGTATTGAGACAGACTCTAGAAAGGCAATTGGGTGTTTTTGATATAAACGTAGACAGAGGCTGAGGGAGGAGTAGACAAATGGGGGAGTTTCTCCATCCATCTTGCTGGTGGTATACTGACCTCTGTGTTCTTCAGAACCATCTGGAAAGTAAAGCAGAAAGCAGCATCCCAGTACACACACTGTTCATTGCAGGAACAGATCGGTTTCATACAAATAACAAAAGCATACATATTATACTGAATGAAACTCCCCCATATACCAAGATACTCAGCTAAAGGCACAGAAATCTGAAAATTGGAGAAAAACAAACCTAGAAGCTATGACTTGAGTCATCAGACAGCAATTATAAACAAACCGCAGACCCTTATTGTCTTTTCAGGACGTTGTAGAGAAGGAAAGGTTAGCACTGACCATCTATCTAGAGTGACCTTAGATTCGCTCTTTCTCCATTGGCCTCTTACTAGTTCATTCATGTTTTCTTTCAGGAGACTGGTGCGGTTCGATGCTTGTCAGGACTATAATGTGGTAGATCTCCTCGGGTGTTCTTGGTTTTCTAGGTTGATTCTACTTTAGAGTTTTCTCACAGGGCACCCTGATATGGACTAGAAGATTCAGGAGCCCACAGAAGTTATACTCCCATTGTTCAGGTTTATATAATTATTGGAGTACCATCGTGATATAGATTATATCCTAAAGTGACCCTATGAGAGACAGGGAAGATCTTTCATGAAGCCTCTTGCTGGAGGAATAGATTCTGGATCTGGTAACAGCCAGTTATGTAGAGATGGTATTGTGATGAAGAAGACAGGATGGGGCTAGAAAGATGGCTGAGCGTCTAACATGCTTATTATCCAAACACGAAGGTGGAGGCCAGTTTCCCTGAACACACATAAAAGCTGTAGGTGGTGGCAGTTCCTCAGTGGACTAACTGAAATGACAAGGACAGGATTGGGAAGTGGCCCTGCCTCAAAAGAAAAAGTGGTAGGCAGGTATGGTGGCACATACATTTAATCTCAGAATTTAGGAGAAGAAACAGGTAGACCATAATGATCTACTTAGTGAGTTCCAGGCTTTCTAGGGCTACCTAACGAGGCCCTGTCTCAAAAACAAGAACGAACACCAACAGAGAAACAAGGTGAAAAGCAATGAGAAATCCACCCAGTATCAACCTCTGGCTGCCACATAAACCTGCCACCTCCTGCCCCCTTCCCCCCACAGGAAATAGAATGGCAGATTCATAAAGACAAGACAGTGGAGAAATTGAGATACTTCTAAAAAGAGCTGACTAGGGCTATATTATGAATGGCTGAAGGAAGTATGAATTCCTTTGTTTAGCCCAAATAGTTGGAAGTTATGATATAAATGTTCATGTGACATTAATACACGGAAAGAAGCCTGTTCTGCTCCAGGGAGGAGGGATAGGGGGAGTTAAACACCATCCCCAGGAAAGCAAGTTCTGGGCCAGATTAGACTGCATGAGCCCATCAGTCAATTATCAGTCAATGAGTCAACAGTGAGAGCTTTGGCTGCCCTGGGCTATGCTTGGTTCCTTGTGTGCTGGTGTGTAAATGCAGAGAATGAAGGAAGATGGAAATACCTGAAGACAAAAGTCAGGGTGAGAGGTAGGAAAGCGAGGCCTGGGCATGCACAGGCTGTGGGGAGAGGCCCTGTGGAGACGGAGAAAGAGGCTAAGAAACTTAGAACATTATCCAGAAAGGATATGATCCAGTCGCCCCTCCTCCTGCTCTCAGATAGAAAGCACACAAGCATCCCCTAAGGATCCTGCTCTCCTAGAAGTAATTACCCTGGATGCACTTGAATAGGTTGCCTGTTGATTGGTACTACATCTACAGATGGCCCTGATATGGGCTTCTGGTCTCAATGGCAGCTCAGTCACTAATGCAAGCAAATGAGAATGATGTCACCTCTTTCTTAGCCATACCTTTAAACACCTCACATATAAAGAAGCCTTGGAGAGGGGTAGTGGTCACCAGCTCAGTCGCTAAAGGCAGAGGTGTAAGTTTAACAAGGGAATTGTATTATTTTAAAAGAAACCCTAAAATCTACAGGGTTACCCACCTCTACCTATCCAACCTGTGCAGTAAATGAAGAAAGATAACTAAGTTTGACTAACTGACTGGTGTCTGATCTCTGGAGTAAGATTTTTCATTCCTTAGCCAATTAAAAAGAAGGTCCAACCTTTGTTCTGGCTGCTTGTCTTCTTTGCTGAACAACGCATGAAGATGTGTCAAAGCTGGAGAGTTGGCTCGGCAGTTGAGAGCACTGTTTTTTGTTTTGTTTTGTTTTGTTTTTGTATTTTTTGGCTTGGTGGAAGTTAAGCTTGGGAGTGAAGAGTGAAGACAACTTCAGTCAGAATCTGCTCTGTTCTTTGAGAGGACCCGAGTTTGGTTCCCAATCCCCAGTGATCTGTAACTCCAGCTTACAGATCCCACACCTGCACTCACACACCCACATCCTCATACAGTCACAAACACGTGGTTAAAAGAAATCCTTAAAAAGAGAAAAGAAGGAGCTACTCCCGTGGAGGTCCCCCAATAGACTTGAGTGTCTCAGCCAAACCCAAGGAAAACCTATGCCAGATTTCTCATATCTTGGCCATTTTCTTTTCCTCTTCTTTCTATTCACACTGGGTCCCATTCTCTCTACAAGGCTGATCCCCAGTGAAGGCATAAAGTATGGTGGAACAGTTTCCAGTCATTACACACACACACACACACACACACACACAGAGTAGAGTATCAACAATCTCGGATGCATTTCCCATGCCTGACTCAGCCTTTCGGGGTTTGCAGAGACAGTGGTTTCTCTTTGCTCTCAGGGGCCACTGCTAAGCACATACAAGACACAGCACTGAAAGCAGCTTTCCTTCATTTTCTTTGTCACCTGCACAGACTCTCTCAGAGATCAAGGCTTCTCTCCAAGCTAGAAACTGTCCCCTTTCACTGAGAAAACACATCAAAGGCAAATGATCCAATCATCAAAGGAATCAGAATACAAACAACAGGTGTGATGGAAGAGTAGCATGTTCTTCAATGCCACTGTCACTGTTTGTCTGGGGTCTCTTCCCCCAGGTCCACTGCCACAGTTTTTATGGGGGAGGTCTCTTCTCCCAGGTCCCCTGCAGCAGCTTGTTTTGGGTTTTCTTCTTCCAGGTCAGCTTTCTGCATGGTTGACTGCGACAGCAGATTCTAGTGTGTGACACCAGAAGCTGTCCAGTGTGACAATTCTTAACTCCTTGTCAAAGAAAAGAAAAAGAAAAAGCCACCACCATTCTTCATCTGCTTCACCACAGCCTCTGCTTTTCTCTTACTCCTCTCCTCAGTATATGGAAAGAATATCTATTTTCTTAGGGTCCTAGCTGATGTTTTCTCACCCTGTTTTGTCCGATAAAACCTGATTTAAAAGTGCCTCCATTCATCTCCAGAAATTTTCTCCCCTCAGAAATCTGGCAACACATTTTTTTTCACATTTCTGAACAACTCAAACTCTTCTTGCCAACTCTCAGCTGCTCTCCAAACCTTTTTAATCCCGCAGAAGGCAGGCTAATCTACTGAGAGAAAGGCAACAGAACGGTTCTGGCAGCCAGAACTAGGGATGTTAGAGTGAAGAACAGGATAAATAAACTTGCCAGAGAGAAGGGAGAGCCTGGACCAGCCTCAGTAGCAAGCAGGTTATCTCATGAACAGAGATAAGAGGATGTTCCCCAGGACCCACAACTGCAAACTGTGTGGAGATGACATGTTCCAGAAAAGGGAACAAATGATTATCAATAATGTGTATAGTCTGGAGATGGCTGTGCTTGAGAAGACATAGATATAAGATATAAATAGCCTTCAGATCACTTTTAGCTTGCATCTTTTTGAAATTACTAGTGTTTTGTCCTCTCTACCTTCATGCCAGGGAAGGAGGGACTGACTGTTTCTCACATGGAAGGTACTGGAGTAAGCTGATATTTAGCTAATCTGTGTCCAAAAAAGGACTCAGGAAAAGTATCTTTTAGGCTCTTGACTTTTCTCTGACTAATCCTGGTACGCTGAACAATGCATTGAGTTTAGTTCTAATTGTGAAAAAAAATGTCACTATCATCTCTTCATGGTTAATCAAGCCAAGTGCATAGCCTGCATGGTCTTGTCATCCACTGAATATATATATGTGGTGTGTGCACTCTGTGCTAGGGTAGATGCATGTTCTCACGTACATATGTACATATATGCACATATTTATGCTCACATACATGTACATACACACACATTACACACACTGATAATGCATCTTGTTCTTCCAATTAAAGACAAAGCATTTGGAGATAACTTTTTTAAGAAAAGACTGTAGAAAAATGTGTAGGGGTTTACAAGTTTTATGGAAGAAAAATCTTTTCTAAGACTATAAACTCCTGGAGGGCAGAGAGAGTACTTGATTTTAAAACATAAAACATGGCACTACATAGCTTTAGATTGTTGTGAAATTATCTGAATGACAAGGACACAAGCGACAGCATAGTTTAACTCATTAAACTCAAATCAAATTATGACTTAGGCAACTTAATCATTTTCTTGGAACACAGTGAGATTGGTCGATACATAAATTGAAGATGGCAGACTGAGTACTGGGAACTCGTCTGTCAGGCACCACAGAAATATTGAATTTAAAGAAGAAAACCAGGCTTCCTTCTGCCATCCAGAGAACAGCCAAGCAGCAAAGAGACTGTATAAAATCAGAGACCCTGGATGATTGTGCTTCCATCCTTACAGAAAGCTACTATCACCACCATATTAATTTAAAAAAAATCAGTTAAAGTAATGATTGTTGCTTTAAACTATTCGATCCATAGGAGATTAATTTAAACTCTGCCACTTGATTTCTCATGTACATTTTTTTTCTTCCTGTAAAAAAAAAATCATGCCTTCTGAAGCTTCAAGCCAGTGGGGTAATTTTACATAGTGTTTTCAAATATTTTAAGTATTAGTCCCAAATAGATGTTTTCACCCACTAATGAATTTTCTTTTACCTTGAGGTCAATGTTTTTCAGTGTTATCACAAATCTCAAAGAAGTGTTTGTATAATCCTTCCTGATTCCGCTCTCAAGAGCAAGCTGAACAAGCCAAATGGTCACAGAAGAGACTGTGCGCCAACACCTGATGCACTGTCGTAATCACTGCAAACTCTAGAGCCAAGGGTTGGCAGTGTCCAAGAAATACTCAAATATTCATAACGTCCATATATTTCCCATATATTTTACAAAATATAAACTACATTGTGAAACAGTCATAATGGTTTCTAATACGAGAGAAAGAAATATTAAATATAGAAAAACAGATTAAAAACACCAACAACACTATACCACAGAAAAGGCTGTAGTATTATCCAAGTCAGCCTTAGTTTTAGTTTCTAAAAAGAAGACTCATCTTTAGAGTTAAAAACAACAATCACTCACCTTCTTAGTTTTTCTCATTTGTTTTGTTTTAGTTTTTTTTTTTGCTGGCTGGTTTTATGTGGCACTTGACACAGACTGAAGTCATCTGGGAAGAAGGAACCTCAATTAAGAAAATGCCTCCATAAGATCAAGCTTTAGGCAAGCCTGTAGGGCATTTTCTTAATTGAGGTGATTGATCAGAGAGGTCGAATCCATTGGTGTGGGGGAGTCATCCGTAGACTGGTGATCCTGGGTTCTATAAGAAAACAGACAGAGCAAGTCAGCGAAATCAAGCTATTTAACAGCCTCTTCTATGGTCCCTGCATCAGCTCCTATCTCCAGGTTCCTGCCAAGTTTGAGTTCTTGTGCTGACTTCTTCGGTGATGAACAGTGATGTGGAAGTGTGTAAGCCAAAGAGAAATTTTCCCCTCCAAGTTGCTTTTGGCATGGTGTTTCACCACAGCAATAGTAGCCCTAACTAGGGTAGTTTTGTTAGTAGATGTGGATTTAATGTAGTGCAGACTATTCTTAAACTGGCTATGTAGCCAAGTATTATCTTGGATAATTAACTCTCTGCCCTCCACTTACCAAACGTTTTGATTACAAGTGTATATTACAACACCCAGTTTCTGTGATGCTGAAGATCGAACCCAGGTCTTTTTAATGCTAAGCAAACACTCGACGAGTTGAGTTACATTCCATCCCTGTCTATCTTATCTTAATTATATTTTATACATTGTGATTCAGAAAAGATGACCTTCATCCTACAATGTGTAGAAGTCTAGAATCTAAAGATTTATATGCTAGTATTTCTCAAGTTATTCTGCAAAATTAATAAATAAGAAAGAACAAATAATGACATAAACCAATATTTGAACTGCTCTAAAGTTTTACTTTAACAACATGGATTAAAATGCAGGATTATTTCTATTAAAACAAAGCATTCCTTTTATAAGATTGACTGATCTAAGTTGTCTACAAGAATGGGTTGAGCATGACCTGAAAGACTAATAAGGTTCTCCACTGTATTTCACCTCATGGGGAGTGAAACCTCTGAAACCATGAGCAAAGGCAAATCTCTTTTCCTTGTGGTTTTCTTTTGGTATTTGTCAGAGAGCTGAAAAGTATATTATAGTAAGACACAATTTGTGATAAATAGAAGCAGTGATAATTCATGCAGACTATAAACTCATATAAATTCTACTGCAGTCGGTGTTCATGGCAATAAACTGGGATTGGAAGGCTGTAAAATTCATTGTGGTTCCTAAAACAATTATCTATGAAACCTGAGATCATACTGAAAAAAAGCAATTCACCTAGCTTGGCATTGGATCATTAAGAAAACATAAATTCTGACTCACATAACACAGAAAGCAACAATAACCATCTATAGGGAATTTATAACTTTTCTAAGATCCAGGAGGACACAAGGGTAATCATTGTCAGCTGGAGGTACGGGTCTATAACTCAAAGGTCATCTTCCACAACTAGATAAGAGGACAGTCACAGCTATCATTTTCCTCAAGCGCCATCTCATTTCTGACCCAGATTAAAAATCTCTCATTTTCTTTCCACTCTCAGGTAAATAAACAGGTCACTGAAGATGACCAGAAGGCCATTTTTATTAGCATATATTCAAATGCATTTTTAAAGGATTTTTTCTCCTTTGTAGGTGTGCAATAACCTGCAAGTTACTTTGTTATTAAGCTACACTGACTCCAGAAGGAACATGCTGCTGGAACATGGAGAAATAATAATATGGGGAGGTGTTTCCATTATGCATTTCGTTAAATGCAATGCACAGCTCGTACAAATGACAGCAATGACCACCCTAGACATAGCACATCCCTGAGAATTATTACAGCTACTTTGGGTTCTGAGAAAGGTTGGCAAAGCTGTATAATTCCTTTTGTCTACATTTGGCTTTTCCATATTGCTTTCCTCATGTGTGCCTTACTTTTGGGAAGTCCCTCCATTCTAGAAAAGAAACAACACTATAGATGGGAATTATATATCATTTATGTTCATTCAGGGATAGCAGTATGGATAAACATATATATAGTATGTTGTATATTGACCATATGTCACTTTTATTTGTATGTTACATGAATAAAAGTATGTCTAAGTGTCTATTGCAGCATATCATTTCATTAATGTGTATATTGATATATGTATATATACACATTGTAAATAGCAGAAAGTATAAAGAAGTATTGATAAGCTTTATAGTTTTCCAAATAGCTTTACTTTCGATCCTAATGAAGGCTTTGAGTTCTAGTAGCAGTTGAAAGCTGCTTTTGTAGAGTACCTGGGTCCAGCTCACAGCGCCAACATCAGCCAGCTCACAACCACCTATAACTCTAGCTCGAGAGGATCTGACACCATCTTCTGGCCTCTAGCAGCATTGCATACTCACAATTCACAAATGAATGAGCAGGCATTCAGACATACACATAAACAAAATTAAATAAAATTTTAATAAATCAGTAGCAGTTAAAGCATTTGGTTTTAAATGTCTCCTTAACTAGAAGAACAAAATATCCCATATCTCCAACAAACGGTAAGGAATTAAATGCCTCAAACTTCCAAACCAAATGACAACATTGGTCCCTAAAATCAAACAGAAAGAAAGAAAGAAAGAAAGAAAGAAAGAAAGAAAGAAAGAAAGAAAGGAAGGAAGGAAGGAAGGAAGGAAGGAAGGAAGGAAGGAAGGAAGGAAGGAAGGAAGGAAGAAAGAAAGAAAGAAAGAAAGAAAGAAAGAAAGAAAGAAAGAAAGATGATGAAACATCAAGGTTTATTTAGGCTAACCCAAGAACCCTCAGATGCAAGGCATGCAAAGCACTTTGCTACACATACAAACAATTAAAAAACGAACAAGTTTCACACTACCATTATTGTGAGCCCATCTTGTTTTGAAATCCATATTATCATAATGCTAATTCAATAGCAAAACCTTCCCAATTAGACACTTCAGTAAAATGGCAAATTAACTAACCTTTTATTATAAAAAGTGCCATTTTTACAATTTAATACAGCACAAATCCATTATAGCAAATAAGGTTAATGTGAAAAATGCCACATAAAGTATAGGAAGTGCTACTGTGTAACATGCTAATGAGTCTGCCTAAAAGTAGTTCATTCCAGAAACTGCCATGTCTCTGAACCCAGGGAGAGACCCAGAAAAATAGCACAGACATCATAAAAACACACAGTAGCTTGTGAATTCATTTCAATTTGTGAGTCATTATGCTTATTTTTTTTAAAGATTTCATTTCAAAGGCAATAAAAGATGCTCACATCCCAGAATGCTGTAGGGAAAGCAGAAAGATTGCCCTTTGTCCTTACTGAGGGGACCAAACATCAGGGGTTCTTCTTCCACTCCACGACCCCAGTCATCTTATCAGCTCTTACCTGAGAGCGAAATCATCTTACCATGTGTCCAAGATGTAACCCAGTTTGCTTCACTTGGCATAACGTACTCTAGGAAGACCCATGATATTGTAAATGGCAAAAGCCCTTTCTGAGAGTTGTGTAATATTTTGTCAGGTATGTATAGATCACTATTTATCCACCACCACCACCCCCCGTTTGATTTCCACCCAGAATGTTTCTGTATTGCAGTTTCTGTGAGCAATGCCACAAGGAATTTAGGAGTGTAGAGCCAGTTATGGGATGTTACTTTGGTTTAGGAGGACATTTTAGTGTGAATATGCATTCACTCAACAGACATTGCAGGATCACGTGGCAGTTTCATCGGTAATGTATTGAGGAGCTTCTCCACAGTTAATACTCTCATCAGTAATGCTTTCCTTACATCCGCACTAACTGTCATTCATTTAGTTATTTATTTCCTCCCCACAGAGTCTTACTGTGTGTCCCAGACTGGCCTTGGCCTTCCTAGTGCCTAGATTACAGGTGTATGGCACAGTCTCATCTTCTCTCTTGTCCTTTTGAAACTAGCCACGCTAACCAATGGGAAGTGGAAGAACACTGGGATTTTCCTAACATTTCTCCCAGGACTGGTGATGCCAGACACCTTTCGGTCATGGTTTTGTCTCTGGAAAAATCCCTTTGCACTTTTAAGGCACACTCTTCATATTGTTTCTATTGAGTTATGTGAGTTTCTCCCTGTGGTTATAATATAAAAGACTTATTGGCTGTGTGGTGTGCTAATATATCTTCATCTTCTGTGGAAAGGCATTTCATTTTTCTCATTGATTTTTATGCTTTGCATAAGCTTTTTGGTATGATGTATTCTTACTTTTGCTTGCACTTTGGATGTGATTTCCAAAACAGTCATTATAAAGCCCGATATCCAGGAGCTTTTCCCTTATATTTTCTTCAAGAGCTTTATATCCATGCGTCTCACATTAAGTCTTTGTTTTGAAGTGATTTCTCTCTGTGATATTACTAAAGAAAATATTCTTTTAAATGTGGATGTTAGCTACTGTTCTTGCCATATTTATTGAGAAGATGATCCTTGTCCTACTACATCTTAGATGCACAATGAAATCAGTTAATGATGCATTCTTTTGCTTACTATTTCTAGGCTCTACATTCTAGTCTATGTCTATTTTGATGCTATTACCATATTGCTTTGAGCAACACTGTTTTGTCATATAATTTGAAACCAGAACATGCAATATCACCAACATTATTTTTTCTCAAACTTGTTTGGCTATTAGGAATTTTGTGTTCACACATAAATTTTAAAATTTGTCTATCTTTATTCATATGTTGGTGCCTATGTGTGTATGTCACACATATGCATGGATTTCCAGAGGGCAGAAAAGAGTATTGGATTTCGTCAAACTAAAGTTAGAGTTTTTGAGCTGTCTGATATGGGTGCTTGGAACTGGATCTTTTACAAAAATAACAATTGTCCTTACTCTCCAATCCATCTATCCAGCCCTTGATTTTTCTTTGAAAAGATATTAGACTTTTCATAGAGATTATTTTGTATCTGTACTCACTGGTTGGTGTGTCGTATGTATGTTTAAAGATATCTATTTTCTAATAACTTGTGTCTTTATTTTAATTTGGTGTTGGAAAATGGCTATATAGTTAATAAGCACTTGTTCTTGCAGAGAGCTTGGGATCAGTTCTCATCTCCTACATAACAGCTCACATGACATCCATAACTCCAGTTCCAGAGCATCCAGTTTCTCTTCTGAGTTTCAAAGGCTCCAGACACACACACGGTACATACATAAAATGAGATAAACCAACTTTTAAAATCTTTTAAATGTACCTTTTAGCTTATAGCTCTTCTTTTTCATTAAGTTTCTTCTTGAATATTTTATATTTGATGTTATCATAAATAGTACTATTTTCTTAATTTTTACCTCATAGAGATTTCTATGAATGAAAAGGAATTTAACAGTTACTGTGTGTTGACTTTACATTCTGCTCACCTTAGAGAATTTACTCATTTTTAACAAGCTTTGGTTGATTGGGGGGGGGGGTTCCAATTAAACATGCTACAAATAGCTAAAGGGGGGCTAGAAATCGGAGGGTAAAGATTTAAGGGATAAGAAATCTACTCACAACAGGAATCATCCATCCATTTTTTTTCTTCTTCATTCTCCTTCATTCTCATTTCTATAAATTCTCCTTTGCCCTTCCTTGATCCTTGTTCTCTCTTGTTCTACATTGTTCTTCCCTGTCCTCCTCACTACAAATGTTCCCAGTCATATATACCCTTAAAACCAGCAATTCCCAAGCCCTAGCAGGTCCCAGGGCAGAATTCTTTCACCTATAGAAAATCAGATAAGGGTTTTCACATCTGCTCACAGATCCATGGGAGTGGCTGGTACGTACCTGGTGAGCTCCTTAATGGAGAAAGTCAGTTAAGAAAAGAAATAAAATCATCAGGTAAATCTAGAAGGGAAGGTCACTGTGATACACTAAATTTCTAGGTGGTTTGTAAAGGGCTAATGTTTCATTTTCAGTAAAATTTTGAATATGGTATGGATAGCTTAAATCAGCGCGCTACTTCTTTTCTCCCAGCAAGCATAGAGGCTACCAAGTAACCAGGCAACCTACGTAAACAGTCAGAAGGAAGCTGATAGCTCTTGATCAGCTAGCACATAGCCAGATGCTGCAGTTTCTAGGTCTAGATCTGGAATCAGACTTACTGCTGTAAGCGGAGAGACCCAGGCCTCTAAATTATCAGTTCCAGGCTATGTTGTTATCAGCTGCTCTGATTGTGGATGTTAAGGGTCTTGGTTTGCAATCAATTATCTCTTCTGCTGTCCTTGAGAGTCCTGAACTAAAACCATCAGTAAACTGGGGTGAAAGTTAGCTTAAGGAGTTAAGAATCTTTTAAGTTGGTTAAAACCAGAGCAGCAACTTGAGCAGTTAGTAATTCTATGTCCTTGGATATCTGTGAGTATCTTAAGTGGGATGCTCTATGCCTGGACCCAATTGGCTGCTGATAAAGATAATTGCAGAAAGGCAGATCTCTGTGTTTACCTAGGAGAGAGGAACAAGACCTGGCAGTGGGAAAACTGCTTTGAACAAGGGAATTGATTCCCAAATATGTAACAGAAAGGGAGTTAGCTACAGTGAAAATCTACAGCAAAAAAGAGCCACTTATTTAAAAAACAATAATGCCAAAAAAGTGTTGCTTTTTGGTTTAGCCTTTACCAGATCCCTCGGTTCTGATAAGTCACTCATGAAAGGATGGCTGAGCAATCACTGTATAATGTTGTAGCTTGTGGCAACATAAGCTCACATGAACTCCACATATGCACAGGCTGTATGCAAGCAAGGATAATTTTACTTCTCATTTTATGATTTGATGAATGTCTATTTTCTTCTCTTCCCTGTAGGCTCTTGTGAGTATTTTGTAGCACCTTCCTTGTCCTGGATCTTAGACACCCCTGTCTCTCCCATGAATAATGATGCTAACTATGTTATTCCTAAATGCTCTTAAAGGCATGGAAAGAATTTCCTTTTACATGTGCTTTATCAAGAATTTTCAAATGCTGAAACACATTGGACTTCCTCAGCTATTTTGGCAGCATCTGCTGAGATGAGCATGTGGTTCTGTCCTTCTATCCTTTGTGGATGGCTCAGGGTGATCGTACCTTGACTTCTGTCAGAATCTTATTTAGTTTTAAGAAAGCACTAAGAAGCATTAAATGACTTAGTCTCAAAGACCTTTCATAGGTCATTCTGATTCAAATTGAATCTGACAGTGAGGTTGAAGACCAATATTTGATTGGCATGGCCAGCTATAAAATACAATTATTACTTGCCCTAAATTAATTCAAACCTTTCTCAAATGCTCATTTCTAAATATTAGATGATATAATCCTTAAAAATAACAGTTAAGACAAATTTGGTAGTCACAGACACACATATTTTAATTTGTATCCTATTGCTCCTTTTCCACTGTCATAGAGAGGATGCCACAGTCTTAATTCCTGGGAGAGTGATGAACGATTGGAAGATCATATTATGTCACTGGGTAGGAGTAGACAGAACCTTGTTTGATTATTTTTGTTTTCCTCCTTTGCTCCAGTACTTTTATTTACTACATGCCTGATTTTGTGTGCATATGACCGAGCATGACATAAAACAGACTCCTGTTTCTGACAAATAAGCAATAATAAATAGCAGAGATGATTGAGAGGTGGCTAAAATGTTAAGAGTACTTTTTGATCTTGAAGAAGACAAAAGCTTAGTTCCCAGCATCGACATGGTAGCTCACAGCCATCTGTAGCTTCAATTTTAGAGATCTGAAGCCCACTCCCAATCTCCTTAGGCATCAGGTATCCGTGTGATATCTCTCTCTCTCTCTCTCTCTCTCTCTCTCTCTCTCTCTCTCTCTCTCTCTCTCTCTCTCTCTCTCTTTCTCTCTGGGATGCAGTTCATTAAAATTAAAGGCTATAGCTCTGTGACATTCATGGCCCAACTCAGAGCAGGACAAGCTGCCCACTGAGGAAATATGCTTATAAATCACATATCTGACTGATAAAGAACTTATTTCAGAGTATATAATAGACCTAAAAACTCAACATATGTAAATAAAACCAAATGTAAACTTGGGGAAGTGACTTGAAGATATTTTTGTGTTTTCAGATATGCAAGTGGAAAATAAGCATCTAGGAGGGTGCCTAGATTTTTAAGGGGGAAAGAAACATTAAAGCAATTAAATGTAACTCTGCACATGCAGTAATGGGCAAGTGGGTAAGGGGACATCTGGGAAGCAAATTCTGAAGAAAAAAAAGAGGGACTCTCCTTCCTTGCAGGTGATAATTTAAAATGGTATCCACACTTTGGAAAGTGGTACAGTTCCACTTCTTACAATGCTAGGCGATCACATTGTTTAATACAATAATTATTTTTCTAGATCTTTTCCCACCTTCTCCCTCTTCTCCTTTTCTCTCTCCCTCCTCCTTCTCTCTCCCTTCCCACCCACGTTTTTCTGTCTGTTTAGATGTACATGTGTGTGCAGGTACGTGTGTTCATGAACGTATGTGAATATAAATGTGGGTTCAGTTTTACTTACAATTTCCAGTGAGTAGAAGCAATTAAGATGGATGAGGAGCAAACAGATGTGTGATAGACTCATACACTCAAAACCTGCACAGGAATAAGCTACTAGACCACAAAAAGACAGAAATGTCTCTTAGATGAGTAATGACCAATAAAGGAAGTTAATGTGTTCAAACAAATATTTAAAGTTGATAAAAATTGATCAGTGCTTGTCAATATGTGGGGATGGGCATATATGATTGTATACTATTCAAATGGTTCTTAGAGCAATAAAAGTAGTCTATATAATGTTATAGTGCCCAGCCGCAAACTATAAATTTGTAAAAACCATCAATGTTTACTGCACAAATATAAATGGATAAAAACAATCAGAGCATCTTTGAGAAATAGGTGGTTATAAGGATAAGAAAGACAATATACAAGTTGAGCTTGAAACTTAAGGCACCTGGTCAAGGATGTGTTCAATATCCCCCATGGAGACTGTTTGTAAGATGCTTAGAATAAGTCATGAAACAAATAACACAGTATTATAGAATAACTCAAATTAGATATCAAATATCTATGAGTCTGTAATATTACAAATACAATATAGGGACTGGAGAGATGGCTTCATAGTTAGGGGTGTTTGCAGCTCTTAAGGAGGACCTGAATTCAGTTCCCAGAACCTATGTCAGGTAACTCCCAATCACCTGTAACTTCAGCAGCTGGGGTGCGGACACTATCTTCTGGCATTCAAGGGTATCTGCACACAGGTAGCACACATTCCCATAGACACACATATACATAAGTTAGAATAAACAAGCTAAATACTGTACATATTAATGAAAGAAAATACACAAATCTCCCACACAGAGAAATTCCAAATGCTCCTCAAAGTGCTGGCTTGCAACTTCTCCCCTCTGTGTGAGTTATACATAGAAAAATCTTCTGTCCACAGAGGACAGTATGAAAAAGGAGGTCAAAGAAACTTTTCAGCATGGATAAAGTTGACAAGCATTTCTTCCACCAACTGATGACAACGATGATCAGAGTCTTGATGACAAGCTCCACTGACAGTCTATAAGGAAGAGCTTGCTTCTGAGACCTTCCCCTTACACCTCACCATAGTGTCAAACCAATTAAACATGAGAATATCAGGCAGGATATACCCAAGGGACATTCCACAAGAAATCTGTCTTAAAGTTGTACAGGAGTTCAAAAACAAGGTAGGCCTGAACTCTTTTTACTCTGGAAGTGCCAGAGAAAGCATGATGCCTCAATGTTAGAGGTAGACTGACAAAGAAAAAATACAATGTAGGAAAGATGGTTGAAGACGTAAGTCACAAACAATCCCACACCAGTTTGGAATTATGATTAATAGAATGGTTATTTATTTAAAGGGAAAAAAACTTACAGATCACCGTTCAAGACAACAGCCCTCTGCGATCAGGAAAGGAGTAGAACACAGCTACAGCTGCTTTTTAAAGCAAATGAGACCACGCCTAAGTGGGTTGGTATCTTAAAGTTTATTGGCTGAAGGAGCGGAAGCAGCTCCCACAGCAGATGGTGGTCTTTGATACAAGTGACTGTGTAGGTTATATGCACAAGTCATTAATTCTGAGTTACCAATAAAGCATTGGTGTCACATTAAGGAAAGAAGTAAAGGCATTTCTCCTTGGTGTCATTTAACCAGAAGTGATTCCAATTCAAATTCTCTTCTTCATACTCTTTGTGTCTTCTGTCCTCTGTCTGTTGTATGAGTCTGGACTTGTACCTGTCTAAAGGCTGTCTTGTGAGCCTGTCCCTATGCTGTGTCTTCATGTGTCTTACCCTAACGAAAAACTTTGCTCTTCCTTTATTGAATAGCACAGAAAGCATCTCATAGGGAAGGAATGGGACACTGCACAAATCCTTGACAGAGTTTTACAAAGGACTAAGTTGCGGTCTCCGACTGATCCCAACTGATTCACAGGACAAACATCATTGCTTAATATCCATACATTTTGCTCTCAACTATTGTGATAAATTTTAGAAAGTTGTTTGCCACTTTTGTATTTATTGTTTTCAACAAATGATACATGTATTCTCTCTGAATCACTACCATGGAAAGATATATAACTTAAGATTGTAGCTATGCATTAGGTTAGGTTGTAAAAGTTTGTTACATTGGCAATCTAAGGCAAGCAAGGTTAGTAGTTACATTGTTCCCTTAAGGGCAGGTAAAATAAACCAAATGAATACACAGTAGGACAGCTGCCTTAAGTCCTAATGATTTCAAGTGTGTTATTAACTCTGCCTGTGAGATCCAGAAAAAGTTCAAGTCTCTTTCTTAGCATGTAAGAGCCATTTTCATAACAGTTCATCGTCGCAGGTACCAGTTATAACAGTGTATTGACAATGATCCCTAACAATCTGAACTACAGCGGAACTTGTCACTTTGTTCTCAGCAAGTTTACAACCTTGTACTGTTGCTTACAAACAAAACAGCTTGACTCCATCCTCTTGCTGCTTAGAAGGTGTCAACACTTACCCTTCTCAATTTTTCTGGGCAATTTTTAAATTGTTATCAGTATATCCATCTGTGTTTACTTCATATTAAATCTAAGTCTTTCTGGGGTTATGATCATTTAACTCATTTATTTATTGAGGACTAGAAAAATGTTTTTAAATTACCAGATGAAATTACTATTTTAATGTCACAACTTCTCAGCACCAACAAAAGATAAAGTTCTCATTATTTTGTTCATTGAACATCCTTTGGTTTTCTTTATTTGGAAACCTTGAAGAACAAGCTTGATGATCTCTAATTTTACATAACACAGTATAACCAGGTTTTCTTACACAGTCTGTCTTTTTGGATCCATCAGAATCGCAATAAGAGGCATAAGACTGTAAAATAGTAGAACACAAACACACAATAAAAGAGAATTTTCAAACTTTGTAAGCTAGGGGATCCAAGGCCTCCAATGAAAATACTGATGCTTGGGTAACGGAAACATCCAGACTCTAGACTTCACAGCTGAGATATTAGTTTTCCCCTGAGTTTAACCTTCTGATGGACAACTTAGCTAATTAAGGGAACTGAAATGAATTAAGTGAGAATGGGAGTTTCATTTATATCAGACACGTCCCAAATGACAGGATGCTTCACAAATTGAAGTCTTGGGTGGAGCAAGTTTAGTTGGTAAAGTACACAAGCATAAGGACCTTATTTCTTATCTCAACCACCTATGAGAACACTGGAGGTGTAGAGACAGAAGGACCCTTGAGTACGTAGTCTGCCAGGTGAGCCAAATCCATGAGATCTGGGTGCAGCGGGTGACTTTATTTCACTATGTAAGGTAGAAAGTCATCAAGAGAGATGTCTAGTGTTGATCTCTGACTTCCTCAGACATACACATGTGCAAGCACATGCCACTCACGTGAACATGTGCAAACATATACATCATACATGCTCAAAAGTAAACGGATGAAGAATTAAGGGTGCCTGGCATGTAAGTAAGGAACACTGAATAATTAAAATAGCCAATTACATCTTAGGAAACTTTCCCCAATATCCAGTGCGGATAAGAGCATAAGGATGAACTGATCAACAACAGTAAACTACGTGTTTCCATTTAGCCAACACTGAAGAGCTAGGAAACTGGAAGTGAAGATGACCTCCCAAGTTTTACATCTATAATAAAATGTGGGAAGAGGCATACAAGACAGCACAAGTATGTTCACCAATAAGAGTATGACACTTAATTTATATATTTTAGAATTAAATTAGACTCCTTATCATACACACGTATCTTTATACTTTCTTTTTATTCATCAACTTCCACTGCCTTCCCCCACATTTTTCATCTCTCATTATCCTTTTAAATTCTCTCAAATAGTTCCTCTCTCTACATTCAGGACACAAGTATTCCATTGTCCTCTCTTGTTTACCCATCCTACAACTCTCTCCCATATCATATGATCTTTCTTCCACACTCATACACATATGACATATATGTATATGGTACATATATAATATCATATATATATAAGTTTTACACTTGCAGGAAAATATAATATTCATTCTGTTTCTGCTTTACTTCAGTTTGAAATGTGAAAATTTCTCTGAGATCTTTTCTGCCACAGTTCATCTTTCTTTTATCACGATTTCCTCACGAGAATGGATCTTTTATTGAGTGGAGACAAGAGTGAATGGTTGCTTTGCAAACTGATTAGAAAATTCCTGGCTTACATGGTGCCTTGGATTTTCATTTCCTGGTTAGATACTTAAGATGCTTCTATTTAAACAACGCGTGGCTTCTCCTTTCAAAGCCATCTCTATTTTAATGGTTATACACCGTGAAGCCTAGATTTTGCAATAAAGGAGAATCTAATTAGACCTTTCAATTCAGAAAGGCTGCTAAACTCTTTTGCTTCAACATAAAAATGTTCAGTAAAACCTTTTTCCCCCTTCTGTAGTGAAAATAGCAGTTATCTTTAAAAGAGAAGAAAAGGCACAAATTATCCCACCTCCATTCTCAATTCAAGCGTAAGTCAGAGGCAGCAGACCCAGCCTCTGCCTTTCCACATCAGAAGGAAGGAGAATTGCAACCAAGAGCGAGGCTGTGGCGGAAAAAGCATCGCCACTGCTTTTAAACCCTTTACACCAACTCAAAACGCCTTCCAGTTGAAAGCATGAAAATTGCAGTACCTACTTCAATAAGCATGTCGTTTAAATATAAATTTTGGCACCACATATATATTCACAGAGAAAATGAATCAAGAAAGACAGTTTGTAGTTTTACAAAAAGGAAAGCATAAAATTTTTAAATATTCTCACCCATGTCTATCCAGGAAAAGTAATATCATTTTTAGAAAGATGAAAAAGTAAACTGTTAAGTAGGACTTAGCATCAAGGGAACTTTGAGAGGAAGGGTGGGAAATCACTCCAACATAAACCTTTCCCACTCCCAGGAAATGGAGCCCACCTATCCTACAGCCAGAAGGTACTGGGGGTAAAGGGGGTGGGGGTAACTCTAATAAGATTGAAATGAAATAGCTTGTGTTCCTTCAGAGTTATGTGAGCCTGAAGGTGATGTCCATGAACCTGATGTGCTGGATTATGAAGAGTTGAAATTATGTTATCCTACCCTCACAAAGGACCATCGCTACCACAGACTCTGTTGACTCTCACCCTCAGACCCTTGTCATTGTTTAGAAAGATGTGTGTGTGAGAGTATGTGTGTGAGTGTGTGTGTGTGCGCGCACGCGTGCACGTGCTCATGTGTTTCGGTCCTTACATAGGAAGACTGATGTAAGGGACTAATAGATCAGGGGTCTTTGACAACAGTTGTGGAATCATCTCCTCTGTTGGTGAACAGTGGTGTCATTGTGGAGTGATTTCAAGACACAGTTCATAAAGACAGGTTTTTTTTTTTTTAATTCATGTTCAGGTCAAGGAAAATCATTTTTATTATTTTATTTTTGACATTAGAGCACAATTACATTTCTCCCTTCTCTTTCCTCTCTCCAAATCCTCAAACATACCCCTCCTATAAGCCCCTTGAGGCACACAGGTGGCCAGGCCCCTTCCCTGAGGACCTCCAGCTGCTGGATTCCACACAGAACACTCTTACTGCCTTCATGGCTGGACCCAGCTCCCGCCCTACAGAGTAAAACACCAAAAGCTCTGGACTTGAAATCCCATCATTCCCTAGCCTGGAGATTTTCACCCTGTGAAGTTCAAACCTGCCCCCAAGAAACTCTATATAAACCCTGCCTTCTATTCATTTCCTTGGTGTTTTCTCACCCAAGCAGATGCAGCCACCATCCTGATTTTTTTCTTCTTAATAAATCTCTTATGTGTGGTTTGTTGTGTGGTATAACTTTGTGGTATTTGACTCCTGACTACCAGGATACCACTCCATCTGAGCTATAACACTTACATTTGGTGCAAAAACCAGAAATAAGTTCTCCTAGTGTCTGGGTTTACTCTTGGGGACTAAGCTGCACTGGGACCCCATCCCTCACCTCTAATTCACCTGCAACAAACTCACCATTAGGCTCACCAGCCACTCAGCACATCACCCATCAGTGGCAATTAGGTAAGTTTCCCCTTTGGTTGGTGTAATGATTTCTCTGAGTCCAAGAAAGTGACCATTGGGTAGCCAGAACCCCTCTGATACTCCTGGAAATTAAAACCAGTGTCTTTAAGGCTGTGGCTGGCCCTCTTCACCCAATTCCATCCTCCCACCTGTGGAGCTGTAATCCTGTAGTCTCCTTAGGCCAAACCAAGCTATCGGGACAGCTTCCTGTCCTCTTTTCCCACCTTTCCTTAGGCCCTCATAGATTTCATGACTCTGTTCTATAACCTCTTTTTAAGGATTAGACCCCTCTTCCTAGAGCTCAGCTTTGCCTTTAGGCATCTATGAAAGCCCTAGTACCAGACACCACATCTCTCAATTAGCTTAGTCAGGCTAATCACCTGACCCCCATTAGTGTGGTGATAACCCACTGAATGATCATCATTTAGTCCTCCCTCACTCCTGGGGATGCCCACAGCTACAGGCTGCAGTGATATTTTCCTTCTCTCTTACTGATGTGAATGGTGTCTTCCGTACCTTCTCAATCCCCCCAGTTTGCATCTTAGTAAACCCTCTGTCTTCACTGGGGGCTGAGATGATAATCAAATTGTGGCTGATATCCAGAGCGCTAGCTAGTGTTTCATTCGCTTCCCTTTTGGATTAGAACCCTTTAAAATTATTTCAGGTGCTTAAGAGTTAGCTCAGAGGTTAAGGGCACAGATTGTTCTTGCATAGAATCCGAGTTTATTTCCCAACACCCAAGAAAAGTAGCTCAAATTTGCTTACAACATCAGCACCAGGTAATCTAATGCCTCTAGCTTCCACAGGTACCTGTGGTACCTGTAATTACATGAACCTACCAGACTCACATGCACACACCACACAGATGCATACATGTACAAATGTGCACACGAGTGGAATGACTAGGCAATAGAATTTGCTGTGAATTTAAGGTCAGACTTGACTACATAGTGTTAGAAAAATCTGGGCTGCAGAATCTCCTCTCTCTCTCTCTCTCTCTCTCTCTCTCTCTCTCTCTCTCTCTCTCTCTCTGTCTCTCTCTCTCTCACACACACTAGTGAAATGAGGTAGAGAAAAAAACATTTATATTTTTAATTGATTCAAACTTCCAAACATAGAAACAGACATTACAAAGCCCATCAGTTACTAAATGGGATAAATAAAACGAAAAACAGGCTCAGGCATTCTATCTTTAAATTGCTTAAGGCAAGACTATCTTTAAGGTTATTGAAAGTACCTAGAAACACACAATACACAGGTGAAGAAATATCAGTAATCACTTCTGTCTTAATTGAAACACAGAAGATGAGAACTTTATAGAAAACAACTTTATATTTGTTGCCGTTTTGTTGTTGTTGCCTTTTTAAAGACCTGGCTTTTTTGTGTGTCTGAATATGTCATCATGTTTGTATAGGCACATGTGTGCAGGCACCTGCAGAGACCAGGAGAGCTGGACCCTGGGATCTGGAGTGACAAATGGTGATAAATCACTCAGTGTATGTGCTGGCAACCAAACTCTGCACACTCTTGACCACTGAGCCATCTCTCCAGTCCCTAGCAAAACATTTTAAAGAGCTAAAATGAAAATTGTTATTTCAGAATGATATGCCCCCAAATATTAATAATTTATGTGAATTCCACTTTCAGATATCTAAGTCGGAAGAATGTTGCCAATAGATCTACACTACATAAAATGAAAAGGATGTTCTAAAGGCTGAAGCAAAACCAATTACAGGTCAATATTCAAATTAATAAGTCAAAATAACTGGAAAGAATAAACACCACTAGAAACAACAACAACAAAAAGCATGATTCAATATAAATATTCTGTGCTTTGTCTTCACTTAAAAGCTCTGTTCATTAGACTACATTTATATTCTACTTGTGTTTTCCCGGCAGGTTTTTCTGTGTGGCCATGCTATCCCAAGTTGCAGTTTGCTCTGTCCATATCTTTTATCTTTCTCTGTAATATCCCACTCTGAGTCTTATGCCATGTCGAGGTTTGTTAGCAGCAATGTCAATTTAACAAATCAAACAACACATTGTAACTTACTGTTTAATTTCGGTTAAGCTCCTTTATTGAGTACAACATGAGTGTTTATATTTCTTGGGCAATATTGCTTTTTTCTAGAAATGATAAGAGACTTTCTTTATATTATATTAAAAAGTTTTTGAAAAGTCTCATAGATGTCCATCTCCAGAATCTGGCCATATGTAATGCTGTTTTTTATAAAAAGTGTTGTCTTCCACCTTAACTCATGTGGAATCCCATTGGTAGGGAAGGCAAAGTTCCACCCAACCACTCCAGAAGCTGCTCCAGTACAATCTGTGTTGTTATATTGCTAAAAGCTCCACCGGATCTCAGTTTTTGTTACAGACACCAATGTGAGGAAGAAAAAAAAAATCATAAGGAAGGTTCATAGCAAATAGTAAGAACATCATAACTTCTAAGACGTTCTTGGCCAGCATTTCCAAAATTCAGCATCTCAGACGCATACTTCTTAAGCACTGTCAGTGCTTTCTCAGTCCTAATAGCATCTGTACTTGACAGCACTCACACCTGACATAAGCAGATGGCTAATGAACTGCAAGAACAGTGTCTGAAGCTGGGGAATCCCAAGAACTAGGCAATGGCAATAACGGGAAGAATGGGCCCAGTCTCTAGCAAATGCTCAAAACAATAAAGGAAAAATCAATATGATCATACTGCATAACAGTACAAGTTCGGAGAAAGGGGACTCTTTCACTGGGTTGAAGATCAGCCAGAGCTTTGAAATTTGAGATTCAGGAGATCATTTTGAAATGTAAAGCAGCAAATCCACAAGCCACGTTCAGCCTTCAAACCTCTCTTTATCTGTGTTTTTCTTTAGATGCTGCCCTGTTGGTAACCTCATAAGGTCTTCAAGGGCTCCATTTCAATCCCACTGACTAATAAGTAACATGGATTCATCTCAGCAGAGACTACCCTTCTAAGAATTCCTAATGCTTCTAGCAATCCTTCCATTTTTTGGAGGTAAAATTCTATTCTGCTGATAGGGCCATCTTTAAGTCTTCTAAGCTTTGATCCCCAAACGAAGTAGAATCCACCCATATTCTTCCCATAAAGGCCTTGCTCACTAGCTCGCCAGTGCTGAGGTGTATATCTCAAGGTGGTCACCTACTAATTCGCAATACCTTTGTGCAATTCTTGGTCTTATCTTCCTAATTGTTATGTTTCTCTATACTTACAATGGATTGTACTAGTCATTTTGGAGATGCCGTAACTAAAAGAAAAAATAAAGACAAAAAACAAACTTCTCACAAGTCTTTTTTTTTTGCAAATTAATATGTCTTAAAATGGAGAGAGAAATACAGTGGATTAACACTGAGTCGGTCCTTTGAAGTAAAAGTTACAGACAATTTGTAAGATAGGCATGGACCACAAGACAAAGCTGAGTGAACAGAGCAAGCATGTAGTGGAGCTCATATGTATAAGACCTATATTAAACAAATAGAATTAGAATTCCATGATGGCCAAGTCAGACTCAAAGACACATCAGTTCACTTGAATGACTTGGAAGGACTGAGCAAAGGCATAATAGGAAAATGTAAAGAAAACATCACATTCTTCATCCACAAAACAGAAAATTTATTTAAATTAAGATAGCTTCATTCAAAGTTAAGGAACATTTAAAAGTCAGATTTTCAACAATTATTAAAAGTTGGAGGTTGAGAACAGTAAGGGAAGACTGCAGCAATCTCACTGCAGGACAGTCAAGACAAACAGCAACTTGCCTCTTGTCTCAGAACAAAGTTCTGGGCAGTATCCAGTGACAAAGCAAGAGGCATCACAAAGAACACAGACAAGTCAAGCATTAGAGTTGACTTAGTGAATGCTGTCCTAAGCTGGTTATGTCTTGATTTAAAATGAAATCACTGATGGAAGATGAATGAGGGATTCTGTGCAATACCTGAAACTTCCCAGTAAGTTTCTACTGGTTTCCAAATTAAAAGTGGGTAAAAGTGACTCAACATACAACAGAGATGAAAGTAACACATTTGGTCCACAGCTGATTTAAGAACATGCCTGTAGAAGTTAAAACCTACCAGGCTGAGTGGAGCCAACCTAGAGTCTTTCTGGTGCTGTCAGAGATCCTGTATTGTGAGAAGTGCAGGCCTCTTCCCACAGCCCTGCTCCTGGCTGCTTGGCTAGCTTATACCCCGAAATAACAACACACAAATTATATTCTTTTAAACACTGCCTGGCCCATTAGTTTCATCCTCTTAACCCATTTCTAATAATCTATGTAGCACCACGAGGTGTGCTTACCAGGAAAGATTCAGCATGTCTGACCTGGTGGCTGGTTGCATCGCATCTGCCCTGGAAGAGAGCTGCATGGCATCTGAGCTCACTTCCTCTTCCTCCCAGCATTCTGTTGTGTTTACTCCACCTATCTAAATTTTAACCTATCAGGGCCAAGGCAGTTTCTTTATTTAACCAATGACCTTCCTCCATCAATCCTGATGGACCCTAGCCACTGAAGAATGACCATGTGATGTTAATGGATCAGAATGCCTGGGTGCTGGAAGAGGATATAAATTTTCCCTGCTGTTAAATAAACGAGTTTTCTGTATCTCTTCTACCTGACTCCCAGTGTCTGTGTTCATTAGTATTGTGCCTTCTCATCCCTTCACATGGGGAAAACATTAGGGCCCAGTAACACATGCCTTACATACTACCACTAAACAGGAGATTAAAGATCTCTTCCCTTCTTTCTCTCTCTTCCTCTTTACTTTTTCCTTGCTTGCTTGCTTCCTCCTCTTCCTCTTTCTCTCTTCTCCTATTTCACTCCTCCTCCTCCTCTCCTATCTCTCTCTCTCTCTCTCTCTCTCTCTCTCTCTCTCTCTCTCTCCCCTCCCTTTCTTTTTTTCTTGTTCAGGAAACACATCTGAGAGCAGAATGTTTATACAATCTAGTAGTGTCAGAGTTCTCTGAAAGCTGTCATTATTAGAAGGAATCAATTTAAAATTCTCTGATTAGAATCAAGCTATGGAGTAATTAATTTCTCTTGGACAGATAGAGTCATTTCCCTCCTGGCCCCCATCAGGTGTAGTTCTACATCCCAGATTGAATGGGCTTCTGTAATCAATAGCCATTACTTTGCTAAGCAGAGGAACAGATCGCCTAAGAACGGAAAGAGCATTGGAGTGTGGATGAGGTTTAAGGAGGTAAAAAAGCCAACAAAACTTGTACAAAATTTCTCGAAGTGCTTTGGCTGCAATATTAGCTTATCACAAAACAAGCAATTGGCAACTACTATGATAGGTTAGATATTCTAGAATAATTGCGTCTTGAAAGTATGTAATCTCAACATGCATGACTGGAGCACGCTCCAGGTATCTAGGAAAAAGCATGGCCCTGCTCAGCACCATTACAGACTGAGCAGGACACGGAGACCCACACATGGTGCCAGGCAGTCGGACATTATTATGGTGAGCAAATGTATAGTGTGGTATTGGAAGAAAAGAGAAGCAGAATGGTTCATATCCGGTGGACAGAGGTGTAGCTGAAGAGGTGAAAGTTGAGGAGCAGACTAAGGTGGGTGGCCCAATTACCACCCAGGGTCATGGTGGTGTCTGAGCCTGGGCTGCTGTCAGTGTCTATGATTTATGGCCCTGTTGCAGCCTTGCTCTATGTCCATGTCCCTGGCTCCTCATTGAAGGCTGAGAGGAAAGGACTGTACAGAGTTGATCCTGCCCCTCACTAGTTGCAGCAATAGGGAGAGCAGGGCCTACCTCTCACCTGGGCAGCACAATAGAGCTAACTGGGTTCACTGGGGGCATGGACAACCTGGCCCTGACGGCATGAGAACAGGAGAATGGATCCTACCCCCTCATCTACCATGTGGTGGCATGGGTGAGTGAAAGATGCCCTCCTCCACTCTGCCCCTTGCTCCCTGGTGTGGGTGGGGGAACTGACCCAACCCCTCACCAGCTGCAGCAACTCAAGAGAACTGGCTCTGCACTTTGCTTGGGCAGCACAGTAAAGTTGACCTTGTAGACAGGGTCTGGGGGTAGGGATTGGGGTTTGGGGGTGGAGAACTGGCCATAATGGCACGGAGTGGAATAGCTGGTACCACCCCCCTCCTCTGCAGTGTGGTGGTGACAGCAAGGGAAATAGGCCCTACCCCTTTCACTTCAGCCTCCTGCAGCAGACAAAGGAGATCATTCCCTTTACCAGCTGTAGCACCCGGGAAAGAGAACCCTGTACTTCCTATGGGCAGCCAAGCAGAGCTATCCTGTTTATGGAGACGAAGGTGAGCCAGCCTTGAGAATATGTGTTTGCAAAAAGTGGCCCTGCTCCTCATCTGCCATATGGCAAGGGAACGATGTTCTCCATTCTCTTTTGATGCCTGTGGTGGGTGAGAGAGTTGCCCCTGAGGTTAAAAGAGCAGGAGAGCTGTTCCTTCCCCTCATCAGCTGTGGCACCTGGGAAAGCAGGCCCTGCACCTTGCCTGGGAAGCACAGTAGAGTTGATTCTGCTGCCAGGGTGGCACAAGTGAGTTGTCACTGAAGGTGTGACCATGGAAGACTGGGCATGCCTGTGGGGCAGTTACTTGGTTGCTGGTTGTCTTTGAAGGCTAACCCTCTGGGCAGTGCCATCCCTGAGCATATGTGTCTGGAATATATAAGAAAGGTAGCTGACTTTAAGCCTGGGAGTGGGCCAGTAAACAGTACCCTTCCATGGCCCATGGCAGGGCACATAGGTACGGGTCCATTCTATCTTGACTGTTCAGATAGACACATTCAATTCCTAGGTAATAAAGCTCTGCATTTCATAATAAATGAGAAAAGTACAGTCTGGTGCCATGAGCACCACAGGAAGTGAGTGTGGATGAAAGGGCTACAGTGCTTAAGGTTTGAAAATAGTAGAAATTCCACACTACAGAGATGAAATTCAGATGCTTATCTTTTACACTCATGTAAAAAGCTCAAAAGCTACTGTGTTGTGATTGGTTTTTGGTTTCTTCTGTTGCTGTCATTGAAATAATAAACATAAAACCTAAGATTGAATGATGACAAACTCCAATATTTTTAGTGAGGTGTTTTGCATAGATATATATTTCATATTTTTCCTATCACAATATTAGAGATTGTATAGAATCAACTTAGGTTGAGAGAAACTCAAAACAATTCCATTAAAATAAAGAACATGACAAGGTGTTCTACTTTCTATACCTATTCAATATAGTACTTGAAGTTTGATCTGCCTTCCAGTTTCACTCAACCCTAATAATAAAAAGAATTCAGGCACAAAAAATTAGTTCTCTGGATAAGAATTAGTAACAAAACAGGCTTGTATTTGTTATCAACACTTTTTAAGCCATATTAATTTAGCAAACCACTTGTTTCCACCAACGCCAAAGCTCAGTTAGCATTTTGGGCCAATAGAATAGCTCCCCCACACCTGACTGTACCTGACTTTTTGATGTGCCCACCAGTATATTTTAAACTTGCCTTGAGTTACAACTTTCTTTGTTCTGTAAAACTATAGAAACTTCAAGAAACTACTTCCATGATAGAACAAGGAATTCGGGGTAACCTGAGTCTGTGTTCCTAGGCCATGGTCACTCAAAACTGCTCCAGAGTAAACTGTCTTAATTCAGATGAGAGCTGTGGGTTTTAAGTGGACACAGGAATGCATAAGTAGTAGCAACCCTAGCCAATGAGTTTATATGATAAACAAAGCATCAAGCTACCACACAAACAAGTTTAATCTTCATTGTCCTAGGAGATGCACATCTGGACAGTTTGTTCCTGTTCATCCAGAGATGTGTAAGTGAAGAAGAAGAAGCAGCATGACTGCACATAGCATTATCTCATTGGCCGAGGGTCCTGAACTGAATTAAAGGGTGGGAAGGATAAACTCAGCACCAGCTTTCATCTTTCCCTCTGCTTCCTGATAGCAGACACGGTGTGATGGGCTGCTTCGTGATGGAGCTGCCATGCCTCTCCTGCTGCAGTGGGTTATAGCTATGTAACCATGAGCCCAATAAAGCCTTCTTCCCTCAAGGTTTTTTGGTTGGTTGGTTGGTTGGTTGTTTTTTGTTTGTTTGTTTGTTTTGTTTTGTTTTTTGTCAGCTACAAGAAACAAAAACTCATATTGGGAAGATTCCATATTGTGAAAAAGTAGAACATAATTCACGATAATTCCATATCGTGAAAAATAAACATATTTTCCTGAGGAAATAGCCATTTTGATTCTTTTGTCTCTTTTAACAATGTTATTTCCCATTGATTGGGAAGACCCACATTAACTATTTATCCGATGTTATGTCTTACGTATGGAGATATTTACACCATGTTTGCATTGTAATTCACACATAACTGTATCCCATTTAAAGAGTAACCACTTAAGAACTGACAGAATCAAAATGTCAAAAAGGTCACTTCTGTGAACCTCAGTCCCTTAATGGGTAAACTAACAGCGTGGAGATAACTATTGACCGTTTTCCCCTAGCAGAAAATAGCAGTCGAGCTACCTGCCATAGTTAGCTAGGACTCTGATCTCCAGTCATTCTCAGTTTGCTTTCTAATCTCTGTTTGATTCTGAAGATGAGCGGTAATATTAAAATAAAGCAGTGCATAGCAACCGGAATACAGAGGGCCGGAAGGATAGCTCAACAGTTAAGAGCAGTTGATGCTCTGCCGGAAGACATGAGCTTGGTTTTCACCATCCAAGTGAGGCAGTTCACAACCCTCTCTGACTCCAGCTCCAGGACTTCCAGTGCCTCTGGTCTGTGAGGCCATCTGCATTCATGTGAAGACATTCACACTTTCATATAATTAAAAATAATAACAATAAACTTTATTAAAAGAAATAAATTGGACTGCAGAATAAATCTCTTCTAGTATTTAATTAAATAGTAGGAATATTAAAAAAAAGAAATGTTTCCAGGAATATGAAAGTCTTTCTATTGAGAAAAGACCATGAAACCTTATGAGCTAAACTCTAGTGCCATTGTTCAAAACAAGGAAAGTATGTCTTCATAGGTAAATATTTCACTAGCCAACTTGCCTTAACTCACCTGCACCTACAGAAGAATTCTTGAAGAGTAAGAATATCTTAGGAGTTCATAAACACTCTACAAAGAGAAAGCAGGCTGTCTAAGGTAGCTTGATTCAGTCACTTTTGCTAAAATTCTGGCAAAACTGTTATTGGGCAACCTTTTCCTTAGAACTGAAATAGTTCTTCCTGGGAGAAGTAAGGAAGCTTAAATGCCTTGTATGCCTCAGGAAACTAACAAAGCTTACCATTCTCAGGAAACTCAGAAAATTATGAGATCCACAGGTCCTTTCCCAAGGTTATTTTGACAGTCAGCATTCTTGGAGACTCTAGAGGAGATGCCTGAAAGTGGGCAGGTCACTCCAAGGATGCAGTTCTGTTAGCCATTAGCCGTGCTGCAGTGCGCTTTTTCTGTAATACAGTGCTGCCTTGGAGTCACCCTTATACTTGCAAGTAACTCTAATAAAACTCACTAGTTCACCAAGCTGGACACAGGAGGGATTTCTACGTCTCCTCGGTATATTATCTGCAATGAATAGTTTTTTTCAGATCTTTCCAAGAAAAGTTAGATAAAACAGTTCTCATTAGGAATCACCCCAGAGCTTTTGCCAGGACAAAGGCTTCAGGGAAGTTACAGAGGATGAATCCGGCTAAGAAAAATGAATCACAAAGAATATGAACAGTGTAATGTACAGTGACACTATTCCCTTAACAACCGAGAATTGAGAAAACCATTCGAAACACCCATGAAAATCAAGAGCTCCTTGTCCAGACCAAAGGCAGCTGAAAGCAAAGTGCTGTCTTCTCCAGAACCACAACTCAAAGGAGAGGAAAATGTATCTCCATTCAGGACGAACTGACCTGAATAAGGGAGTTGACCACCCAATACCAGAGCAATTAACTCTGCTCACATTAAGTAGAGCGCACTGGGAGAAGAAGTCACGTGGATTGCTTAAGGTTGACAATTCAAGCAGTTACAATCAAAATGGGAACGATTAAAACAGCACTCCACATTACAAAGGCGAAAGAACACAATCGGGAAGGATATCAGGAAAGGAGAAGAAAAAAAAAAAAAAAAACGTCCCCAGCAGCATCTCACATTACAGAACCAAGTTCCTAAGAATAAAAATTCAACCCAGGTGAACTTCTACAGTGAAATGATGCAGCTGCAGTTAAAGATGGTTGTTGTTGCTATTATTATTATTGACATTAGTACTCTATGTGCGTATGTGCATAGCACGTGTGGGGGCAAGAGCACCATGGAGTGCCCGTGAAAGGTCAGAGGACAGTCTTAAGGAATCAGCCATCTTCTTCCAGCTTTATGTGGCTTCAAGGGATCCAACTCCAGTTGCAGGCTTGAGTGACAAATGCCTTTGTCCACTGGGATAAGCTCACTGTTCCCAGAGTAGGAATTTCAGAGTGACAAATGATAAAGGAGCACTCCAGAACCAGACGGTATAGCAATCATTAGCTCCAACAGTACTGACTCCTCCTCCATTCCCAGAAACTGTCCCTAACTGTGAGACCCACAGGAAGCTCCCCAGCCTCTATTTGTCTCAGCTGCTCCTCTAGAATGTGACCTCAAATGTTGTCTTTTATATTGGTTTGCCATATCAATTTTTATAACTTTATTAAATAGATTACAAATAGCTTAGAAAGAAATGGCTCCAACTGAGACTCAGTTCAGTAAGACTGTGCAAAGGTGTATAATTGCAGGTGAGCCAAGGAAAATCAAATATTAGTAAATGAGTGTAAAATGATAGACTTCAAGGTGAGTATTGTAAACATACAGGGATCCATTCCTTCCAGTCCACATAACTACAGTGATGACTAAGATTTCATTCATTTAAATACTCAAGAATAATGAAAAGAGTAAATAAAAAGAACTGTTGTATACTTTCTATTTTCTCTATGTGACAAGTCTTCTCATCAGATGTTAATTTATATGCTTGTCTCAAAATTCAGTTAAATAATACTCAGGCATGGATTATGTCCCCATGTTCTAATGTGAGAAAGTGTAGGCTGGAGACAAAAGGATATTCCTTAAGAGTTATTAAATCAATCCTAGATTTAAAGATATAAAAGTTCTAATATTAAGGTCATCAAAAAATAGTGTAAAACAACACATGATTTTAAAAAAAATCTCAAATACACCAAGATCGTCTTCCATGTTACATGTTACAGTTCTCATTCCTTTATAACACTGTCACTTCCCCTTCCCAGTTTTCCCAGGAGATCTTAACTATTTCCCTTTCTGTGGTCCTCCATGTGTGTCCTTTTTAGGTTCCTCCTTTTTACCTAGCTTCTCTGGGGTTGTAGATCATAGCCTGGTTAGTCTTTGCTTTATGTCTAATATACACTTATGAGTGAGCACATACTGTGTGTTTGTCTTTCTATGTGTAGGTTACCTCAGGATAGTTTTTTATAGTCTCATCCAACTGCCTGCAAATTTCAACATGTGATTGGTTTTTACAGCTGGGTATTAATCCATTATGCAAATGTACCACATTTTCTTTATCCATTCCTTGGTTGAAGGCATCTAGGCTGTTTTCAAATTCTGGCTATTACAAATAATGCTGCTATGAACATAGTTAGGCAAATGTCTTTGTGGTATGACTGTGCATTCTTTGGGTATATGCCCAGGAGTGGGATTACTGGGTCTTGATGTAGATTGATTCCAATTTTCTGATAAACTGCCACACTGATATCCAAAGTGGCTATTCAAGTGGGCACTTTCACCAGCAGTGGAGGAGTGTTCCCCTTAGTCCACATTCTCTCCAACAAAAGCTGTCATCAGGGTTTTTGATCTTAGCCATTCTGACAGGTATAAGATCTCAGAGTTGCTAGATTTGCATTTCCCTGATGGCTAAGGATAGTGAGTAATTTCTTAAATGTCTTTTGGCCATTTGATATTCTTCTGTTGATAACTCTCTGTTTAGATCTGTATGTCATTTTTTAATTGGATGACTTGGTATTTTGATGTCTAGTTTCTTGAGTTCTTTACATATCTTAGAGATTATCCCTCTGTCAGATGTGGTGTTGGTAAAGGGAGGAGAAAGGCAATGGGAACTTGAGGGCTCAAGATTCCCAATTTTGGGGAGAGACAGAGAAGGGGGGCAATAAAAGATATATCTTGATAGAGGGAGTCATTATGGGGTAAAGGAGAAACCAGGCTCTAGGGAACTTTTCAGGAATCCACAAGGATGACTCTATCTAAGATACCTAGCAATAGTGGAGAGGGTATCTGAACTGGTCTTCCCCTATAATCAGATTAGTGACTACCCTAATTGTTACTGTAGAACCTACATTCAGTATCTCATGGAAGCAGATACAGTGATCCACAGCCAAGCACTGAGCTGAGCTTCTTGAGCTTAGTTAAAGAGAGGGAGGAGGGATCACATGAGCAAGGTGGGTAAAGAGCATGAATGGGAAAACCATAGAGATAGCTGACCTGAGCTAGTGGGAGCACATGGATTCTGGAATGACAACTGGGGATCCTGCATGGTACCTAACTAATCCCTCTGAATGTGGGTGACAATTATGAGGCTTGATCTATTTAAGAAAGGCCAGGCAGTAGGACTAGGACTTATCCTGAGTGTATGAACTGACATCTTAGAGCCTATTTCCTGTGGTAGGATACCTAGGTCAGCCTTGATTAGAAAGGGGAAGGGCTTAGTCCTGACTCAACTTGATATACCAGGCTTTGTTGACTCCCCAAGAAAGGCCTCACCTCATCTGAGGAGTGAATGGGAGAGGTGGGGGGCAAGAGGAGGGGAGAGAGGAAAAACTGGGACTAGTATGTAAAATAAAAATATAAAATAAAACATTCTTATATGTTTGTCTGTTAACCATGAGTTACTGAACTGAGAATTTCCATACATCTGAAGAAAGTTTATAATATAAAAGACAGAGAATCTTAAGCAAATAAAAAATAATTCATAGAAAGAAAATAAGAGCTAAAGTATATTTTGATTTAAAGACTTTCCAGCCTGCTTACAACATCGTCATGACAGAGAGAGAGAGAGAGAGAGAGAGAGAGAGAGAGAGAGAGAGAGAGACTGACTGTATTCCTGAAAAAAAAAAAGCCAAAAATAAACTTGAGGTATCAGTGAAAAGCTTTAGAAAATCAAACAGCATGGGGATTGTTCTAGAAACTCAAGTTATAGACATTGTGGAGATTAGGAATGAAGATCTCTTAAATAATGCAGGAAGAAGAGTGCAGACAAAGCAATAAAACTGGTTAATCAGCCCAGACTCTCCACTGTCTGGAGATTAGTATTTACTTAAGAGAGCACAGAAAGAGGCAAATAATTTAAAGAGCTACATACTCCAATTCCACATGGTTGTAAAAGTTAAAATTGACAGGTTTAATTAAAAGTTTTAAAAAAGAACGTATGGGTATATTAATGATCACAAACCAGACCCGCTGGATTTCACTGATAAATCCATATAGAAAAATGATAAAAAAAATTACCTTATAGAATTTCTCAGGAAATTATTGAAATACAACTTGTACCAAAGAAATGTGTGTCTTGTTTTCTTTCCCTGTAGCTGTGATAAAACAAAACAAAACAAACAAACAAACAAACAAACAAAAAAGCACCTCAGACAGAGAAATCTAAAGAAGGGCTTTATCTAGCTAGCAATTCAACATATGGCCCACCAGGGTGGGGAAGTCAGGCAGCAGGAGCTTGCATCACAACCAAAGTCAAGAAAGCATGCTAGGGCAAAGTTCTTTTTCTTCATTTTATGCAGCCCAGGATTCCTTGTGCAGGATCTGATAAGAATGAGGATGGTTCTTTCCATAGCCTTGAAACTCCCTCACAGGTATGCCAGATACCCTTCCCTGGGAGACTAATAACCCTTAAACTCCAACTTACTAGGAAATAGAACAACAGCAAAATTTTGTTCTCCAAAGATAGGATGGACCTCTAGATACCAGAAAAAGTGAAGCCTAGGTAACAACTGTGTTTTGACTGTAGAAGAGATCTACAGTGTATTCTGACTACAGTTTCCCCTCCCTCTGCTTCCTCCAGTCCCTCCTCATATCCCCTCCCCTCCAGATTCACTTCCTTTCTGCCATTCATTAGAAAATAACAAGCTGGCCTGGATCTGAAAAAGCCTGGGATAAAACCGGACTCGCTGAACATAGCAGACAAGGAGGACTACTGAGAACTCAAGAACAATGGCAATGGGTTTTGATCCTACTGAACGTACTGGCTTTGGGGGAGCCTAGGCAGTTTGGATGCTCACCTTACTAGACCTGGATGGAGGTGGGTGGTCCTTGGACTTCCCACAGGTCAGGGAACCCTGATTGCTCTTCGGGCTGATGAGAGAGGGGGACTTGATCGGGGGGGGGGAGGGAAATGAGAGGCGGTGGCGGGGAGGAGGCAGAAATCTTTAATAAATAAATAAATATAAAAAAATAACAAGCTTCTGAGAGATAACAACAAAACATAACAAAATAAAATATAAGATAAAAACAAAGCCATCACACTTAAGTTGGACAAGGCATACCAATAGAAGAAAAGAGCCCAAGAGAAGGCACAATAATCAGACACCTACTTGTTCACACAATCAGGAGTCCCACAAAAATTGCTAAACTGAAAGCTATAACATATATGCAAAAGATCTGATGTAGACCCATGTAGGCCCTGTGCTGGCTGCTCCAGTCTTTGTTAGTTCAGATGAGCCTTGCTCAGTTGATTTAGAGAGCTTTGCTCCCCTGGTGTCCTCCATCATCTCTGGCTCTTTTAGTCTTTCTGCACACCTAGGAGAGGGCTTTAATAAAGATATCCCATTGAGAACTGTGTAGAACATGGTTCTATGACATAACCTGAACGGGCTTAGAATACATAGCATTTCTGTCTAAAATAATATTCATTATATCAATTTAAAAAGACCCAGGAAATCTTTAATTTTGATATTCCATCTGGGATGCTTAGTGTTATTGACCTGGAGAAATCTTGAATCACAAAGGAATCAAGGATGATACTGATAAGTTTAGAAGTGGATGCCACCCTTCCCTGAGCTTGGATCCTCAACTATATAATAGGGGAAAGCGAGCTAAGCATGAGTGGTCACATACTCTGCTTCCTGAGGGTGGATGCAGTGTGACCAGCTGCTGCAAGATTCTGACACCTTGTCTTTCCAGACATGATGGTCCATGAGCCAAAGTAAAACCCTATTCCCTTAGATTGTTTTTCTCAGAGTATCTTATCAAATTAACAGGACAGGAAACAGAACAATTTCCCTTACTACACCTCTGTTTCTTTGGGTAAGAGACTTAGTAGGTATGATGGCACAGATTTTTAATGTCAGCAGTTAGGAGCTAGAGGCAAGGGTCTTTTTTCTAGCTTAAGGGCAGAAAAGGTTATGTAACAAGTAGTAGTCAAGCCTTGGCTACATAGCAAGGATTTCTCCCAAACAAAAGCAAAAGCCAAACCAGGTATCATGATATTGGCCTTTAATTCAAACTGCTCTAAAGACTAAGGCAAGAAGAAAAGAATTTTAAGGCCTATCTGAGCTATAAAATAACCTGAAGTCCAGCCTAGACTGTATAATGAGTTCAAGGCTGGTGCTGGCAAATTAATTAGACTGTGTGTGTGTGTGTGTGTGTGTGAGAGAGAGAGAGAGAGAGAGAGAGAGAGAGAGAGAGAGAGAGAGAGAGAGGATATAAGTTACAGAGATGGCTCAGAAGTTAAAACTGACTACTGGCCTTGAAGAGGACACTGGTTCAATTCCCAGTACACACATAGATCTAGGGGATCTTATGATCTCTTTAAGCACTTTTGATCACTTGGTTGTGTGTGTGTGATGACACACACACAATTACTTCAAGATACAAAGTGTAAGTAATTTTTAAATCTAGAGTATGGGGTCATCAGTAGAGCAGTTACAACATATACTGTGCACGGTGCTGATTTCAATACCTAGTATTCCACTAAACAATAGGGTAACTGCAAAGGTACAAGTTTTATTTTTCCAATGAATGCAGCGCCATTTCTTTATATAGTGTTACTTATATTAACGTGTCCTTCTACTTAGGTACCCAAGCGCCCTCTCTCTCCCAAATCATTGCTAATCGTGGAGAGTTTCAGAAAATTGGCAGCAATTTATAGCTTCCCTCACTCCACTTTCATGTGCTGTCTAGTAGAGGGATCATGAATCATTGTCACAAAAAAATTAAATCACTGCATTTAAAATCTATTTTTAAAGTCTGCAGAATGTGGGGTAGAAATTTAACTGCCAGGACTGAAAATGTGCAGTACACTCCCATGTCCCCAGTATTTGGAACGGTGACAGTGTTAACATGCCAAGGGAAGGATAATGGCATTTGAATGGAACTGGACAATTTGGATAGGATGACCCTGCGGTGAGGGGAGGACCCAGGACAATATCTTGCAGTGGTTGGGATGCTTTGCTCAGAGCATGCCTCTGCAGCATCCGCTTAACTCTGTTTTGAGATATGCAGAGCTCAGTGGAAGCTAATTTAATAGGTCTCCCCTAGCATGGGGAGCTGTCAGCACAGACCTACTCACGAGCGAGAGTATTTCTGACCTTCTCTCCGGAGAACGAAATGTTCCTGGAATGGCAAAAGAGCGCCTATTCCGAAAGAAGCCCTGTCAATTAGAGTTCTCCCCTGACAGTAAGATGGGCGAAACTCAAGGAGGATGCTTCCCTTGATCATGAGTAACTGGGCCCATATAGGGAGGTCACCTCAGCCAGACAGATGAGGGGCTTAGCTCCTCATTTCCATGTGATTTCTCGGGGAGGGAGGGAAAATTGACCAACAAGACCTGAAATGTCTACCTGCCACCAATGTGAAACAGATTGCCCTTGAGTTTAACAGTAATGAGAGGACAGAACGGAACACCGCTGAGCAGACATGCACAGGTGGGCTTGGCGTGCTGCTGATGCCCATTATCAATTAACTGACAGCTTCTTCCTGGGGCTCAGACTGACACAGGGGAAAGGCCTGTTGCGTGCGCAGACCTCTTCCTCAAGAGAAATGCCTCTGTACTCCATGTCCACATTCTCTTACACAGGAAAGCCTTTCTACTTCTCTTTCCAGGCCCCATCAAAATACTGTGTTTATGAGAGAGTAATATTATTTGTAGAATGCAAGCCTGCTCTCTGCTTTCTTACAGTATCCCCTCGCTACTGAGAATGTACTTAAATCCTTAGTGCTAAGTCCTTTGTCCGGCTTTCACCTACAATCATAAGACCCATTTTCGGTTCTCACACCAGCTGCCAGCAAACAGTGTAGTTTCGATATTAAGGCTCGGCTTTCTGAATCCCAAGACCATTATTCCTTACCTTTATAGTGTCATCAGGTGAAGTGACAGTTTCTTTCCTTATCCATAAAAGTACACCTGCAGATGGTTCCATCCACCAAGAATTGTTTCTGTGGCTAAATTAGGTGCTGTCTATGAGGTGTTCGTCTCTAGCATCCTCTCCCAATGATTTGGCGTATGCTAGCTGAGTTCTCCAAATAGGATTGCTAACTCACCTGCGTCAAATATCTATGTCTAAGATCTAGTGCAGAGGGAGATATTGCAGGCATACTATGCAAATACTGCTTTATTTATTTTAAATACTGTTTGATATTTAAAGAAACTAAGAGAACAAGGGTGCTATGATGGGGGAGAGGCAGAAATGGTGTTAGAGGATTTAAGAGAATGGGAAGAAGGAAGTCCATAAAGAAGGGAGGAAAGAGTGTGCTTGTTTGAGTAAGAATGGCCCCCAAAGGGTCACAGATTTGAATATTTGGTCATTAGGGAGTGGTACTACTTGATAGGGATTACAAAGTGTGGCCTTGTTGGAAGGAGTGTGCTTCTTCACAGCAACAGAATAGTCTAAGACAAAGGAATAAATAACATTAAGGATGTTTGAAAAAGCCTTAAGGAAACATAGTGTCATCTATTTACCTAAAATTACATGCAGTGTGTGTGTGTGTGTGTGTGTGTGTGTGTGTGTGTGTGTGTACACATACACACATATACCCTAAATAAAATTATTCCACTTGGACTGGCAATGCTTCACACAAGAGCTGAGACTGTCTTACTAAAATACCAGTACCAGACATAAAAAACCCTCAGGGATTATTAGTTAGAGAACCCCAGAGACTCTCAAAACAATGCAGGATACTGCTATAACCCTGGGTTGCTTTCCTGAGGTTAAAGGTTAATACTATGACTGAAAATACCTTTGGACAGAAGACTCAGAAGATCAAGAATTGGATCTGGTCTCCAAACCTTGTCCCTAAGGTCTAGCTCTCTTATTACCAGAGAGTGCTATTCTAGCTGCCAAGAGGGAGAAGCAATCAATAGTGGCATTCATGTCTTATGGCAATCAACAGCAATCTAATTGGACTTAAGACAAACACAACAAGAAGGAAATCATGCCTGATACTGGGAACCTAGAACAACTACCCAGGACTAGGGAGGTCATAGATCCTAAAAGAGACCAATCACTGCCATTTTACTAAACAAGTATAATTCTCAACTTCATTCTAAATACTTTTTAATATATTCACAGATAAGTGTAACTTTCACCTATCCTCAAAGCAGCTTCTCTTTGAAACAGAGACTATTACTGAAAATCACCAGTAGTCACAATGCAGAAAACATCTGACCCCTAGGTGCCCACCCCCAAGGGATACATTTACAATCAACTTCTACATCTAAGACTCAGAAAACAGCCGGGCAGTGGTGGCGCACACCTTTAATCCCAGCACTCGGGAGGCAGAGGCAGGCGGATCTCTGGGAGTTCGAGGCCAGCCTGGTCTACAAGAGCTAGTTCCGGGACAGGCACCAAAGCTACAGAGAAACCCTGTCTCGAAAAAAAAAAAAGACTCAGGAAACAATCATGGAAAGGTCATGGAAACATGTAAGAGCCAGAAGACCAGGAAGTCTATTGTGAGACTGTAAACTGGAAATTGCAGGGAAGCTACACCCATGATATCATAATATTTCTGCTAAGCAAGACCTTAACTATGATAATACCAATAGACATGCTCAAGTGGAAGGGAGAGATCTCATGGGCCTTACAAAGAACTACAGGTAGCTAATGACTGCCGAGAGAGGGAGAATTTGTCTTCCCAAGGGATGAGAATCCTAATTAATTATCCAATAGCAAGTGGTCAGTCTGAAATCCTATGCATACTAGCAGCACTAAATGGACTCAAGAGGTTATATTTATATATTTATGTGTGTATATATAATAATCAAAGAAAAAGAGGCCGTGGACTTGGAAGGAAGTAGGAGTGGGTATGCAAAGAGTTGGAGTGAGGAAATGTAATTACGCTTTAATTAAAATAAATGGAAATTACCTTTTTATTAAAATAAAAATAATTCAGGATTAGACATGAAATACATTTCCCATACCCAGATGGCGACTGACAATCTGTGACTTTGAAAATATCCTTGACCTTTCTAAGCTACAGAGTCTTAACTGGTGGACAGCAGAACTAGTCTGAACGTGTAAGATTTGTAGACATACCAAGTCACCTGTAAGAACTAAAGGAATGGCAGAGTATCCAGAGAGGGAAATAGAAGATACCCTGCTATCTATCCTTTCTGAATTAGAAAGCATATCTTTCTTTCTGTATACAGTTAGAAAACAAGTGTATATTCTTTACCTACTTAGTAACAAATGAAACCTAACCTCAGCTAGTCAAACCACCAAAACAGGTGAATGTGAAGAGACTCAACAAATGTCAAAATGTGTCTTGAAGACTGTCTAGAGGGGAGCTGTACAGGGCTGTGAGCTCTAATGCTCCAGGCAGCCTCTAACACAGCATGGTCTGCCTGTGTGTACCTCATGAATTTTTTAAGACTCTGCTTCACAGGTAGGTTTATCAATAAAAATGCCACCAGAAAACAGCTTTGAAATTTTAATCTCTTCCTGAAATAAAAAGATTTCCTCAAGGCAAGCCCGGCACACGTTGTGTTTGAATGCCATCCACTTTCATTACACAAGGAATTTCCCTACGACTGCTAAGTCCTCCTTTTGCAAGGCCTTAAGAAACTGCAGCACTGTGTCACCCTTCTTCAAAAGAAATGCATTTGGGCCTTTATTGGGTCAACCATGAGTTGTCTCCGGCAAGCTCACAGTATTATTTTTTAGATTAATAGGGATCCCTACAGTTATAGAGCAGATCGTTGTAGTTCAGAGTAGAGCCTAATGATGGAAATTCTCATGAATGCTGATGCATTAAGCAAAAATTACGGAGAAATACCTTGTGTCACCAAATTCAAAAGGCTTGCAACTGAAAGCTTTACCATCATTCAGTCATTATTGGTAGAAAAAAGATGGGTACTATTTTATCTATCTAGCTATGTATGCAGGCATTTATGTATCTATGTATGTATGTATTTATTTGCACAGGATATGTACTACTTTACACTGTTCAAAAATTAGAAACAATATTTAAAATTTTAATGTTCCATGGAATACAAGACTTTTCCTGACTATAGTGAACACCCAGAATTCAAAGCTGAAGCCAGTTCTGTTACATGAATTTTGTAATTTCGTTATCTCTGAAATCTCGATGACTAATGTGTGGTATGCAAAGGCCATAATATCTGAGGGATGTTGGGGCAGAAGCCTTGTCTGAGCTGCCCCCCACCTTCAACTAAGGCTCCATTCTGCTGGGAGAAAAGCTGCCTGTTAAGGATGAGTGTGACACTGACAGCCCCTGTCCTAGCCTGGCGGACAAGATTATATTCTCCAGCATGGTAACCAAGTTATGTTCATGCTTACTGCGCCACTTCACTTCTTCCAGTGACCCTGTGCTGTGTGGCGTCTCCTTTCCCCTTTATGCATAGGTTTGACATTTGATAGCCCATTTCCAGCCTGATAAATCTCTACTTCTACACCATTGCCTTGTACCTCTATCAGTCACTCTGATTTTTCTCATATTTCCATGACGTTCGTGGTATTGGATTAATTGTGTGAAAGGTATCTAATAATTTCTCTCACATGTAACTACACGTCTAAATAAATACTTATATATAACTATAAAAAATAATTAATTAAAGTTAAATACGAGCAGGGCAGTGGTGGCGCATGCCTTTAATCCCAGCAAGAGGGAGGCAGAGGCAGGCGGATCTCTGTGAGTTCAAGGCCAGCCTGGTCTACAAGAGTTAATTCCAGGATAGGCTCTAAAACTATAGTAAAACCTTGTCTTGAAAAACCAAAATAAATAAATAAATAAATAAATAAAGAATAGTAAAAAATTTCCTCAGTTGTACTGGCCACACACCAAGTACTTAACATGTATAGCAAATATCTAACAGATTGGATTGTGAAAATATGGCATATTATAAAGCATTACACTGGGTTATGCAACTTTAGCATGTGAGGGTGGGAAATTTTCAATGTCTTTTGGGGTCTATGTAGAAAAACAGGATATAGGGGAAGGCTAGTTTAGTGGGTTTAAATAGTGGCTTCTATTTCAAAATGACTGTGGATATGAAGTAATTTGGTAGTAGAGTCTTTACAGATGGGGTTAAGTCAACTATCTCAAGCAGAGACAATTATGGATTGTAAATGAGTCTACAGTCTTATAACTATTATACTTAGATGAGACAAGAGAGACAGAATTGAGGCAAGAACAGAAGAGAAGGTCATGTGAAATGGAGGTAGACAGGACGAGATTTAACCTCAAGGTCTGTCAGTGGTTAAATGGACAAAGGAAGTGTGCCCCATACGCACAATAGAGTACTGTCCACATATGCATATCGTGAAATTTTATCATCTGTCATAACAGGGAGAGACTCGAGTGACATGTTAACTGATATAAAACACAAAGTCAAATCTGGCCTCTACAGGTTACTGCTCTCATGTGTACATGCCACACACAGACATTTAGAAGTACACATACACATGATTTAAATTAAAAAAAAAAACTTAAAGACAAATTTTCAATCCAGTTTCAACTGATATTGCTCAAAAGGAGTCTGTGACCTCTGAGAACCACTCTATTTCTTTCCTGGGCAAATGGCTTGACAACAGTGTCAATTTGGACAAATAATTTCCTTCCCTAATCCTATGTTCAACTTTCCTCTATGTTATGTGAAAATTCATGCATGAGAATTCTTTCTGTGTTCTCCTGGAAAGGAACATACATCCAAGCTCTGATAAATTTATTATCTTCTTCCCATGAAACTTAAAACTCCCAGTACTGTTATTGTGACTGAAGATGGCTTTTTAAAGCTACAGGGCATTTTTGTAGCTGATGTTTTTGTTTATTTGTTTGTTTTTCCCAAATGGGGATGAAAACTGGCTCAGTGACTAAGAGCACTCACACTGTTCTTAAATGAGATTTGCATCTTTCTGGTGGGCCTGTGGTTTGGATATGAGATGCTCCCTGTAGTCTTGTGTGTTTGAATGCTTGGTTCCTACTGCTGGTGTTTTTAAGAAGTGGAGACTCAGTGAAGATCATTGCAGGCAGACCTTGGGATTTTACAATCCAGTACTATGCTTCCTGGGATGGAGAGAGTGTGACCAGCTTACTGCCTCTTTGTGTTCCTACTATCATGCCTCTCTAAAATGGAAATTAAAGCATCCATTATATTGTCTGTTTCAAGTAAACAACGTAGTGATCAGAAAACATTCAGAACACAGTAAGTTCTTGATGTGTTCTAGGGCACTGCTCTTGCTATTATTGTTGTTGGGAATCTAGGACCTCTGAGATAACTTCGAAAGTAAAGGCACCACCAAGTCTGATGACCTGAGTCCAATCCCCAAGATCCACATAGTCTTAGGAGAGAACTGACTCCTGGATGCCGCCCACTAGCCTTCACTCATGTACTGTTGCAAGTGCACACCCTATATGCACACACTATAAACTCCTGGGTCTGAAAAAGCCCGGGTTAAAACCGGTCTCACTGAACATAGTGGACAATGAGGACTACTGAGACCTCAAGAACAATGGCAATGGGTTTTTGATCCTACTGTACCTATTGGTTTCGTGGGAGCCTAGGCAGTTTCGTGGATGCTCACCTTACTAGACCTGGATGGAGGTGGGTGGTCCTTGGACTTCCCACAGGGCAGGGAACCCTGATTGCTCTTTGGGCTGACGAGGGAGGGGGACTTGATTGGGGGAGGAGGAGGGAAAGGGGAGGCGGTGGTGGGGAAGAGACAGAAATCTTTAATTAATAAATAAATAAATAAATAAATAAATAAATAAATAAAAGAAAAGAAAAGAAAATTGAGACACCCACCATGGTGTTGATGAAAGGTGGTGAATTTTGCAGAAAGAGGAACAAGGCTGTATTTGGAAAAAATAGGGAGGTTTTGTTGTGTACATGAGGCAATGCTCTGAACCTAGTTCAGTTCCAGAACATACACATGCATTCATTCTGATCTCACCTTCTGGGCACAGTATGGGCAACCATTTATTGAACACACCATAGCACATAAATCATACTGCAAGAATGTAAAGAGATAACTCAATAACTGCTTCCACACAGAAAGAGACTGACACCCAAGAAAATGAAATACTATGCAGTGAAAGCATGAGGACTTTGGGTGTGATTGGGAACATTTGAATCTCAGTTATACCAACCAGCAGTTGTCCACTGCAAACTTTTCATAGTGTGTAGCTGGGAGGGATATCATTGGAGCTACAGAGTTTGGTAAGCGTTCAATGTATCTATATAGAATCTCTTCACAGTGTCCCATCTGTTAGAGGCTCTCAATAAACTCAGTTACTTAAATCACTTGGTTTCTGTACCTGATAAGGTCTATACCTGTTAAAGGTCTGAGCACAAAAACTTAAGCTGCTATGGTGTTGAGACTGCCATCCTCACCAGATCATGTATGTGGTCCTGTTTCTCCTGGACTAAATGAAAATCCCCTCAACAACAGAGACCATATGGATCTTTGTCTGCATCTGATGCTTAACATCGTAGATGCTTACTTACATGGTTAAACATTTGGGGAGCACGTTCTGGGCAGAGAGAAGCATCCTCTGCAGTGTGGTATTAAAACAAGCCCAAATCAGCATCCTTGTAAATTTCTGTCCATCTTTCACCAGGGGCAGAATGCAGAAATTTCAAAGGAAGTAACTGTGCACATAAATGTCAAAAAAAATTAGAGCAGGGAGATACATATGACAATGTCTGTATACTCTCAGGTACATTTTAGATTTGTTTATAGTTCTTTATTTCTCCCATCTTTCTTCTCTGTGCTTGGGTCTAGCTTGGAAGTTTATCACCAGCAGGGCAACGACATCAGGATTTTGCTTTCAGGGAGGTCTTATGCTCCCTTAGGCATAATTAGCAACCCCACAAAGGAAATGCCTGCTACATAATGGATCAGAGGTGTGTGTTTGTGGAGCTGACTGAAAAAGAACAATTTAAAGCCCACCACACTCAAGTCGTCTAGGCTTCCACTCCTAAATCCAGACCACATTTTTTACCTGTGGTTCAATCGTCTTCATATTTATGAAGAAAGTATATGACTTATATGAGAGTGAGCAAGTCCACCTTGCATGACAGTACCCACTGTGCCTCCTGTTCTGGATTAATTTTGCTCTGTTTTGTTGTTAAGAGTAACCAAACTAGTTTGCATAACATCATTTTTAATCCAACACACACATGGAAATTCATAATCAGGGTTTTTGAAATCCGTTCTACCTTCTCCCTGCTCCATCTCAATATTTCACCCCCTGTACAACCCCTTGGAGACCTGCTTCTCCATTTGTGCTTTTCCTCAGCTCTGCCTGTGACCTGAACACACAGGAAGACTCAGTTGCCTCCTAGCGTTTCGTTATCATCTCTTTGTCCTTCATCCTGTATCCTTTCCCTGTGTCCTCTATGCGGATCTTGCTCACAGCATGCTACTCTAGAAGCTTGGGTTGGTATGCAATCCAGTGCAAATCACATGCTGTTTTGCACTGTTCTCTCACGGTGTCTTTCTGATGTTTGCAGATTGTCAGTAATGTGCTAATTCATACATTTTAAAGGCTTTTCTATTTATCTCTCCTTTTTCTCCCTTTGTGCCCTTCCTTCCTCCTCTTTTATTCCAATCACAGTGCTGATTACTCAGCAAACACAAGTGAAGGATAAAAATAATTAGGACATTTGAGATTATCAATTTTAGTTCCCATGCATGAAGAATGAGGTAGATAATTCCAAGTCATTTCAAGGTTATCTCTATATCTTACATTCCAGAAAGGAGCTACTTTATAACCCTGTTCTTTCCATATTAATTCAATATCTTTTCAGTTGTAATTTTGTATTCTTTAAGACGCTTAACTGATTTAACTATAGTGTCTATACTTTTTATTACTATCTTTTAAAGATGTGATAATTTATTCAACCTTTCCCTACTGCCTAGAATCCTAGTTCCTGCTCTTATCTTTGGTTCTTTTCTAATGATGTAAGAAACACACAAAGCACAAAACATCACATACAATTCTGAAATCAAGAGGAAGATACACCATTCAAAATATACTCATGAGCTATTGGAAATTAATATGTATCCCCTCACATAAATACACTTTATATTTGCACTTACAGGTATGCCGGGGGTGTATAGCATTGGACATGTGTATGGGGGCTGTTAGTTTTTCGAGACAGGGTTTCTCTGTAACTGTCCCGGCTGTCCCGGAACTCGCTTTGTAGACCAGGTTGCCTCATACTCACATAGATTCATGTGGCTCTGCCTTTCAAGTGCTGTGTTGAGATTAAAAGCATGAACGACCATACCCAGGATATATATATTTATATATAAATTTTTATCAGTGAGTTTTATGTACATGGTATTGGGTTATATAAGAAAACTTTCTGTTGGGAGCAGTGAGACCCCAGATCCTGAATTTCTTGTAATCCCCTGATCTGAGTGCCTACAGCTGCTCTGAGCACGAGACCTTCAGGAGTTCCTGATGGCAGTAGAATGGTTTCTGGTGGGTTTGGCTGGGGCATGGCTATCTCTATATTATCTGCCTGTGAACACAAAAAAGGGTGCGTTCTTGGGGAATTCAAGGATGACCGGTGTCGCTGTCTCTTTGTCTGTGTGTGTCTGTGTATTTTAACCTCCAGCCCCCTTGCCCGAAGCTCGTGAACTGGGTGCCAGCGCACAGAGCACAGACATGGGGGTGCGCTGCGCGACAATTTTCCCCATAAACTTGTATTGTACTTTGAATACACTCCCCCAATATTCCTTTGTTCTTTTTATCTTTACCCCTACAACAACATGCATATTTTTGTGTATCAATATGTCTTATATGTACATATTCATGTGGGTATGTTCATATGTTATCCAGATGCATGGAGAGGCCAACGATTGATACCATGTGTCCTATTTGGTAGCTTTCTGCCTTATTTTTTGAGATAGGGTCCCTCACTCAACCTGAAGCTCACCCGTTCAACTATGTAGACTGGCCAGTGAGCTTCAGGGAACTAGCTGCCTCTCTCTGCTTCCCCAGTACTCAGATTACAGACAAGCACTATATGCTTTCAGCTTTTATCTGGATGCTAGTCTTACATGGCAAGTACTAAGTCATCTCCCTCACACATAAAGGTTTAAGAACAGAGTGTGTTTGTCAAGTTTCTCAGAGACTTACCTAATACATCAAATCCAGGTAAATGGGACCACCAGGCAGAGTCACAGATAAAGTTAGCAGTACACACTAGCAAGCAGGTTATTCCAGTTCCTGTTCCGTAACTCAGTGTCAGGAAGCATATGCTCAAATGCAACCTGACACTCTCAGAATTCCATGACTTAGAGAAATGTCCTTGTGATGGAAGCCTCGCTGCCTCACTGTTCTGTGAGAATCCCCATGGAAAAAAGCAAGGGATTTCTTTGTATTTACATGTGGCAATTCTGATCAACTATTTACTGAATCTTTAAAAGACTAAAGAAAGATAAAATTTGAATAGCACCGGACTGCTGTGAACATAGGAGGAAAAGGACTCTCCTAAGGTATCAAAGGAATGCCAAACTGGAGAGGACGAGGAGTGGACACATGGGTAACATCTCAATTTCACTGGGTCCATCTCTGGAGATAATAATACATAATTCTTACCAAGAAGGCCGTGATTCTAGGAGGAGCCTACTTTCTCCTGCTGTCAGATGAGTCTCCTTATGTTTCTAGCTCTTTCCCTAAAAAGGAAGAATGCAGGAATGTATTCTCAGAAGACTTTCTTAAAGTATCTCTTAGACCGATTTAGAATCAGTGCAGAAATGGTCAAACAACAAAATGCCTAAAGTTAAGTAAATAAAAAAAGCATTTCATCATCTCCATATTTGGAAAGCCGTGTAGAGCCTCGAGAAATGGCATGAGAAAGAGTAATGGACAAGGCGAGTAGTAGATTTCTGAGATATTTGATAAACCGTGAGGACAAAATCAGAGTCTGTACCTTGGAGGGAAAAATATAAAGGATGAAAAAGCAAGGGATGAAGAAGCAGGCTAAATTTGTTTGTTACCTGTCCTTTCATGGAGTGGGCCGGGGCTCTACAACTCGTCCACTTTTCTGTGTTCAGTAGATGCTGACTTGTGTTTACACTTGAGGAAATCTTGTCAGTTGCCTATCTGATGCCCTTACCTTACTCTAAACTCAGCTCAAATATCAAGGTGACAGGAAAGGTGCTATGTGAAGGTGATCAATGTCATCTCATCTTCAAAAGGTAACAATGATTAATCTAGAACTTGTTGCCCTGACCTAGGACCTATTCAAGATGGGCATATGCCTGGGTATTTACAATGAGACTTGAGGAGACCATTCAGGAAGGTGCTTCTGTTAAAAGTGTTCTTCCCGTTCAAACAGTACATGCTGGAAAACCCTTTGCCTTCTTGCTTGATTTTGGTCCTAAACACACACACACACACACACACACACACACACACAAAACGCAAACCCTTGGCAGTAACCTCACTAGGCAGACACCACTCCTCTCTGCACATGACTTCATTAGATTTCTGATTCTTCTGGAAGAATAGTCAGTGTCTCTCTAACCTGAAAGACGACATGGTCTAAGCCACCTGTCTGTCACACCACAGGGCTCCTTTGTGTTTCTCATAATCACTCTAGTGTATCTGTGCAGGGTACCAACCTGTAGTGCTTCCTTCTCTATTTTCTAGAGTCTGTTAGGTGTTCTTCTAATTATTACAATTACCAGTTTGCTGTCTATTCTTTTAATCAAGTAAGATTTTCTATTTAAAACCCATCATTTCATATATATATATGTATGTGTGTATACATATTTATAAAGTACATATTGTTAGATAGCTAGGTATTTAGATAGATGAAAGATAGATAGATAGATGATAGATAGATAGATAGATAGCAGACATACATCTATCAGTATATATATATATGGTATTAGTATATAACATACACATAAATAAGATAGTATGTATATATGCTACCGATCATTATTACATATGCATCTATTGAATATTCTTTTTTGTTTTCTGTTTTTGTATTTTTTTAGAGACAGTGTCTCATGCAACTTAGGTTGTTCTCATGTTGCTATGTTGCAGAGAGTCATCTTTAATTCTGATTCTCCTCCCTCTACATTCTCAGCGATTGTATTACATGTGAACACAACCACCCTCAGTGTTATGCAGTGCTGGAGAATGAACCCAGGGTTTTATGCATGCTAGGCAAAGACTCTCAAATGAGACTCACCCCCAGCACTATCATCATACACATTCCTATGCAAAATCTGTAAGATCAAGGCCTTCAATCACTGGTATTTTTTTCTATCACCTATAATAATGTATGTCTGACTAGCTACTGATTAATCTGCTGACTGAATAAGTTCACAGGAATTATTCTGCCATTTGTCAACTAATTGAGGCCAGACTTTCTTGAACTGTTATCCAGCTGCTAAGAACTACTGGCCAGCTCTAATCAGACGGATAACAACTGTCTCTCCTGCCTTGCTGCACTCATTTCTAAGGAGTGGCAGGGAGAAGGTTTGAAGGAGAAAGCCACTGAAATGCTGCACAGAGTTGCTGCACAGTTTCACTATTAATGACTGGCTTTTTGGGTCAGAGAAAACATTAGGAAATTTAATTGGTGCTTTGAAGTTCTGTCACATATTTAACCCTTCTCCAGGTTTTGTGCCTGCTCTTCTCAATCACCACTTAGGCTGTTGTGACCTTCTGTGCTTCAATAAGTAAACCCTCCCTCATACCCCACCTCATGCATAGGCTCATGCATCAACTATGGGAAACCCATTGATTCAAGTCCTCGTTGGTTTGTTGAGGCTTCAGATTTTTATCATATTTTCCCATATGGTTTTAGCACGCAACAAAATTCAGCAGGAGTTACTGGATGGATTCAAGAAAGGGACTCAAATATGTCAAAATGACTACTGTCCTATGATTGATGTTCAACCATGAAATCAAGTGTGGAGAGATTGACTTTACCCTAAGACTTCTTACTGCCATATTCACTCTACGTTAGGACCCATTGTTCAATCTTATTTGAAGACATAGTCCCATAACTCTAAATAACAACGTGAGAATAAAAGAGATTCTCAGGCATTGGCCCTACCAGAGTGTATATACAATCTTCAGAATCAGAAGCACTTACCAGGAAAATATCAGAATGGCCTGGAAAGTCGTTTTTATCAGAGTCAACAAATTTCTACTAAGTGAGAAATCCATCTTGGAAAACTTCATCAACACATCTGAGAGATGTTTGGGTTACATGAAGTCCCTGATTAACAGGGATTCAAGCTCTGAGAACTCTTAAAGACAAATAAATCTCATGTTTTAACATGTCACCCAAACACCCTTAACCATAAAACACTTTTCTCATGCCACATATGGAAAATACTGTTAAACCACTTTCTTGATTTTTTTTAAAAGGATAATGTCAATAAGTTAAACTCCCTTTGACAGCTAAGAGGGACATGATTGGGGAGCCTGAAGATGGTGAGGTCTTAGAGTTAAACATGGTGAAAGGGATGAGGTAAAACCAAAGCTATATTACTTTTCCATTATGCAATGAAAGTAACTTTTTCAACACCAAAAATTAATTTGTGTTTTGAGAACTTTACACTCTTAAAGTTGAACTACAGTAGTGACTAAGGGCAAGACGGGCTCCAATTAATCACAGTTGTGCTTTAAACATTGTGGTGTGGCTTACTATATGAAAAGAGGTACGATAATTCCTAAATGATGAGCACTCTTCAGATGTTAAGATGCGTGAACAAAACGAGGTCAGGAGAAGGTCTGAGATAGGTATTCATAAAAGAAACACCCCCTTGTCCTGTAGACATTACCTCAGTACAGAATTCTAAGACAATTAGACTAGCTATTCATTTTCCCTCTGTGGCTAACCTGTGTTTATATGTGCTTAACCTCTTTGATCTGCTAGGAAAGAAACATCCAAATACTCCTCACATTTCTCTGGAGATGCTATCATTGAAACTGGAGCCTTGAGTGCAGCAGGCTGAGGGAATCTAAAAATCAGCAAATATCTAAATGCCAGACAGTGTAATAGCTATCAATCAGTACATGTTAGTAGGTTTTGGCAAGAATTACTGATTTTCAACACTGAGACTTTCAGTGTCCCTTCACAGTTCCTAAAGAGGCAGGAGAAAGCTCACAAGTAGAGAAGCAAGTGAAGTTTCTGATGATTTTTATGAAGAGGCTGGTGTCAACTTTTCAAGATACCTCAATATATAAGCAGAATTCATGGTTTCTTTTGATTATTATGCTAATTATTTCATCATTACTCAGCAGTCTAATGGATTTATTATCCTGTTTGGATCTTTCCTAGTATAAAAACACCATATCAAGCTCGTCCTATCACTTTTTATGTGATTTAGAAAGATCATAAGAACTTTCACTCACATATGGTCTTACGTACACCATGGTCATTATTTACTCAACATACTTTGTCTAACAGACAATATTCTAAAAAAATGGTTTACTAAATGCTTCAGATGCACTCAGTACTCAGTGATAAAACAGGCCAGTGTCTTGCATTGTCTTTGGAATGCAATACACATACATAAATACCTACAAATACATGCACCACCTACATATATATATATATATACATTCATGTGCATACTTACACATGTACACCTACACAAATTCACATATACATATATACCTATATGCATATACACACTTAAACACATCTATACATATATGTTCCCACATATACACAGATATACATACATCTACAAACACATGCATACATACATACATACATACATACATTGCATACATTGCATACATTCACGTACACAAGCACACACCTACATTAGACACATACTTTTACACAGAGAGAGAAAAAAAGGAAGAGAGAGGGAGAGAGATCCCAAAGGGGGAATTTCAACATTGGCAGCAATATTTATTTTCTTTTATAAATAAGAAAAATGTTCAAGAAGATTAATTGTCTGCAACATAGACCAACTTAGGACCATAATCCCAAGTGTGCCTCTGGGCTTTCAGTCTAACACTTACTCTGTTGATTTTACACTGAGTCAAAATAATGTTTTGGAAATAGTTCTTCCTGACACATTTATCTTATATTTTTTTAACTATTTTCCACTCCCAAATTATGGAATACTATAATGTTATGGCCATCCTTTTGCCAACACTTTGATGTTTTCTGAATAAAGTAATATAGCTCGTGTCTATTTGTATTTATTAAAGAACTCACAGTAAAATCTGAACACTTTTCCCCCAGAAATATTAATTATATGGATTTTACCACTGCAATATATTTTCTAGTTTGATGCTTAATATTTTTAATTAAAAATAGTGAGAGCTTCCTAGGGAAGTTGCCTCAAGTATGAGAACTATATTATATTTGGAGGGTGTGATTAATAATATTATTGCTATGGAGGCAGAAATCATAAAGTTCACAACCCAAGGGAAACACAAGTCTAACTAAAAAACTTCTCTTAGTTGATTTCCATCAAAAGTGGAAAAAACATATAAACAGAGTAAGAAAAATGTATCTCACAAGAAGGGAGAAATGAGAACTAGTTAACTGAATTTATGGATATCATTTAGGAAAAGGAAAAGCAAGAAGAATGGAAACTGCTGGCTGATCTAACCTTGACTGGTTCTGTTTTATGAGATCCCAGTCCTGTTTCCCTAAGGACATGATAGTTCATGTGAACTATCATGGAGAAATGGTTAACTGTACCTTGTCTAATGACCTAGAGCTCATCTGTTTCTCTTACTAAATGTTGTATGTCAATATTCATGCCTTGAATCCCAGGAGTTGGTCAGAGGTAGGTCAATCTATATGAGACCAGGCTAAGAAAATAACTCAACAGTTAAAAGTGCATACTATTCTTGCAGAGAGCTGGAATTTCGTTCCCAGAATCCAAGTCAGGTGCTACACAACCTCCTATAACTCCAGATTTCTAGGATCTGTTTATTGCCTCTGACTTCCTTGGTCTTCTGCACTCACATGCACACACACATTGACACATAGAATACAAATAATAAAATTATCAAAAATAAATATTTTATGAGTCTTATCTGGGGTTGTCGTTGTGGATTCCTGAGAGCTCCTCTAGTACCAGATTTCTCCTTAACCCTATAATGGCTCCCTTTATCAAGGTATTTCTTTCCTTGCTCTCCCTCTATGCCCTTCCCTCCAAAAAATCATCCCATTCCCTCATGTTCTCTCCACTTCCCTTTGCCTCCCCACATTTTCAATTTACTCAGGAGATCTTATCTACTTTCCCCTTTGTAGCCCGAGGCTGCTCCTTCATTTCCAAGTCACCCAGACCTGAAATGATCACATAGAAGCTGTATTAATTAAAACATTTCTTGGCCTATAAGCTTATGCATATTTCTGTCTAGCTCTTACATCTTAAATTAACCCATTTCTATTAATATGTATATCACCATGAGGTCATGGTCTACTGGTAAAGTTCCATCCAACATCTAGTGTCTGTCTCTGGAGCAGCTACATGGCATCATCTATCTTTTTCAGCCTGGCTATATACTGTTAATCCATTGGACAAAAGCAGCTTCTTTATTAACCAATGGTAATAAAACATTCATAGCATGCAGAGGGAAAACCCTTCCAAGAGGGCATCTATGCATGTCTCTCTTAGGATTCTTCTTGTTACCTAGCTTCTCAAGGGTTGTGGATTATAACCTGGTTATCCTTTGCTTTATGTCTTATATTCACTTATGAGTGAGTACATACCATGTTTGTCCTTCTGGGTCTGGGTTACCTCACTCAGGGTGATTTTTTCTAGCTACATCCATTTGCCTGCAAATTTCAAGATGTCATTGTTTTTATACTGCTGAATAATAATCCATTGTGTAAACATACGACATTTTCTATATCTAGGTTGTTTCCAGGTTTGGGTTATTATGAATAATGCTCCTATGAACATAGTTGAGCAAATGTCCTTGTGGTATGAATGTTTATACTTTAGGTATATGCCCAAGAGTGGTATTGCTGGGTCCTGAGGTAGATTGATTACAAATTTTCTGAGAAACTGTCATACTGATTTCAAAAGTGACTGTACAAGTTTGCACTCCCACCAGCAGTGGAGGAGTGTTCCCTTTAATCTATATCCTCTCCAAAATAAACTGTCTTCAGTGTTTTTGATCTTAGTCATTCTGATAGGTCTAAGATGGTATCTTAGAGTTGTTTTGATTTACATTTCTCTGGTAGTTAAGGATGTTGAGCAATTCTTTAAATATCTTTTGGTGATTTGAAGTTCTTCAGTTGAGAGTTCTCTGTTTAGATATGTACCCTATTTTAAAGCTTAATTATTTGGTGTTTTGATGCCTAGTTTTTTTGAGTTCTTTACGTATTTTGGAGATCAGTTCTCTGTCAGATATGGAGTTGATGGAGAGTTTTCCCAATATTTTTGGGCTGCTCTTTTGTCTTGTGTTGTGATAGTCATGAATATATTTGCATTCTTCTACATGTTCACATCCAGTTATGACAGCACCATTTGTTAAAGATACTTTCTTACTTCTACTGTAAAATTTTGAGTTCTTTGTCAAAAATCAGGTATTCATAGATGTGTGAATTAGTCAGAATCTTTGATTCAGTTCCATTGATCCACATGTCTGTTTTTATGTCAATAATATGAAAGCCCACAGAAGTGGATCCATTCCAACTTGGCTAAAGGTCAGAGAGTTCAGATCTATTCTTGCTCCTTCAAGGTTATATGACAGAAGTTTTGACATAAGGTTGGCTACTAACAGGATGCTTTGACATAGGGTGCAGTCACTTGATGCTTTGGGCATTGAGAAGGTAATTACTTTGTTTGTTCTTTGTATCTTGGTAAAGAAGCCTATTGCCTTCTGCCTCCTCTTTGGATTGGAGTATATATCACCTATGAGAAATAACCATAGGGTGAATCTTAGTATTTACCAGATGCCCTCCTGACTCTGACTCTATCTGTTGACTCTTATCTATCTCTTTCTTCATCTCACACTTCCCTCTAAGCACAACAAATTAGTTGGGCAGGAAATGGTTGATGCTGTCCTCCAGACAAGGGATACAGCAAATGAGGATGCAACAAATGACCCTCTGTTGTAGAGGCTGCTAGTTTGTTTCCCAACCACTCTGACTCAAAATAATTACTCAGAAACTATATTACATACAATATTGTTTGGCCAATAGTATAAGTATATTTTTAGCTAGCTCTTATATCCTAAACTAACCCATCTCCATTAATCTGTGTATTGCCATGCCGTGGATCTGGCTTACCAGGCAAAGTTCTGTCCAGCATCTGTGTCTGGTGGGGCTACATGGCTTCTCTCTACTCTGCCTACTCTCTCCTCTTCTGTCTGCTTGAAACTCCTGCCTTGCCCTATTCTGCTAAGCCACTGACCAAAACAGCTTTATTCATTAACCAATAAAAGCAAAACATAGACAGAAGGACTTCCCACACCATTTCTTCTTTTCTGTCTAAATAAAAAGGAATATTTTTAACTTTATGATAGTAAAATTACATATAACAAAATAGGTATCAGGCAAGAATTATAATTACAGTATTTATATCAACTTTATCTGATATCATAACTAAGAGAAACTATAACTATTTATTTTCAACTCCATCAAAGACTCCAGAAGGATTTAATAGTACCTAAGTAAACAGAAAATACATTGTCAGAAACTTCCAAAACTCTAGAATTGACAGAGATATCTCACTGCCAGTACAGTCACCCAAAGTTCTTCTGTAACATTATGGGCAGCCATATTCAGCTTCAGGCCTGTAGTATCTGGCAGACTTTTCCATGAAGTTGGAAATTTCAAAGACAGTTCCACCTTCATTGGCAGTTTGTCATTCATTTTCTTCTATGTCCTGCAGAAGTTTTGAAGACTCTTTCATGATTAGGTACCCCAAAAGACTGTCTTAATTTCTTAAGGCAATTTCAGCAGTCATTTTTCTGTGGATCATGCAAGTTCAGTCACACAGTTCAGGCAAGAGCTTTTTCTTGCATAAATGGCTAACAAATTTCATGAGGAACCTCAACATTGTCCATCATCTCTTGAAGTAGATTGGTACTGCCAAGAGCAGACATGCCCCTTTGTCAAAAAAAGTTCTAAGTTCTTAAAACATTTTAAATGCCATATTCTGTTAGTCTTTGAAAGGTATGAAAAATAACTATCCATCTGAATTATATTAGAGTTATATTAGAAAACATAACTAACATGATTACAAATTTGAATAATATAATGACTATTAATCTATATTCCTCAAACATTACATTTTTAAATGGGCTACACAAACACAATACCTTAATCAAGAGCAGAAATATACATATAACAAAACTTATATTAAATTTCTATCAATAGACCAAAATCCATAAAAATGCAAAGTATTCATATCTATAGCAGTTCCCCCTTTAAATATAAACAAACATTTATAAATAATCATTTAGGGAATTTGGGTATTGTTGTCTAGACTACTTCCTGCTGATTTGGGGCACTGTTAATCAGATCTGTCATGGGGTATCCTGCATGGTAGCTCAAACTCAGCTAGGAGTCCTGAAGCCATTATGAATGTTGTATCATCTGGGCCATTGTTTCAGGGCATCTTGTTCGATCAAACCACATTAGTCTAGAAGGAATCCACATATTCTTATCCTCTTTGGAAATAAAAGTAGAACATCTTTTCCAAAGCAACATATCCTTAGAGCCAAATATTTAAGTCAAGGCATATTTTAAATATATATGTTTATTTAGCTCAGCATCCTGTACAATGAAATGTCTCTCTGTACTTAGCTCACTAACAGTCAAAAAATCAAAGAAAACACAATAATATACATAATCCAGATGATCTGTGTGTTTTCTATCTTACTTGGCTTATTTTTCTTTACTCCTTTTATCTATAATCTTTATACACTGTCTCTTTAAAAACTTTGTTTTATTTTTTCAAACCATATACTTCCTTTTATAACTGTCTATATTCTTTTTTTCTCTCTCCCAAGCCTACATATATTTATTCAACACTGTGACCCATTTAGAGATCTCTATCTGTCTGATTCTGTCTTTATTCCCAATCGGTAGTTATTTTCTGACCAGGAGCACTTTTGTTTTTCATGCTAAGCAGGTATGGCCAGGACCAACTTTGAGGTCCTGACTGCTGTCCTGCCTGCTTGCTCTACACAGTCCAACATGGCAGATGCATGTTTGCTGCCTCTGAGAGCCATTCTCTCCACTCCAGATCCAGGGTTTTAGCAGGTCTGTGTCACCATTAAGAAATTTGTAAAATGCTGTTCACAGACCCAGTTTAAGTGCTTGGCCTCCTGAAAGAGCTGGAGTTTGTGCTGGTAGGACAATACCAGGGAGTTGCCACTTTGAAACAGTGCATTGTTGGTTCTTATTTTTTTTTCTGCTACCATTGAATCAGGAAGACCTCTCTTAAAGAAGCTGAGGCCAGCAAATAGAGCCCATCTATCCAAAAAAAAAAAAAAAAAAAAAAAAAAAAAAAAAAAAAAAAAAAAAAAAAAAAAAGAGGCAAAATGCTATGGGACAATAACCTTATACCCTTTAAAGATTTGGCAGTTATATTGCTTTAATATAATTTAATTTAATAAAATGATGATTGCTCAGTAGCCAAGCAGGAAGCACAGGTAAGGTGACAAAAACAGGAGGATTCTGGGAAAAGGAAAGAGTCAGTCTGTAGTCATCACCCAGATAAAGAGGAAGCAAGAGGAGAATGCCTCAGTGATAAAGGTACCAAGCCATATGTCTAACATAGATAAGAATAATGGGCTAATTTAAGATGTAAGAATTAGTTAATAAGAATCCTAAGCTAATAGGCCAACAAATTTATGATTAACGTAGACTTCTGTATGTTTCTTTGGGACTGAACAGCTGTGGGACCAGGCAGGACAGAAATCTCAAACTATAGCTAAACTTTTTTTTTTTTAGTGTCTAGAATTCCTTTCAAGCTCTCTCAGGTTTTATGTGGATTTAGCTGGCATATGTTGGCAATCTGTTGCTGGAGGCTGCTAGTTCATTTCCCAACCATCCTGACTCGTAATAATAACACAGAAACTATATTATTTGCAATACTGTTTGGCCAATAGCTTAAGCACATTTTATCTAGCTCTTATATCCTAAACTAACCCATCTCCATTAATCTGTTTATTGCGACATGGTTATGGCTTACTGGGTAAAGTTCCATCCAACCTCTGTTTCTGGTGGGGCTACATGGCCTCTCTCTACTCTGTATACTCTCTCCTCCTCTATTTGCTTGGAACTCCCACCTTGCCCTATTCTGCTAAGGCACTGGCCAAAACAGCTTTATTCATTAACTAATGAAAGCAGCACATAGACAGAGGACTTCCCACACCAGCCCTCAATGTGGGGCTCACAATATCAAGTTGCTTTTATTACAATAGTTTTTTTTTTTTTTTTTTTGGAGCCCATTCCCTAGAGAGGGATATCTTGCTAGGCCTTGATATAGCAGGGAGAGCTTTGATGATTCTCCATGGGAGGCCTTACATTTCTGAGGAGTGGATGGGTGGTTATGTCAAGGGAGAGGAGAGCAGGATGAGGAGAAGCAAGGTGAACTGTTGTTGGTATATAAAATGAGAAACAACTGTTAAATAAAAAATAAATAAATAAAGGTGCAAAAAATATAAATATTTTAAAGGCATTGAATAGCCCCTTTATTTTGAGTACACCACATAGCAGACTGAGCAAGTAGCAGAATTCGAAAGCAGTTTCATAGCATTCCCTGGGATGAAAAGTTCATGTATATGTAAGAAGGATAAAGATACTAATTTTGTGGTTAGGATTTTTGCCCCTTCCAAAACTCAAGTGGCATTTTCCATTGTTGCAGTAGGGAGCCAAGGAACCCAGTAGGCAGCAGCTATCACCCTTGTTGATGGGATCATTGTCTCTTGTTCTCTCATGTTTGTGTGCCCTTTCATCCTTCTGCCATGAGATAACACCATAAGGAAGCACCCTGCGGGTGCAACTTGATAGTGCCTGTTCCAGTATCATTAGCCAACGTAATTCCATTGTTATTAATTAACCATTTTTTGTTAGTATTCTCTAACACACATCCATAAAACAGCACCGAGAGTCAGTGTATAACCTCAGCTCATTTCAGATATGAGAACACTGAAAAACAGCTTTTATTCATGGCCACAATTGTTTGAAGAGTTTTGCTTTGGAGTTGTGAGTAAAACCAAAGTTCACTTGGCAGAGGATTTACACTAATGTCTGTGTTTGATCCCCAGAACCACACAAATTGGGTATGATGACCCATGCCTGACTTCTCAGCACTCAAGAGAAGAAATATGGTGAATCAAAAGTTGAAAGTTATCTTCAGCTTCACAGCAAGCTAGAGACATCCTTAAATACGTAAGTCCTATCTTAAAGTTAAGAAAGAAAGAAAGAAAGAAAGAAAGAAAGAAAGAAAGAAAGGTAGGTGGGGGTGAGATGTAGGAGAGAGAAGGAAGAAAGAAGGCAGGCAGGAGGGTGGGCAGGAGGGAGGGAGGGAGGGAAGAAGAGAGGGAGGGAGGAGAGGGAAAGAAAGAAGGAAGAAAGGAAGGAAAGAAGGAAGAAAGGAAGAAAGGAAGGAGCAGAGGGAGAAATGGAAGGATAGGAGGGAGGGAGGATTGTTTTGGGACATAGTTAAAATAGCTATCTGTCAAACTTCTATTTTAAGGACAAAAGTATGAGTCATTGTTCATGCTTTGAGATAAAGATATGACAATTGGGTCTTCTTTATGTTTTGTGATGGAAAGGACAGTGATGAAATTATGAATGGAGCAGGATTGTAGAGGGATGGGTTGGGAAAAGAGAAAGAGCCTGAGCAAAACAGAGTAGACAGATTAACATATGTGAAAGAGCCCAATAACTAATATAAACAACCCTAGTAGCTGACAGTTCAGACATCTACCCAATCAACAGAGCACACCATATGCATTATTTTGCAAATGGATTGTCTACTAAGAGAACTGCCCCCCAAATTATGTCACTCCTCCCCCTTGGACAACACTGAAATAGTTGACAATGTGACTAAAGTTTGCTGGTGTAAGCAAAAGCACAAACAGCAATGCCAACATAGCCATACCCATTTCCTTTTTAAATTTTGAATCCGGTGGGAGAGGTAGTAGCTGTGCACAAAATGAGCCATCCAGCTGAGAGCCAGATGGGGCAGCCTCATTTCTTGGTAACTCGAGAGGTGCCATTTAATTACAGATCATTAAGCAAATAAAGGCTAACTTGAGGGAGTTATAATGGCAGACACAGATGAGGGACCCATTTACTCTGTTTTTCAACACTACCATGGAGGATTGCTCAACTAAAAATTACTAGCCACTCTTCTAGAAAATTCTTGGGCAGAGGACAATAGTACCTGTACTATCTACTTCCCAGGCTGTATTCCTGGTGGCCTAATTAAATACTTTAGAAAGTAAGTTAGTTAAAAATTTAGGAATATGAGTTTCTAAAATACAAAACTTAAAGAAGGATCACTGGAGGGGAGGAAGAGATCTTAATTGGAGTGTATAAAACACGTGACATGAAAGAGGAAGGGGGAATTATTAGACAGGGATAAGGAAAACAACCAGCAAAGTGTGGGGCAGAGAGACTGGGGGAAAGCAATGGGGTCAGAGAGGAATAAGAATAGAGAGTGCTGACACCAGTATAAACATGTCACAGTCAAGCCTGCATGCTACCTTAAAAATACTAATGACACAAAATGCAAGTGTATGTTTTCATTTGGTTGGCTGACTTTTGGAAATGTGATTGTTTATAAAACAGCATAAATTCTCAGATTTTTTTCACTGTCAAGGAAATGATTCTAAAGTGTTCGTGAATATGAACTCAAAGTTAAGCACCCAAGGTCTGATATGCAATAAACACTGGAGAAATGATTGCTATTCGTATAGAAATTCATTTCAGTTATGATATCAATACATCAGACATTTCAGTGACTTATTATACTTGGGAAATATACAACACCCTTCATGTATCTCTTCATGTAGGATAGGCCACACACTGGCCACCCAGAGCTATATTTTGGCAACGTTTCCTCCAACAGGCCACAGTGTTTTTCTTTCCCTTGTTTGGTGTAATAAATGCTTTCTCACTTCTCTGTCTTTGCACCCTCTGTTCTTCCCAAACCAGCATCCTGCCATTATTTTTTGGGGCGCTTATCCTCACCCTTCAATTCTCATCTAAATATCTTTCTCACATAGATTCTTTGATTTCCTCTGCTGCAATCTGTCCTCACATGTCACAGCTCTTCACGCATGTGCCAGTTTCTAAAAATGATTTTAAGGTTTTTAATGCATATGCTTTGTGCAAGCTAGCACTTGGCTGTCTTGCGCTGAGCAAGCATTAAGCCAGATGACTGAGTGACCCTTGTCCTTGGAGTACCACTGAGGGAAACAATGAGTTCCAACATTTACAGCCTGAAAGAGTTCGGGCAGTCTTCCACATCTCTGAAGATTACTCAGAACCATTAAAAAAAAAAAAAAAGCAAGCAAGGAAGAATTTTATTGTTTCAAGGTACACTCTGGTCATCCAAATTATTTAAACTTTGGTTTGTGTTACTTTTTGGTTTAATAAAAACTATCAATTTTGTTATCTTACTGCCTTGATTTATTTTCTTTCTTTTATTTTATGCACTTTACATAATAATTTTTTTGCTCAAATATATATGATTATATATACAAATGTGTGTGTGAGAGAGAGAGGGAGGAAGGGAGAGGGAGAGAGAGAGAGAGAGAGAGAGAGAGAGAGAGAGAGAGAGAGAGAGAGAGAGAGAGAAAGAGAATGGAGAGGAAAAGGAAGGAGAGATAGAGGGAGAATTTCATACACAGAATTTTAAAAAGAGCAAAAATTTTAAAAGTCACTGTTTCTTATTTCCTATCATGTGTTTCCTCGCTGATGGGTCTGAAATTCCTCCTCTGTCTGCTCAGAGCACATGGTGTCTCTCCATAAGCACTTATCTAATCGGCGCTGGGATCGTATGGCACACGCTAAGTTATAATGGACAGCTATGGCTGCACTCCCTTTGCTTTCTTTACATAATTGGCCCATTTTGGACGGGTGTCCCGACTTTCCATTACTCAACATGATGTATGCTGTAATGAAGAACACAATTTTGAACACATTTTCAGGAGGGAAGTCTCAGTTCATGTTTTTCCTCTAGTTTAGTTAATCTAAATCACAGACCAAGCTGAACAATGTCAGTGGTCTACACTATAATTCATTAGCAATGGGAATCCAGGAATACTGCAAGACACAATTACTTTAAAATAAAGCAGAATTGTCACCAGGGGACAGAACGTGGCATCAGGAGAGGCAGACATGATGCCCTAATAATCTCCAATCCAAGATGTACTCGGAGGAAAACAAAAATCGGATTTCAGAGGAGACAATAGTTAATGAGGACCGAGAAGTGAGCAGTTCACAAGATGGAGCTATCATCACAATACACTCTCTGTACAGCAACCCAAAGCCTCCACGCCTGGCTCAGCTTGGTTCTTGTCAAAACTGAGCAGGAAGAGGGGAAGTAATCAGCTTCCTTACCCACCTCCATGCAGTGCAGAATTCTCTCATAGTGCTTCCTCTTTCCCAGGCAGCAAGTCACAGACAGCTCCTTAGCTGTCAGTGCACACCCTTTGCAAGGCCCTTTCCTCCAATGTAACCACAGTGCCAGTACTTCCATTCTGAGGTCTCCAGCCAACATATGGCCAGTACAGCGTAGACAGTATGCTCAGTGTATAAGCGTGACAGACAGGCAGACATGCGGACAGATAGGAGAAGGAGCATAGACCCATGTATTAGGGTATACCTCTATCTGTGTCTTAATCCAAGTTTCTAAGAAGCTATCTAATGGAGTGGTCATACATAGGCACGCTTGTAGTTCTCAGGTATGGGAGCTCACACATGAAATCACAGCATATGGGTGTCAGAGGCAGGAAGACTGCTATAAGGCCGTCAGGCTAGCCCGGGTTACAGAATGAGACTATGTCCAAAAGACACACCCATTCTCTAAAGAAGAAAGAAAAGGAATTGGTATCAGAATAAGTATTTCCAGAACGTCTCTCACTTCATTTGCACGAAGTGCTGACTTTAATGCCTACTTCACGATGTGGTCGGCCCCAAAAGTGAAGAGCATATTCTAACTTCAAGTACAGATCTCTGTTTTTATTGTCTGAAAACATCATACATGTATAAAGATTATTTTACTGAAAGAACCTTGCTCACTCTGAAGCGGGGAGAAATCAATCATGTATTATTCCCGCCCTTGACCAAAGCTCTGAGCAAGTATCTATTAACATGTTGTCGATACTGCATCTGTCTCTTATTCTATAACTGCAAAAATAAATGTCAACCCGAGGATTGTGTTTCAAGACATTATTTTTGGCAGTAGCTGGACAACAAGATTAATAGATAAAATACATAAGATTACAACTTAAGTGCAGGGACAAAAATACTGGCAAATGAGACAAAATACTGTTAAAAAAACTATTCATTGTGTGAAAATATGGAGATGTGGCAGCTGTGAATGAGACGTGGATGGAAAATGCTGTGTAATGCTCGGGTAACTGACCAGACAGGCAGGAAAATTAAATGTCTATCCAACTTCACTCCACACGAAAGTGCAATATGGGAATGCAGGCTGAGCTAAAACTTTACTGTGAGAAGTAAAGTTGTCCATCTTTGACTAGGAGACAGAAGAAAGAATTAAAGATACAAAGGAACAGAGAATATTAGGAAATTAGTTTCTTTTCAGATAATGCAAGCAATAACAACTAAAAAGCAATGCTTTCATTTGCTGCGCCCACCTGAAAGTAAAAACGATGAGTTACACTTTGAATAGATCTGAATTTATGTGATCAGCAGAGGACTACAATTCAACACATAACAGAACTCCTCCAGATTTATGATCAATGGGTAAACATCCCCCAGAAGAAAACTGGAAACCCTGGCACAGCAGTTGAAGGAATTTTAGTAGTCAAAAGAAATTAAACCAGACTTAATTTACTAATGAAACAGATGCTAGAAATGAGGCACTATGTAATATCTACCACAGCATCAACACTTAAAACTTGTCACTTAGGAGTTTTACACAAAGATGTGTCACATCTTCTAAGGGAAGACACTTTGTATAATTTTCTTGAATATTGTCACAAGATTTAGTAGAAGGAAGGATATATAGAATTTTTGGTTGTATAAGCTTGTGTCTTCACATATATGTGAGAAGCACTTAATGTTGATAGTGGTGTGGTTTATGATTAGAAAGATAAAAACTCTTAAAAGTCAATGATAGTGGCTGGAGTGAAGATTCAGCAGGAAAAACTCTGACTTCTCCTCTACCAAACTGGAGCTCAGTTTCCAGCACCCATGTGTCAGCTCACACCATCTGTGATTCCAGTTCAGGCAATGTGATATCCTTGTCTGGTCTCTGCAGGCACCAAACATACACAAGGTACACAGACATACATGAAGGCAAAACACCTACATTAATACCATTAATCAGATAGATAGATAGATGATAGATAGATAGATAGATAGATAGATAGATAGATAGATAGATGATAGATAGATAGATAGATAGATAGATAGATAGATAGATAGATAGATAGACAGACAGATATATAGAGTCAGAGATCATTTTAAATGGGATGATTCAAGATAAGTCCACATCTGTAACATTTTCTGCTCTATCAACCTAAGTGAAAATTTGATTTACCTGCACTTCCTTGTACAACAATTTGGACAAAAAGACTCTCCCACCATTTATCTCTGGTCAAGCCCATTATCCTGCCAGGATCCTCATGTCTCCCCTTCCAAATGGGTAATTCCACCCTGATATCAGTAAGGATGTTGGCAGTCAGGCACCAGCCACGCTCCTTTCTTCTGCTGCCTCTCCTTAGTCATTCCCACCTTGACCTACATTCTGCTCCTTGGCTCTGTGAAGTCCTGAGCTGCCCCACTCTAAATCAATATTTTTGTAGTCCCTCAATTCATTGAGATGTCTAAAGTAAAGACTTCCATACTACACTAAAGACAACATACAATGAGTAAGTTCTTTTTTTTTAACAAATAATATATCTCCGGCATATATTCATTTGTACACACATTGCAATGCAGATATATGTAACAAACTGCTAAATAAAACCCAAAATGAATAAAATACAACTTTGCGCATGAAAATGAAAATGATTGAAATATACTTTACATAAAAATATAAGTAATAACAAAATATAATGTTGAGCAAAGAAAATATGGTTTAAGCAGTGTATAAATTTGTATAAAAATTTCAAAGTCTGTATTTTGAGATTTTACTGTAGAGAAGCAAACAGACAGTAAGGTTGAGAAACTTATCTTACCAATACTGAAGGATGTGGATGTCTACTTGAAAAGGAAAGGGTAGGAAGGCCTGTAGAGACGACTCAACAGTGAAGAGCAATCACTGCTCCTCCGGAGAATCTCAATTCAGTTCCCAACACCCAGGTCATGTGACTCATGACTGCCACTAACTCCATCTCCCAGGTCCTACATCCTCAATGAGGTTTGTGCAGATAGCTGTACACACACACCACACACATCAATAGAAATACGACTAAACCTTTAAAAACATAATAGTTTGGAAAAATATATAAAAACATAAAGGTTATGGATGCTCTACATCTGAAGTGGGTTTTCACTGGCACAAAGGGATTGCAAATGCTTCAGGAATCAGCCTGGCTCCTGGAAATTTCTTCTACAACTGCTGTAAAATGTTGAAGCTTGATAGATCTGAATAATGTGAATGTGGATGTCAGTTTATTATTCTATATGTTTTCCATAAACGTTAGATATTGCCTATTATAAAATGTAGCAAAGGTTAAAATACCATAAAATAAATTCGATTAATGTCATAATAAAATGAAACCTTCTATTCTGCTATTAAATATTAAAGCACTCAAATTGTTTTATGCCTGTCTAGCCAGTAAATGTTGTATAAAGAAATGTACCATATATGTTTGAATTGTAGCGCTGTAGGGTTATTTTGTTTCTAGGGGAAAATTAATTAATCTTGTTACAGTTTATCATAGATAAATTAGTGAAGTCCTCATAACTTACATCATCGCATGAAAATCGTAATAGTTGTAATGAGACATACTAAGATCCTATGTGATATGCCGGAAACACAAACTCTAACAGGACCGAAAAAATGACTGTCGAAGCACTTGCTGTACAAATGTGACAAATGAGTTCAAATCCCCAGAACTCAGGAAGAAGCTACACAGGTCGCACAGTTGTCTGTAATCCCAGCAATCTTACAGAGAAAGCAAAGCTAGAGATAGGAGCATCCCTTGAAACTCAGGGCACTACCTTCGCGTACTCAGCGGATAACCACAGAGATGCATCACAAAGTGGAAGGTGAAGACTGGCACTCTGACCTCCACAGGAAAGGAGTGCCATGGAACATATGCCTCTCTCTCTCTCTCTCTCTCTGTCTCTCTGTCTCTCTGTCTCTCTGTCTCTCTCTCTCTCTCTCTCTGTCTCTCTCTCTCTCTGTCTCTCTCTCCCTCCCTCCCTCTCTCTCTCTCCAAACACACACACACACACAATTCTTGGTGAACACAAGGATAACAAATATCACATTGTGCTGTTAGAGTCAACCCTTCTCAACCCTCAGTAATAAACTGACTNGCCTCCCTCTCTCTCTCCCCCTACCCCTCTCTCTCTCTCTCTCTCTCTCTCTCCCTCCTTCTCTCTCTCTCTCTCTCTCTCTCTCTCTCCCTCCCTCCCTCTCTCTTTCTACAAACACACACACACACACAATTCTTGGTGAACACAAGGATAACAAATATCACATTGTGCTGTTAGAGTCAACCCTTCTCAACCCTCAGTAATAAACTGACTCCTAAATGCACACCTCCCAGACCTACCTCAACACAACCTTTGAACTTTAGCTAGGACCTCTAGATCATTCCATTTCGATGCTGTGGAACTCTTCCTCCCTTCCTCAGCTTTAAAACTGATGGTCAGTCTAGCCTTGGCGTTCTCATGAGGTGTTTCATAATATCAAAAGCATTTTAAAAGATCTTCACTTGAAATGTTCACAGGTGGGGCTTTAAGACAGGTGACCTCAGCTCTCCAGAAAATAGTACTCTCTTGCCACATGACACTGCACCGCTTTTCGGTTTCATTGGGGTTTTTAAAGGTAACCCTATGTCAACCACTGAGTAACGTCATTTGTGTCTTTATTACTTATATGTTATGAGGAAATGAGGTTGCTCAGCAGTGTTACCTGACTTCCTGAAGTAAGGACAGAACCTTAGGTCAAATGAAGAACTTCTAATATTCAGGTACCAAAGCTTTTAATATTCATGCCTTGTTCCTTAAAAGTCAGGGGAAGCAAACTGTTAAAGCAATCTAGGGTTCTAGAGACTCAAATGGCAAACGAATCATCAATAGAGCTGTAGATAATACTAAGCCATACTTTATAAGAGTCTAGTATTTATAACATTATACTTTCAGATATTGTCTTTGTGTGTCATAAGCATCCCACAAATCCTAATAGGATACAGATGTTATATGAGCCTAAAATTAGAAAACAAAGCCTCTGTTAGTTCTTCCCGAGACTATAAACACATGTATCATTCAGACCTATCACCTTTACATATGAATTGAAACATGCTCACGCTTTTAATCTGTTCAATTTTCACATAGTAAATTCAGGATTCATTTCCCTTGTTCATATGTTAAAGAAAAACGTTTAAAAGAAATCCCACACTAGCTCAGAATTGAGTATAACAGAGGGTTATTTATTTACGGGTAGACTCACAGATCACAATCTTCTGCTGGAATGGAGAACAGCAACCTAATCATGCAGCCAGAAAAGAGGCCAGAAGCGCAGAAATAGTGCATTGGCATAAAAAATATAAGAGGCCACGCCCAAATGGGCAGGTAACTTAAAGTCTACTGGTGGTAGGAATTCCTACAGCAATATGTTGTCTGTTTTGTGCTTTTCAGGATTTGGGTATTTTTTCAATATGTAACCAATTTCAGAACTTTGCCTGGGTAGATCCTTCTCATGGCTTGCCTTTATGAAAGGATCCCCAGTTCACTTTGTCAGAGGTCCCCCCTCCAGCACTGTAGGGAATGATCATGTAGAATCAGCCCAAAAGTAGACACTCTCAGTATAAGGGTAGACACACAGTTTATATTTCATCCTCCTTTCGCTCTGTTGCTGTGATAAAACACTGACCAAGGTCAACTTGGAGAGGAAAATGTTTATTTGACTTTCACTTATAGGTCATAATACACTGTTGAGAGAAGTCAGCGAAGGAACTCAAGGCAGAAAACTGGAGGAACTGTGGGCTGGCTCCTTCTGGCTGGCTCACAGGCTCATGTTCACTTAGTTTCCTGGACGATTTTATTCAGGGAATGATGCCACCCACAATGTACATCAACAGGCAAGACAATTAATTCCCCATAGACTTGTCTCCAAAAAACCTGATAAACACAATTAATTGATCAACTGAGGCTTTGTATTGGGTGGTTCTAGGCTGTGTCCAGGTGTGCTGTGCACTGCCCCCCACCCCCCATCTGTGCTCTATGCGTTAGAACTCTCTTCGCGAGCTTCGGGCAAGGGCCTGGAGGTTGAGGAAACACACGCAGAGACAGACCGGAACACATGGAGTTCTAATCGCTGGTACAAAAGGCCGTCTTTAGTAGCACCAGGAAGGCTTAAATACCCTGTAGTCAATGGCCAACAGGTGAAAATCCCATCCTCTGATCCTCTAGGCTAGGCACAGCTTCTAGTAACTTCAATTAGAAGGCTCTAGACAGGGAAGAGCAGCTGAAGGCCAGGACACAACTAGTCCCAACACAGATGACAGTTAATGCTCATTGGATCTGCATATCACTAAAATTCTCTCAAGAAAAACCTGTGTATTACCATTGGCAATTCACTTTCAAGCAGATTAAATTGTACTTTAAGTCTTATAAATGTGAGTTCTCAGTATTTTGCAGTTAAAGATACTTGTGTAGAATGCAAATAAAAACATTCATTTTCTTCCAATAAAGGCCACATAAAATGCTCTGTAGAAAAATAATCATCAAATTTTATATCAATTTTTGATTAAGATAGTGCGTCTGAATGCATGTAATTATCAGAAATTTATCATTGAGGCCAGATGTCCAGTTCCTCTTTGTGAAGCTCCCAAGGGAGGGTCCAAACACCACAAATTTTCCTATCCAATTTGTCTAGTGTCCCTGACTACCCCTCCTCTTTGAAAGTATGTTTGTTGAAAATTAGACATTGCTCTGAAGTGTCAAATTCTCATCCTTGTCTACATAAAAACTGTGTCTGTGCTGGGAGTGTAGCTCAGTGGTGAGCATTTGTTCAGCATGGGCAAGGTCCTAGTTAACTTCCCAGTACTATGAAAAAAAAAAAAAGGTTTCCCCATGTCTCTTTCTTTAGGTACCAATCATTATTCTTAGTGAAGTTTTAAGTTCTGGGCTGGTTCTTTCAGATTTTTTGAAAGTCATTGTGTTTTTATGTTCATTGGTGGGAAGGGGGATACAGCATAGGTGTAGAGATGAGGAATGGTAACAGTAGTGAGGTTCAAACACATAGTGGAGTAGCGGGGATGTGGAGAAAAGGGAAAAGAAAAGTTTAATCTAAATGAAGCATGCATGAAGAAACTGCTTGGGGACCTGTGATGCCACAACCCAAGTAAAAACTATAGTTATACATAATCTATGTTCATATATAAATACTTACGTCAGAAGGCAATTTACTTAAAAATGTTTGTCATACATGTGACATGACATGAATAAACAAACTCTCCAAGGGAATGAAGGGAATTAATGGGAGGAAGGGAAGAAGTGGAAGGAATGGGTGGGGTACGCTTGGGAACATAGAAACAGTATAGTAAGTAATCTAGAATTTCATTATTGACTAGCTGCTTCCCCTTCAAGTATCAGGGCACCCCTAGATACAACATATTGGTAGCTCCCCCATACAAAATGCATAATAAAAAGTATATTACATACACAAGTGTATTACATACTTATGTAACAATGCCCTATGAAACCCAGAGCTTATGTATAATGAATATATGCCAATAAAACAGATTTAATAATACATATCAAATATTGAAAGAATTTTTCAGAGAATTAATCAATAAATTCAAAAAAACTATGAATTCTCCTTATAATTGTAACAGAACTAAAATGGTCATGTTTAACACTTTAAAGGACTCATTGTTTGTGGGAAGTCAACAGATTTTGCTTGAGTTGAGCAAGTTACTCAGGAATTATTGAAGCAACGTCAAAGCCATGAGAAAAGCTAATCAATGCAAGAAAGCACAGATGCTTCCTGTATTGCTTTTGAGGATCACACATAGTAAAACAGTCAAATATCCATAATTTAAGAAGTTATTATCTAAGGCAGGAGCATGAGGATTCTAGACCAGACAGGACGACAGAATAAGATTCTGGCTGAAAAAAAATATATATATATGCTTGGTGGTTAGGCAGCTGAAGAAATAGCTCAACAGTTAAGAGTACTGGTTGATCTTGAAGGACCCAGGTTAGATTGCAAGCACCTACACAGAGGCTCACAATTGTCAGAAACTCCAGTTCTAGGTCACCATCTTCTGACCTCCATGGGTACCAGTCATGCTAGTGATGCACATAGATGCATATAAGCAAACACTCAAACACACAAAACTATAAAACTTAAATAAAAATCTGCTCAAAATTTAGAAAGCTTAAATTTCTAATTATCATGTTAAAAGAATGAAGAAAATTGCATTCTACTGTTTAATAATCCTGCATATGATATGGTATTGTTCCCTACATTTTTACCAAAGGAAAACATTGTGAGATTTCAGTAGAGGCATAACGTGTTTGTAAACTATCTCACAGCCAGCATGGGTCCTGGTGTTTCCAACTTCATCTTCAGAATTTACTTGTTTCACCTGACTTCCTATCACGTAACTCAATGAAGAAAAATGGACATCAATTAAACTATCTTCTAGAAATTGTTCACAAGTCATCAAGTAACTAAAAAGAGAGCTGGAAAAAAATGAGACACAGAACAGAAGGCTAATGATTTTTTGTTCTAATCTGAGCTCCTATCCCACAAGGTGGAATCCAGGGGACCCAGACTGAGTGAGGACTGAGAGATTTCCTGTACCACACTACAAGAGTAGAATATATCTAGCTTCCTTCGATCAAGAAAGTTATAGAAAAATATCACTAGTTCTTTTCTGTGTAGAGACACTGGCAAAGGAAATCAAAGGGAAGAACCCCAGATGAGGGTGATACATTTTTGAGAGCACCTATATCTACCCTTTTGGTCATGAAAGTGTTCCAGGATCTGGCTTCATGGATTCCATGTCAGTCACAAATACTTAAGGAATTCCATCTTTCATTTTTAAGTTTTGATGTTTGCATTAAGGTAAATCAGATGGGGAAACATCGAAGAGACCATTTCTGACACTTGCTGATTGTGGGAAAGGCTTCATTTTACTTCATATAAATAACATTTTAAAATCAGAATTAAATACTTCAAAAATGTATCACCCTCATCTGGAGCTCTTCCTTTTGATTTCCTAGACTCATGTCTCTACACAGAAAAGCAACAAGAACAACCAATACTCATTGTGCTTAATTGCAAATAGTAACTATTGCTTCCACCAAACCCAATTGCAAGCCACAGGTCATCTATATCACTCTTAAATTAAGTTGGCTGGTTAAACTCACATCTGAGTTTAATATTTACAAGTGGTTTGTCCAGAGAGTTTATCACCAAAGAGCCTCAGTTCTTATTTTGTTTCAGAATGAAGAAAATAGCTAGAAAAATGAAACTATTTGATTTCTATTTGACTTTATGCACAGATTTTCCACTGATAGAAACTTGGCCCACTTATGCAAAATGCCCTAAGACGACTGTGGGGGAAGCTTATGTAACTAGCCCAAAGGGAAAGATTGCTTGCCTGAAAGCTTGCTGCATTAATCTGAGAACCCTGTTAAGAAGTTATTTCATTTATTCTTTTCCATACATCTCCTAATTATATAGAAAGAGATATCAGCCAGTGTCCAGTAATACCTACACCAAAATTTGTTTAAACATTTATCTATTGGGTACATGCAGGTGTATGTGTGTATGTGTGTGGTGTTCATGTGCATGTCATGGCCCGTGTGTACAGGTTAGAGGGTAACTTGTTGGAGTTGGTTCTCTCACCATCCCTTGTGGGTTCAAAATTGAACTTATGTCTTTAGGCTTGCTAGCAAGCATCTTTATCACGGAGCCACCTATCTGGCCAATACTTTGTACTTGTTTATGTTTTATCTCCCTCTTTTGCATTTCCCTACACTGCAGCATTTCCAAAGAAGGCCTTTGAGCCAACTCTACTTGGGATTTGCCAAAGAGAATGAGTATTTTAGGAAAGTCATGCATCATCACGATCGTATCTCTCTGTAACATGGAGCGTGGAAAGACCAGTCTAGAGCTATCCATATTAACAGCATGTCTCCATTTCCACCCTTATCTGGGTTACTTTCAAACATTCATCACAGTTCAGAGTTTCTATTTGGGAATCCACTAATATAGCCTAGTTATTGCCTTATAACATTTTTCATGAAAAATTTCAATAAATACACACTTCAAAAATATTAGTCAGTGTTACGCTGCATAAAAGTTATAAATACTGCTTACAATAAATATAATATTACTCCTAAGTAATTTTAAAATATAAAATACAATTTCCCTTTATAATTTAGTATTAAAAACTCAGAGAATTGGTGTTACTTTCAGTTCCTCAGTTTTGATTTCTTGTAGATGCTATCCTGTAATTATTCTCCTTTATGAAAACTATTTCTAGGGTGAGGCATGGGAGCACAAACTTTATCTCGGCACACAGTAGGTAAGAGAGGATGGTTACTGCAAGTTCTGTTAGTTTGAAACAAGCCTGTGCTACATAGCAACACCTTGACTTAAAAAATGCAAAGAAAGCAAACAGTAATAAAATTAACCAAATTTTATGTCTAAAAGTAGGGGAGACTGCTCAAGACCCCTCTTAGTGCTGACTGGACTTTTCCAGGTTAGAACTCAGATCTAAGATGTGCCCATGCTTCTCCAGTTAGATGCCATTGTTAAATGCAGATAGAAGTAAATCTATAAGGAAGTAAAGGTTTACAGAATAGCTTGAGTACTGCCTTGTTATGTACAAAGTCTGAAGAAGTGTTTGTTTATTTTGCTTCTTAACCAAACCTCTAGATTGGAAATCTGATATGATTTAATGTCATTTTATAAAAAAACAACTATTTTATTGAAAATTATAATTTCTAGAATTCTTTGTAGAAAACAGGAACAAATTCTAGTCATAAAAGTCATCTTTCAGAATGACTTATAAAGATGCTTACATAACATAAAAGTAAGTAAATTCTGCCTTTTAATCAAGCAATGTCTCAAATGTAGGTAATCTTTCAAAAATATGAAGATGTTAGGAGTATTTATTAACAGTCAACCTTTAAATTAGAACTATTATAGAAACCCTTGATAAAAACACTCAGATAAAATAAATGTAGGGAAAAAAGAAAGCCCAAATTTGGTGCCACCCCAGAATAATCAGTTACTAAAACGACATTTTAAACAGCACATGGAGTCTGCTCAGAAATGGAAGCAGCATTTGGAGCTAAAGGGCAACCTGCTTGCTGCAGATGCTCTGTGTGCCTCTCCTGAGAGAGTCTGGAAGCAGTGCTTCCCAAGAAGACATCCGGGTTAATGTTCTTAGTTTCTGAAGATACGGTTTCTCGCTGCCAAAGGAAAAAAAAAAAAAAGCAAGCTCCCATCCCGCAGTGTCCGGCACTCGCAAAGGTGAAAAGCAGCTGGTCAGAGCAATTGCAGCGGCCTTCCCATATTTGTTGAGGTATCTGTAGCATCTTCGATCAAGGTCACAGGGAGTGGAAACAGCCTCTGGAGTTGTTCTGCTGACCGGAGCCCCGTTCCGTTCTGAGACTGCACCTTGTCTCCTCCTGGCCCACGGCAGGGAATGACTTCATTGATGTGTGCCACAGCCATCACAATGACCTGGGAGTCCTCAGTATTGACAGGAATATCAGGTGGGGACAAGCACTTTAAGGACCTGGGCGTGTCTAAGGGGGATGAGCCATTGCTACCACTGCTTATGGCTCTATCCTCCTTTTCAGGCACACAGAAAAGCAAATAGAAACCCTCTTTGTCTGTCTGTGATTGGCTTGACATGCAAATGACTGGCTCATCATCTTAATTTTCAATATTAATCCCAGAGACATCACTGTTAAAATTGAAGAGTATGTCATTTATTTTCTTCTTTATAAGCCAGAATCCACTCTGAGCCTCCACCGCTTGGTGTTCTGCCCAAGTCAGCCTTGTATCATTATTCCTCTTTCAAAACTGCAGCTGGATCCTTTATTCAAATTCAGCTGAAGACAGAGATCCTGGAGAAATATTAGCTTCAGAGCACTGGAAAGAGACATGTGTTTGGTCTACATTTCTATGAAATGAGAATGAGCATATTAATTCATCAAGTTAAAGAAAAAAAGGATAGATTTAGAATAACAGAAAGATGGATATTCATTTCATAAAAGCTAATTTCCAATTACTGTTGTGTGTATGCATGGGCACACAAGCAAAGAGACAAGATTGGCAGTGACAGTGAGAGAGCCGACGTTTCTGCTAAGTCGGAAGACATCTGGGGAACTCAAACCACAGCAATCAACATTTAGAAAATTTGTGATGGTTTTACTTTTGTTCATAATTCCCAAATACTTAAAAACATATACCTGTGATCCAGACTCAATATTTCATAAAATCTAGGAAGGCACAATGTTATATTTTATGTTATACTCTTTGGAATAAGACCCTGCATACAACACCTGAACCAAAGTGCTGGGCAGATGGCAAGGTGAAAGGTCATCTGAGATGATATGTGCCAATCTGATGTTTACAGACTGGGTGGTTTCTTTCCTTACTGCTGTGACTGTGTACCTGCCAAGAGGTAAGATGAAGGAGGGTTTATTCTGGCTCATGGTTAGAGGAAACAATCCATCATGGCAAGAGAAGGTACAGTGAAGAGAATGGCCTTTGGCTGTGACAACAGGAACATAAGACTGTTTTTTAAAGTCTGCATGGATCAGGAAACAGAGGGAAGAAAAGAAGCAGGCTAAGTTCTGTAATCTCACAGTTACCCCACACTCCAGGGCCCTATCCCTTCATCCCAAGCTCTTCCTTCTAAATATTCTCCAACCTTCCCACACAGCATTGCCAGGCAGGGACTAAATACTCAAACACATGAGCCTCTAGGGATAGTTCACCAACTACTCACAAGCTCTTAACAAACAGCGACAGAATCCATTTCCGCTGTGAAGATGAAGGTATTTCCTTCAGTGTCAGACTGCTGCACACCTTTGCAGTTTCTTTCCCCCTCTCTATTCTCTTTCTCTTTTTAGAGTCCGGATAGTCTTAACTGGGCTACTTTTGCTATCTTAGTGATTAATAGCTGTGCTCAGGAGTAAATATCCTGAAACACATCAAACACCATCCATTTAAAGTTCTTTTTTGTTTGGCTTTGTCCCTGTTTTACTCTTTGATGACAAACTGCAATACAGCTCCATATCAACCCTATCCACGAATAATATAGTCACAAGCATCGAAACTAAAGGACAATTGTTCCATCCTAGGGGATGGAAAGATACCAACATCTCTTTATATTGCTAACTATGGTTACTGCACTTGTCCTTGTACACTAAATGATTGAGCGAACCCACATCTGCTCCCAACCCCTTCTCTTGTCTTGCAAGACGATTCTCAGTGAGGATTTCTCCTAGGATGTAGACCTGCAAAGAAGGGAAATTCCTTGTGTTAGAGCATCGCACAGAGGCCCACTAGTTGGCCCATCAGGTAAAAGCACTTGCCAACAAGAATAACAACAGCCTGAGTCCAAATCCTGGGACCCAGATTCGTAGATGAGAACAGGTTCCCACACACTTCCCTCCACTGCATGTGTACCCACCAACTCATACAGACATGGACATAAGTAAACGTAATGTAATCGAAGGTCTTTTCATCACAATGACTGGCACTTGCAGAATGTTATTTGTTTCAAGACGGTGTGTACATGTATGTCTTTGCATCTGTGTGGGTACACACGGGTATGCGTCTGCATGCAGAGGCCAGAGGTTGATGTTGGATCTCCTCCCTACTAATGATTCTGTAGTATAAGGCGCCAGCTTGCATCAGAGAGAGATCCCCTGACTAGGCCACCTGAAGGCTGGGATTACAAACTGTGCTCTACCTTTTATGTGGGTTCTGGGAATCTTAACTCCAGGCCTAATCCCACATCTCACTATTTCTTGGCATGAAAGTGACTTTTTTCTAATACATATACTTTACCTTTATGGATTGTTAAATACCTTAGAGGGAAACTAACTTTCAGACCTTGACCTTAAAGTTTTCCTATTTTTTTAAGTTTCCTATTTTTAGCACTCATTCATTAATTCATTTATTCAATTTAACATTCAATATACTACCCACAAAGTATGTTGAATTACTCATCAGAATTGAAGTAGTGCTAAGCATCACCAAATACCATTATTTCTGTGATACTCTACAGTTGCTACTGAGCTAAATTGAGAAGGACCACATTGAAACACCAGGGAAGGAAATCAGTGTGTGTATTTTGATCACAATATGTAATTTTCCACAGGGTCAAATAAGTCAAAGATACAAAGAGACAATTCACAGTATATTTAGTTTTAAGGACTAAGTACAATGAAAATGCAATAGGTGCATTTATAAAACTATCTAAAATGTTACAAGGAAGCCCATTCCTTCATAGATACTAATAAAATTAATTTAAGTCTTCTAGAAGGATGGTTGAGTTCATCAAAAACATCTTCTAATTGCAAAGTATTCTTCATTCAGTGAGAAACTTAATAGTAGTAAAGACTCCAAAAGATGACTGGAAATTCCTTCCCATAGCTCACAGCTTCTCTCAAACCCAAGCCATCTTAATCTTTAATCTCTAGTTAAAGCAAAAAAGATTTGCCATAGGGAAGTGCTAGACTGGATTTAAAATGAAAGATTTAAACATTTCACAGTCTGTATGACTCAATAAAAGTAGAGCACTGGAGAGCATACAGGGCCTGGGGATTTGGGGGCTGTGGAGCAATCATTATTAGTTTCTCTCAGCAAAGGAGTATTTGAGGCTCTGCTTCATGATCTTTAGAAAAGAATTTTCTTCTGTCATACAGACCACTTAGAGCAGTGTAACTGTGGTAGTAAGTTACACCCCAGATGAATGTCTCATGGTGAAGGAGTAACTGCTGGTAGCCTTGGGGAGAGGGAGTTATATAAGACTCTACGTTTTATCAAATGAGTTCCCTAAACAAAGGGAGATTTGTACCATATATCTTAAGCTACTCATGTTGAATAAAGCCGAAGTATACAAACTCTAGGAACACTGGGGATAGATAAACTGGGACAAAGGAGAGGAGGTACTTAAAGAAACCTGGGTTCTCACAATCAGACCAGGACCTTTGATTAGGATTGGTCTCTAGTAGGAGAGATTTGGAGCTCAAAAGTTTGCAGAAACACATAGTGTAAGTGTAAGGATTTGAAAAGACAGATGCGGTACCTCACCATCCAATTAAAGTTCTTTTTGTTTGGCTTTGTTTCTGTTTTACTCTTTGATGACAAACTGCAATATAGTCCAATATCAACCCCATCTGAGAATAGTCACAAGCATCGAAACTAAAAGACAATTGTTCCATCCTAGGGGATAGAAAGAAACCAACTTCTCTTAACATCAATTGAAAATAAATGAACTATAACAAAACACCCACAAGGGTCAGAATAGGTTGTTTTTCTTTGTAAATGACTTCACATTTGTATAAGTATGCATTACAGAAGGCAGAGGAACTGTTTATTTTATTTTAGCTTCATAATGACTGCAGCATAGATTTTAATTTTTCTATTCTCCAAACATTAAAACGAAGTGTGGGTAACAGCAACTTGTTGTTGAATAACCTTTCAATCCCTGTTTGTTTCCCGTCTTGTCTTCCATGATGTTAGAGCTTTGTGGTCAACAAACTACATTCAGAAGAAGTTATTCTAGACGAAAGCAATTCCCTGATAGTAGGTCTGCCTCCTCATCATCTTCCTTTTTTTTTCTCTCTGCCTTCCCTTCTGCATCTCAGCTACAGAGACTTCAGTGAGCCACATTTGCAGCTGGTCATCAGGCACAATGACAGGGACTATGCATGGATGTGAACGAGTTTCTTATGAGAATCATTGGCTCTCAGAATTTTTCCTTTTAAGTTTTACTGTAGAATCAGTCTGATCATGTGGAAATTGACATTGGAAGTCTGGCAGAGGTGATTCAAAACCCCAAAAGGAAGTAGACCAGTATTCCAGAATGAATGGTAAGAAGAAAGTTCTTTCAGGGTGGGCAAATCAAAGACATCAGACCCAATGTCATTTGGGATCAGATAGAACATGTCCTATGGTACTTAACATGTTCACAGGTTATAAATGGAGCTTTGAAAGGAGAAATGCATTTTATGAGTTTAAAACTATGAATATTTTACAAGACCAAATAGCTGTGGACTGAGGCAAAGAGGAGTTATAAGTTTATAACAATTTAAAAGAAGAGAAGTTCCAAAATTCAAAAACTGAACACAAGGTAAAGTCACTGAGTGGATGATTTCCCAAAGAAATTTTCACCTGGGAGAAACGAGTGAAGGGGAAAAGTCACCAGAGGAAGCAATCTTGCACCAGAACCTTCCAGATTGCTATCTCTTTCTGTGTATTTCCCAGCGCAAACTTATGCAAGGCCGTCTCATTGGAAAGGTGATTTGAACAGACCTGGAGGGATAAGAAATTTGTCTGGGAATGAGAGAGAAGGGATGGGAACTAGAATTCGGCTGTTGCTAAAAGCAATTGTCCATCTTACAGTCTTCTGGGATTTGGAGAGTTCAGTGGTCAGGGGACAGATCAATTTGTGATCCTTTCTATAGTGCCACTTCAGGTGTATGTATCTGGACTGAGCAATCTCTGAGAATGCCAAGTCAGAGTCTCACAACATCAGAAAGTGTTGCTGGAAAGGCACTGGTCAGTACCTGAAGCAGTGTTCAAAGCCTACTTGGGCCTGGGTAGTTTCAGCCACTATGAAGTATATGTCAAATTCCCAAAGTAAAGCATAGAGCATCAAACAGAAACTCCGTACAGTTGAGAGGTGTTGGCTTCTGAGCATAAAATTCAAAGGAAGAAAGGATGGCTTTGTAAGAATTGTGTTTCAATAAGAACAGCTTTTATGTAATCTACTGATGCAAAATTATCTAGGGTCAGAAACTTGTTGAGTTTCTAAAAAGAAAACCTTACTTTACAACAAAATATCAACAATGCTTGATAAAAAGAAAATGTCATTTTGAGAGTTTGAAAACTGAAATGACCATTCGCCTGCCCAGAATCCACAATGGGAAAACAGGCTGAGAAACTTGTGCAACTTGCAGAATGTGGAAGTGAATCAGTATTTGATTCACTTGTTGATTGAGAAGATGATGAAAAGGAAGAGCACCTGGGAAGGCAGAGCCAGGGCTCCTTGCTCCAGCATGAACAGGGAACGTATGCAGACAGAAGAAAAGGATATGCACCAGGTGCTTCTTACACCACCGAAAAGGGCTCCTCATATTATGGCTGAATGAGATGTGGTCATTGCTAGCTTGCTCCCCCAGTGTGAGCTCTGCTGCAATTCTCAGCTGTGTTTTAACACTAGTTTCAGGGTTGGCTGTGGGTGTTCTAGTTTCATTACTATTACCATGATGAAATTTTCTCACCCAAATACAACACTGAAGAGAGTTTATTTGCCTTATGATTCCAGGCTAGAGCTCTTTACCAGAAAGTTGCAGAGACCAGAGATTAAGTCCACACCACACAGTCAAGGAAAGAAGTAAACAAGGACAACCATGCTGTCTGCTTTTTCCTGGCAGGGTGAGTCTTAAAACAACAAAAATGAATAAATGAAACTCCAAATTTTTTCAATCACACTTAGCTATCAAATTTCCTCATTGAAATGAGAGCCTTCAACTTCAGCCTAACTCTTATTTACCCCATTATTTCATGTATCTGTATTGCACTCAGACATTATCAAAGACCAAACTTTTGTCAAGCCTGAGCAATCTTGGTCATGTGTGAGTTAACACCGAGCATTGCTGGAATGGTAACTTGAGAATGGACTAATGTGTAACTTATTCCTCACATCCTTTCCGCTTAATAAGATTTGACCACCTGCTTGAGTTCCTTACAGAATCATTTAGTCTAAAGCAAGAGAAGGAAACTCCAGCTAGGTAATTAAAACCTTTCTTATGAGAGGATATTGAGTAGTATATAGGTGACCTTAGAGGAGACAGGGAACAGGTCTGGGAGCAGTATGTCCAGGAACAATGTCTTCATTACTGCTATGACCTTAAGCAGAGACACCTAGGTTTCTATTGCCAAGATTGACAATCATAGGCACTTAGAGGTGCAACTGGGGTCTGTTTCTGTGGAATTCAGTATTGCCTAACACTACTTGGAATGTTTCTGGTTGCTAAACTCACCACCTTATTCTTCAAAATCTAGTCTGCTTCATAACTAAAGAGCAAGGCAGGATCCAACAAGATGGCTGAGTGGGGAAAGGCGCTGTCAAGACTGATTACCTGAGTTTGATTGCTAAACCCGCATGCTGGAAGGATGGAACTGACCCCTACAAGTTGTCCGCCAACCTCCACACAAGTCCACACATGGACACAGAATAAACAAACAGATTAAATAATTAACTAACTAACTAACTAATTAATTAATTAATTAATAAAAACCAAGAAAGGAAGCCTGGGAAGATCTTCAACAATTTAGATCTTCCTTTTCAGAACCTGAATTCAAACTCCAGCATCCAACCCAGATATCTCATAACCATCTATAATTTCAATTCCAGGGGATCAGATGCCCTCTTCTAGACTCTATGGGCATTGCACACATGCACACAAATATGAGCATACACGCACACACAAACAGAGCATCACATACACATAATTTAAAACATAGTAAAATAAAACTTTAAAAGTAAACTTATTCTTAAAAAAAAAAAACTGAACATGATCACACATACCTTTAAGCACAATACTTGGGAGGTAGAGCCAGGTGGATCTCTGTGATTTGAGATCAGCCTGGTTCACATAGTGAGTGCTTGTCCAGCCAGGGCAACACAGTGAGACATAGTCTCCAAAAGAAAAGCAAGATAATTAAAGGAGCGAAGCTCTTCTAGAGAAGATTAGCAAGCACACAATTAAGGAAATTTTCTAAACAGATGAAATCCATTTTGGATTTTGGTAGCCAAAGGCAATAGCCAATGTCCACCACCATCCTGGAGCTAAGGAAATATCTCTGTAAGATGACAGACTAGAGAAACACGAGAGGGATAGGATTGTTTGGTTAATGCCATTTGTTCACCCAGGGTCAAGTAAATGACACAGGGTTCCTGCAACACGCCACACAACTCCCTGGAGTTCAGAATAGTCATTACCTCAGTCCCACCCAGTTCAACAGAAGTAACATAATTACTGAGAATGAGTTCTGATTGACACTCTCAACAGGAAGATCAGGAAGAGGAGCTCAGAGCTACATAAGATGATGAGCAAAACTGAGTAGGCCTCCACTATCAAAGAGAAGCAGACAATTAGAGCAATTCCCTGACACTCCAGGCAAAAATGGGAGGTTTGCCTGGATCATCTAGGCCAATGGTTCAAACTTGGATTCATTTCGCCCATGGAGAACTGTCCTATTAGCTCTAGTTCCCAGCAGGCAACTAACTCAAAAATGTGCCCAGGGTAGAAGCAGCCTTGTTTCTAACAAGTCCCTTTTAACTATGTCTAAGTGTCCATGATTTTTTTTTATCTTATTGATCCAGGCTGCATTTAAAAGAATAACCTTTGGAGATGGATAACCAATGCCATACACCTTAAATTGCCATTATGTTTAAAGCAGAAGGTGTCAAACCAAATGATGAAAAATGAGCACTGGTTTCTCTCTCTGGCTCACTCACCAAAGTCCCATTGACTAGAGTAGGAATGAATCACCTGCAGTGACATTTAGTTAGTGATGCCATTATGATTAATGTGTCATTTAGGCTGCTCCCCTTTATAAAGGCTTGTCACGTGTTCACCTGTGTTTCCGACTTCTCAGCTTTGCCTCTGTGGGATAGTAGACACCACTACTTGGTATAATTAAGAGTAAAGACTGATTTACAGGGCCCCTAGGAGATGCTGAAGCAGGGGGGTTGTAAACCCAGGCAAATACTTCCTTCCCGATACCCAAATTCTTCCTTGTATCCCAGGAAAAAGCAAGCATGGTTCAGAAGCAGCACCCCCCCTACTAAAAGTATTTTCACTCATTCTCTTTCCTCCGGTTGGAATCATGCACTGCTTTACGCCATGACTCCCTTCTTCAGGGAGGGGCACAGCCTGGACATGCCTGACTCTCCCTTACTTCCCCATCCACTGGATTTTTATTGTTGTTTTATTTTTCTCTTTATTTTCTGCTACTATCAAAAATTCCAACAATGTATCATGAAAAGTCAAGGTACTTTGGTAAACAGCTTTCTCTTACCTAGTAAGAGGAAAGATACAAGAGAAGCTACCCACTTTCACCGTGTCTGTAAAGAATATGCATGTCGATTGCTATTAAGGGAAGTTTGCTTCTGAGACTCCAACAGCACCCTGGCCTTCCAGCTCTCTGAAGAAATTATTATTTACCACAAGACCACTTGATCCATCTAGCTTAACATCTCAACCACAGAAAAGCAACCAGCCTGGAATTAAGGGATGGTTGTTCACGTGCTGAAACAGGGAACAAAACCAGAGCCACACATCTGTGCTGATTTGAGTTCTCTAAGTCTTGCGTTTCTTCTTCAGAGATCAGCACTATCGAAGCACTAACTGGGATAATTACACGGTGCCCTGAACACTGAGCATAAGAACACTGTCAGTGTCCAAGGGCTTCAACAATTCAGACTGATTTTGAATAGCATCTAATTGACAGTGAGGGTTTAGAGAGCTGTCTTTTTTTTTTTTTAAAGAGCAGCCTTCAGCCTTTAACTTCAGATCATTATACACAGAGACGAATATTCACAGTCAAATCTGATAGAGCTAAACGTGAACATCTGCAAAAATAGAATAATGTTACGGACATTTATCTGAGCTTATCCGGATAAAGGTTCTTATTTGTCAACAACAGAGCCAGAGAAGTTAAGCTAGAGAAATCCAAGTATAAAAGTATATGTACAATGATTTTATAATTGGTTGGAATGATCATCAAAGGCACATGTAAGAAAGTAAAAGATCAAATACATAAAGTGTTAAGATGGATAATACAGTGAACTTTTTAAAAGATTTATTTTTGCATATGAATGTTTGTGTGAATATATAGGCATGCCACACTTGTACCCATGGAGGCCAGAAGAGGATGTCAGCTCCATTAAAGATGGTTGTGAGCACCCAATAAAAATTCTAGGAACTAAGCTCTGGTCCTTGAGAAGAGCAGAAAATCCTCTTCACTGCTGAGCCAAATCTCAAGATCAATCTAACTGAGTGTGGCATCCACCTGTTTGCAGGCCAAAAGAACCTGGTGAAGTTTCTTTTTTTTTCAACAATGAAACATTTCATATCCTTCTAGATAATTTATATTGATTCTAATTTCAAATGGGAATGCTAAAAGAAGAAAAGTCAAATTACGTAGAAAATACAGTAAGCAACACAGCATGAGATACATACTTACAATCTTTATTCTTAGGAGGTCAAGCAGAAAAATGTGAGTTTATGGCTTTCCTGAGCTATGTAATGATACCCTGTCCGGGAAAGAGAGAAAGACAGAAAAGAGGAGGGGGGGAGGAAGGGAAGGAGAAGGAAAGAGAGTGAGAAAGATAGAGAGAAGAAGGAAGCAGAAGAATCATGAATAATTAATATGTGAAAATTGGCAAGAAATGTATATGTTGGATCTAGTATACTATTCTTTGTCATATATTATAGCTAGTGTTTCAGGGATCTGGTCTTCTTAAGATAGAAATAACTCACTAGGAATTCTTAAATCATTTGAATGAATTTGCTCATATGTTGGAGGGAGGCTGCTTGTTGATTCCTGGATGCTTAGCCCCGAAATAGTCCCACAGAAACTGTATTAATTAAATCACTGATTAGCACATTAGCTCTATCTAGTTTCTTATTGGCTAGCTCTTACATATTAATTTAACCCATTTCTATTCATCTGTGTATCGTCGTGTGCCTGTGGCTTACCAACTAAAGTTCCATTTGGCTCTAGCAGGGCTACATGGCTTCTCTCTATGCCTCCTTTCTCTCAGCTTACTTCCCCCAAACACATTCCCTGCACAGGCCCAAAGCAGTCCTTTATTAACCAATGGTATTCACAGCATACAGAGGAGAGTCCCACATCACTCATATTTAACTACTGGAAATATTTTTACACTGGATTTATCATTTCAAATTAATGAAGAATGCGATTTTAGTAATTAAATTACTGTTCTTGCTTTTGAGACCTCAAAATAACTTCCTTAAATAATACCATTATAACTCTTAGACATAATCTGTACACATATTGGTCCAATCAAAGTCTATTTGACAATTTCTAAGAGAGAACACTGCATTGACTTTTTATATGATGTTGGTAATCGAATATACTCAATAGCTACCATTCAAGAACACATGTTTAAAACTCCCAAGTATTTAAAAGTCCTGAGCAGTGCCCAAAAGAGAAGCATCTGTATCTCTATTTTAATTGAAAACTGATTCTTCTCTCATCCCTTACATCCCAAGCACAGTTTCCCTTCCCTTCACTCTTCTCAAGTTCCTCTCACCTCTCCTTTCCCTCAACCTATAATTTTCCCTACCTGTGAGATGGGGTGGAGCAATGATGACTCAGAACTTGTGTGAGTGGCCAACCAATATACAGTTTTACTCCAGGCCCATGCTTTTGTCCCCGAGAGGGAGTCCATGCCCGACAGTTTCTGGATGGCTACAGAATGGAGAATGGATAGTCCAGAAAGCTACGGTAGAACTAAACACAACTGGCAGAACAAATCAATTAAATGATTCCTAATAATATTCTGTTACATTCAGAGATTGGTGCCTTCTCAGTCATCCTCAGAGAGGCGTCCTCCAGCAGCAGACGGTGCAAAGATCCACAACCAGATATTATGCTGAGAGAAAGTCACCATTGGGTCCCTCTGTGATAAGTTTAAGGAACCTCTTGGAAGAGGGATGAGGGGAAATATTAGAGTAGTCAGAAGGAATAGAGGACACCAGGAGAACACTGCCCATTGAACAACTAAGAAAGTCTCACAGAGACTGAAATGGAAAGCTTGGTGGTTTTATTTGACTCTTAACAGTGGAAGCAGGTGTGTCTGACTCTTTTGCCTGTCCTGGAGGCACTTTTCCTCCTATTGGGTTGCCTTGTTCAGCCTCTGTAAGAAGGCTTTTGTCTTGTTTTGATTGCGTCTTGTTTTGTTGTATTTGGTTGTCTCTTGGAAGTGTTCTCATATCTGGAGGGGTGTGTTTTAATATGCCTAACACAGATTATCTGTGAACTACAGCTCTGACTGACTTGTAGACACTTGCTCAGCCTGTGTAAAGTGCGATAGTCAATCTTTATCACTCCCCCCCAAAAGCTCATTTTATCCCCAAGCAGTCCTGTCAAAATATTGCAGAAATGGTAGAAATAGTTACCCCTGGATGTGTGCTTTGATTCTTTTGTGTAATATTTGAATGCTTTTATAAGCAGTTTACAGAACCTATTTAAAATAAAAAAAAAACAACAAGAAAGAAGAGTGTGCCACTAACAGCTCAGTTTCATACAGCACAAAATAAATTTCAGGAAAAGGTGAACAATATCACCAGCTAGTAGAGTATGGGGCTCAACTGTCATTCGTGTGTTCTATAGTTAATCAGCATCCTTTATCACCCTGTTATTTGTTATCAAGAGATTAACATGGAGCTTAAACAAAAGGCAGTTTATCTCACAATATTTCAACTATAGCGGATAGTTTATTTTTCTCCTTCAAATTTTCTGAAATGTAGTGTTCTCCGTACCCTTGGAGACTGGTGAGGATCTCACCACAGAAACAAGAGGCTGCAGAAGCCCAGATTTCTTGTATAAAATAGTGTCACTTTGTAACCTGAGCACACCTTCTCATACCGTGTGCATTGTCTCTAGCGTTTTTATAACATCCTGTTCAAGGCAACTGCTCTATCTGTACTTATTAGCTAGTACAGCTCGGGGATCAATTATAATATGAAGTTCTAAACATTTTCAGCCCAGGCGCAAATTTTTAAAATGATTATTAATTCAGGCTTGGTTGAATTTTGAAATACAGAACCAATCTACAGATTCACAGGGCCATTGATTGGGGTGCCAATCTGAGATGAAGTCAAGTGAGGTATACAGACCATGCACATGCCTTTTCTAACACTGTTGCAGATGGCTAGTCTAGAACTAAAAAGAATCAGAATTCCTCTTCTGAGGATTATGTCCATTTTTGTCAGTCTATTTTGCATGAACATTAATCCATTAACTACTACCTCAAGCCAAAAGAAGAGTACTTCTGTATCAGTGGAATTATTACAGTGGAGCAGAACAGCCAAGCACCAAATGTCCCAAAGTCTAGAAGCTGTGGTTTGCATGGTGAATGATTTGGAAAAGTGACTTTTAAGTCTGTGTGAAGGGAGCAAGAAGGACATTAAAGGGGATGTTCTACATGTCTTCTTCCATTCCCTCCCTTAGAGGGCCCCAAGGGAGGAGAATCATGTTCTTCTGTGGTATAGACATTGTTGAGTTGCCCAGACTTCAGTAAATAACCCCTCACCCAGGCTCCCACAAGCAACCCTAATTAAATTTAGTGAGTCACACACACACACACAAAGGATAGTAGGGAATGCTGAGAAGAAGAAGGGTTTCAGAGAGGGTCAGCCCAGGGTTTGTTGAAGTGATAAAAAGGAAAGGCAATTTAGCAGAACTCAAAAAAAAAAAAAAAAAAAGGATCTTCACAACTATGTTTGTGAAATAAGCAATCATATCTACAGCACAGGGTGACTATGAGGGCCTAGATTGCCTGAAACACATGACAAACAGATTTGCAGAGAAACTGTCTTTATCCTAAGTTATAAAAATACACTGTCATGTACATAGTTGTTTCCCCTAAGATGAGTCATGGATGCTAAAATAAGAATATACACCTTCGACAGTAACAATCGAAGCCTGCTTCATCTGAAAGTTTTTGACAATCGTATTCACAGCAAATTGGGAAAGGGTTTATTTTTGGAACTGTGAACTTTTAGAGAGAAGGGAAGTTGAGCAGCACTATGTCCTGTGGTAGAGATGAGGGTATCTTGACTGAAGTCACGCTAAGTCTTAATGAACCTTTCCTTTGATGTGTTTGATGCACACTGCCATTGTGCTAGCCTTGAGTACAAGTGCAAAATGAAAAGCAAATTCACAGACCAACACAGACACAGGCTAAGAAAGAAGATCAGAGTGTTTAGTTCAGGGAAGGCAGCAGAGCCCAGAGGATGAACAGGAATTTGGAGAATGAGAAGATTTTGTTTCCTCTGGATGTTAGAAAACATTCAGATTTGTCTATGAAGTGCTATCTAGTTGGATTTGTTTATTTAGACCATATCAGCGAAGCCTCCACTTTACTTGTGAAAACAACCACCAACTGACTTTTAGTGAACAGCATACCTCTAGTTTTTCAAATATCTTTTGTTCAGAAAATACTTATTTCTTTGTTATCTTGTCATTTATTATTTATCTTAACTCTAGAAGCTTACACTACCAGCTTTTATAAAAACTGTTTAGGAGAGGCAAGAGTGATAATATGAGCAAAAGGGGTCAAGACCATGATGGGGATACCCACTGAAACAGCTTACCTGAGCAAATGGGAGCTCATGTACTCTGGCCTGACATAGGAACCCATTCTCTTGGAAGGATACCTTGCTCGGCCTAGATATAGTGGGGAAGGCCTTGGACCCACCTCAAAGCTATGTGCTAGACTTTGGTGACTTCCCATGGGAAACCTTACCCTCTGTGAGGAGTGGATGGGGGTGTGGAGGTAGAGAGAGTGGGATGGGAGGAGGGGAGTGAGTGGAAAATGGGATGGGTATGTAAAATGAGGAGACAGTTTTTTTAAAAAAAATAATTAATTAAGAAAAATCTGTTTGGGACACTGATTTCTGGCTGGATGAATGATAAGTAATTCCATGTCCTCCTGTAATAAGAACACATTTTTTTTTTGGTAAATGGTAAATTAAAACCTGAATTTCAGTAAAATGGTCAAATCAAAATAGTGGTGGGTCTGTTTTTCAATACCACTTGAACTTGAGCTCCAGGGGGTCTAATCGCCACTTCTGAATTTCACAAGCATCAGGCATGCATGCGGTGCACAAACATACATGCAGGAAAGCACTAATACACATAAAATAAAATGATCTAAAAGTTTAAAAAAGTTAGTATCACCAATTGGTTTAAATTTTATAGTTTACAGAAGTACTCAGTTCCATATTAGAAGCAATCAAGGAAAATTATGTGGCTGCTTAACAAAATGAATATACGTGCTCTCATTGGTAAAAATGGAAAGTATAATACAAAATATAATACAAAATGTAATAAGTTTATGGATAGTTACTCTACATAAAAAGTCAATTTGCCTCTCCAGGGATAAGTCTTCTTATTAGTAATCCTATACAACGTGGTTAGCCATGAAACTAATCAACAACAAAAATGGACTCAACATGTTGTATTTATTATATATTTATGCATACAAATACATATAGTGTGTATTTGTGTATGGTACACTGGTGGTTTTGTGTGTGTAAAACAATAAAAATCAAAGAAAAAGCAAAATAAACTGTCAATTTGAGAGGCTGAAATGAGAAGGGCTGGACAAAGAGGGGCTGGAAGGGTAAAAGAGAAAAGAAAGGGATATAATTATATTTTAACTAAAATGTATTTTGAGGGAATTTCTCTTTATTTATTTTTAACTGGAAATATATTCTTCTTTTATACAATACATCTCTGCCACAATTTCCCCTCCCTCCACTCCTAGCGGCCCACCTCACTTCTCCTCTCCCCTAGATCTGCTCCTCCTCATTTCCTCTTCAGAAAAGAGCAGGTCTCCAAGAAACCACACCAAACAGGAAAAAAAGATACAATAAGATAAAGTGAAGTCTTGATATGGAGTCTGGACAAGGCAACCCAATAGGAGGAAAAGAGCCTCAAGAGCAGTCAAAAGAATCAGAGATACACAAGTTCCTGCTGTTAGAAGCCCCACAAATACAAAAGCTGACAGTCATAACATAGATGCAGAGGACCTGCTGTAGACCCATGCAGGCCCTGTGCTTGCAGCTTCAGTTTCTGTGAGCCCTGATTAGTTGATTCAATGAATCATGTTCTTGTGTTCTATGTTCTTTCTGACTCCTACAATCTTTCTTCTACTTCTTCCAAGGGGTTCCATGGTCTCTGCGGCAAAATAACAACAACAACAACAAAAAAATGTATTGGTTGAATTTTCCTAAAAACTACATTTGAAATGTAAAAAGATTAAAAAAACAGCTTCACTGGACACATTCTTATATTTTTCAATAAAAGCACTTTTGAATGCTAAAACTTCTTCTTGATATGGGGTATGGGTTCATATCTTATGAATATTCATTTAAAATGGTTTAAGATCTTGTTGCTGTTTTCATATAGTCTATGGATATGTTCATGTAAAAAAATCAGATTTTTCTCAATGTGGATGCCATCATGAAGAGGAGTTTTGCAAACAGAGAGAAAAGGTCTCATCTCATATTCTACGTGATAAGTCAGAAATACTATTTTGTTCTTCCATTAACTGGTCCCATATTTGATAATCTCTATCAGTAAAATATTATTACACAACAGAAGCTTAAAATCATGACTCAGACATAATATTTTATTCAGTCGTTAATAACATAGTGCAATAATAAAAATAAAGATAAAATACAATGTAAATTTAGGGACTCATTTTTGTGACAATGAATATAAATGAGTTCTGACCATTGTGCCAGAGGATTGACAGGAGCGATTACATCCTGAGTACAGGATGGGCTTCTGGAAGCTACTGATAGATTTAAGTCAAGGTGATTTTTAATAGAAGAGGAGCTGTTACTATATCTCCAAGGGAAACTTTATAGAAGAATAAACTGGAGAGAAGAGATAACAAAATGTTTGACAGCAATACCTTCCTGTGGACAGGAGAGTGACTGACCTTCCCTTTCAAGGACTGGGTGATCTTCAGAATAACCATGGTCCAACTTTGAGGCAGGTCTGACAGAAGCCACCTGTTGCATTGCTTTTCTTGAGAAATCTGTATTCCCTAAGACTTAGAGAGTGAGGCAGACCAAAGGAAAGATTCAACCCAATCAAGTTTATGTGTCAAAGAGTTTCATGAGGTCCCTTACAAGAACATTGGTGAAGGGAACATAGGAAATGGCATTCTTATATGAGTATCATGGGTTTTGGCTACTGCAGCTTCCAAAAGCCTCACCTTAATAGGGTAGACTCATGAAATTACAGGCAACCCCCCAGTGAAAATTCTCCTCTCTTCCAGCAGTTGTTTGCTCTTTACACAACTTTAGCAAAGCTGATGTGAGTCTTCTGAGATTTGTGAGCCTCTCCTAACCCTCAATGAAGGAATATTAATTGACCCCATCTTATGGAGGACTCATGTATATGATCATAGTTTCCCTGATAGCCATGGTCATGTCCAACCCAAGAAAACAGCTATAAATCCCATTCAAGGCCTGAATACAGAGAAGGGAGAGGACACACTGTAACAAGGGCTCCACTAAATACTGCCTGAGGTCTCCCGAGTCATTAGGAGATTTTGTTAAAGAATCCTACTGTTCTTTTAGAAAGATTTTACCTTGAGAATCTTGACCAGACTATATCTTTCATAATTTTCTCTATTTGATCAAGATATTTCTGAGAAATACAGGTCACCTTAGAGACAATTTAGGAAATGGTTGGGGAAGTGGGTATAATATCATCACTGAGCCACACTGGGGCTCTATTACCATACTACTGTGATTGGAACAAGCCAAGGATTCTATGATGCTCTCAAAGAAAGTCCAACATGGCCTGTCTTATCTGAGAACTTGCATGAGTTTAAGAACTGTCACCATCTTTTCTATCCTGACAAGAAAAGCAGAAAGCAAAAAACAGTGCACAAGCAAATCGACATCTAATATATTCTTGGCATCCTTGAAACTGTCCAGATTGTTGACATAAAGCTGAAGTTCCTACGGCAAGTCTTGATTGAAATACTCTTCTCAGAAACAAAGTATGTGAAAACTCATCGGACAAGAGGGGAGACAAAATCCTTACATTGGATTATCTTTCTTATTTTAGACTATTCCTTTATTCTACACAGTGGAGGGCACATCTCAGAGGTGACTCTTGTGCTGACTCTGAAGTGTATTCAAAGGGCAACGACATGCTTTTATGAGAAATTCCATACAGGGATGCTTATGTGCAAAGGCACAATAGGTCTGAAAGCATACAAATCACCTGATAGACATTTTGGATCACCTTGGGAGCTGGAGGTGTAAGTCTCCCTGATATCCTAGAGCCAAGATTTCTCTAGAAACTTTAGAGACTTTGTGAAAGATTTAACGAGGAAAAATGTACCAACAACCTTCATCAAAATCATGGAAGCCCAAATAAATATTGGCATTGATATCATTTTGAATAAATTAGTGAATAATGAAAGTTGTACCTAAGCCAATGACAACAGACAACCAAGGAAAGTCTAAAAATAATAAAATTATGTATTTAAGAAAGTTAAAAATTGAGTGAAGTTTGGTGAACTAGAGAATTCAAACATGTTTCTGTGAGAAAACAAACAAAACAACCACCTTCGTCTTCTTACTGCAGCTTTGTGGCCTTTTTGCTCATGAGAATGAGTTTGTGAGAACTCACTTGGCAGTAATCCCCCCCCCCATCTATGGTGTTTATTATAGAGCAGAGAGACAGGGGGTGTGTGGGAGTTGTTTAATAGAACCTAGAGAGGCCTCCTGCCACTACTTGCATAGAGTTCCCCATTAAAATCATGCCCTTAAAATTTCTAGCAAAATTGGCATACTGTCTCAGTAGACACAGCTGCTCAAACTCAAATACGTTCTTGTAAAAACAGCAATGTGAGCTTCACAGTCACATCAAAGTAAGAACAAAAGTCACGAGTATCTCACAAACGATAAGACAAGCTCCTTTGTGTTTTTTTAGATTGTGTTTTAATAGCAATAGCACCACATTTTTACGTAAATATTATTCATTTTTCCCCTAAGTTACTTTCAAATGCTAATTTGTAAAAACACTGAGACAAGCCTTAGGAATCTTTCAGCTTAATAAAGTCCAGCTGTGGCAGAAAGGGTTGAGTTTTCACTGCTTTCTGGAGCCTGCTCTGATCTGAGATAGGACTGAATTGGTTGAGTGATGTGACAGGAGGGCTCTAAGAGCTTTTGGAGAAAGGGAGGGAAGAGTATTTAAAATTACTTTAGTTCATTTGGAGGACAGCCACAGAAGTCTCTGATGCTGCCACAGCAGTGAACCCTGAGCCATCTTCTCACTGTGTATTTGAAAATAAGGATGAAAAAGAAGACTCCTACTATAATCCACCTTTAGTCTTGGGGGAGATGGGATGACAATAGGTTTAATTAGCTTTTAAACTGTTTTTAAGTGAGTAATTACAAATATTGAAGTTTCACCAAGTTTCTTGTGCCGTGGTGCAGAATATTGACCACGGATGTGGGATAATTTCAAATTCCAAATTCCATCCCATCAGAGAAACCCTATCATGTTCACAGGCAGATTTCTGAACTTTATAGTCACCTCCCTTATGGGTTTTGTTCATACTTTTTGTTTCTGGAAGCTTCTGAGTTTGAAATAAGGTTATATTTAAAGAACATTACTAAAATACCACAGGGAGTTCCCTAAAATCTATCTGATTGCTTCGCAGGAGTCCGACTCTCATGTAACAATAGCAAAAATAGAAAGAAAACAAATCATATTGTTACAGTTACACAACCCCTTTGAAACTTTCACTAATTCTTTCAATAATATCTTTTTCTGATCCCGGTCTCTCATTTTGCCTTTATTTGTGAGAATCATCAGTACAACATGTCAACATTGGGTTGAATGATGCGCATTGATGTGATGTACTGAAACACAGTGCTTTTCTCCGACGTTCTTGACAAGATACATAATTCCTATCCAACCGTGAGACAGCATCTATCTAACCAAAGCTGAGACACAGCTGAATTAGTACCTCATCTGTCCTCTTCAAAGGCACTGAGGTCCTGACACTGTGAGCAGCTGCTTTAAACTGGAGGAGACCGAGAGGTAACAACACACACTATTTTGCTGCTGTTGCTGTTATTTTGATTCTTCTGGCAATAGGGAGTAATGAAGAAGCTGAATGCTGTGCCATCATAACTAACCAGCGAAGGGGGGGTCACTAAATGAGCAGGCTTCTCTTCATTGCCGTTGAGGGGTACCAGGATTTCTGATGACGTTTCCTGACTCTTACAAATGTGCTACAGGCAGCAAAAAGTTCCAATCCCTTAAAACTCACTTCCCAGTCAGAGCTGCAAGGACAGTGCAGTACACCCATTTCCGCAGGACTGAAACACTGCACCCTGGAGAGTTGCGGGAGGCTCAGGAGATTAAGGACGTTCATTAGACTTACCAGACTCAGAAGCTCATAAAACTGAGAAGAATCAGGGAGCTCATCAAGTTGTCCTAATCATCTTGTTCCTCCCTACATTGCGTCATCAGTAGGAAAATGACTGAGAATAGGAGACTGTCTTAGGTAGAATCACTTACCAATTAGAACATGTGCTCCAGGCTCCTGGTTTTTGTGCGTGTTTTATCCATGAGGAGTGAGGTTTATGGTGCTCCAACTGCCTCTCAGTTTCCCAGGTTCCTGTAAGCATCCCCAATAAATTCGCTGGACTGTCAAGCTAAACTAGATTGGAATTATTTCTTTGGTTCATCAGTGTCCTTTTTAGGATTAAACAGATGTTTGTTCATTTTCCCAGAAAAAAAATTGTATACAACTGATATATCAGATCAGTTGGTTGTGAGATGTATAGATGGTAACAGAATACAAAGAACAAGAGAATGATATACTAATTGCTATTTTTGTGTGCTATAAACAATGAAAGGTGAAGAAAGTTTTGGCAGTTGGATTCAAGAAATTATATTTATTTTCCTTAGATGTTTTTTGGTGCAGTGAGTAGAGAAAAAAAATAGAAGTTAAAATCAGAGTGTGTATGAAAAAGAGATATGCAGGATCTTGGAGTGGGGTAAGTAAAGTCCGGGGGGGATGAATAAAGCAGGTCTGAACAAGAGAGTTCTTTAGGGTGTGTATTCTCATGAGTCCTCCCTTGCTATAATATCTGCTGAGCCAGAACTTTCCCCTAGTCGGAACATTCTGTGGCACCATCTTCCAAATATTTTCAAACTCTGAGGCAGAATACACTAAAATGAAGGAGCTTTTGTGTAGACTTGGGGGCAAGTGATGCAGTATTGGGTATATTATGCACAATTTTGAGTCTGAGAATGTGGTCAGCTTTTTGGAACAAGCGTCTCAGCATCCCCAGATCTCAACGAATCACCCCAGGGAAAGAGAAGGTGTAAGGCATGGAATTACACCAGACATTTGTCAATAGAAATAATAATTAACAATTAATTTTGCCATAATATTGTACCAATATCCGGGTGCATTTCACATATCTTCTTACTTAATTCTGATGAAAACTTATTTTTTGAACACCTGAGGATTAAAAAAGATAGTCAATTTCTTTCTTAAATCACAAAGTTAGTAATAGGAAAAGGCAGAAAAAGCAGCTATATCTACAAGATCCTCAAACCTAGAGCTTTTAAATCACATCAAGCTAGTATTCGAGACTGAATATTTTGCTGCACATGAACTTAAAACGAAAACACATTCCTTTTCGATATGATGAAGGGTTAGTTTCCATCCCCCTAGTAAATCTAGAGAAGCTGTCTGTTTGCCTGGAAGCTATGAAGTCTTTAGAAACACATTTTAGCAGTCAGTCTTAAAGAAAATTGAAAAGTGTTCATGGTTATAAATTTCCCAGCTTTCTCCTCCGAAATGTCCACGTGCTCCTTTGCTTCCCAAATATTCTGTCAGACAATTTCCATTGCTGCAACGATTTAAGATGAACCACGCATCTCCGTGAAGCTGGGCAACTGCCTGTGCCACACTGAAGCTCTGTGCGTGGCTTCAGTGTGTTAGATCAAGCCAGGCAGAACCCTGGGACTCACTAGCCAGCCGGCACGGTGTACCTGGCAAGCTCCAAACGAGGTATTCTTTGGCTTCCATATCTACCCACATATGTGTTTACCTGTATACAAACACACACACACACACACACACACACACACGGGGGGGGGATCAGTATGAACAACCATCTTATTTCTAAAACAAGACAGCATTCATTTGCATTATGTTCTAATTAATAACACCTTTGTTATAAAACTGCCTTCAGTTCACACCCAAATTGAGAGAAGTTCCTATGGTTCCTGTTCCACAACTGTGGCACTTCCGCACCACAGAACAGTGAAATTCCAAGTTTATGGTACGGTTCCCTCTTGGAGTCTGTGGAGCTTTGACATACGTGGAGAAGCATGTTCCCAGCAGCGTGGTATCCCATACAATAGGCTCATTGCTGAGACAGCATCCTCACTCCTTTCTAACCTCCGATATCCACTTTCTGTCCTGTTTCGCCTTTTCCCAAAAGCTGTGTAGGCAGAACTTTGCAGGCAGAGTTTTTCTCCATTTTCCTTGAAGACAGATATTTTATGCATTTCATACAGTTTCATAACATAATAATTTTAGTTATTAATTAAATTAATAAATTAAATAAACTCCTCCAATTTTAGGGCTGGATAATATTCCATTTCAGAATTTTCTACAATTTAGCCACTTGCTTAATAAATGATACCTTGACTGTTTTTATGTTTTAGCATTTTAAAAAGACATTTATTTATTTTTATTTTACATGATTTGGTGTTTTGCCTTCAAGTACGTAAGTGCACCAAGTGCATACAGTACCCACAGAGGCCAGAAGAAGGTCTCAGATCTTCTAGAAGTGAAGTTACAGATGACAGTGAGTCATCACATGGTACTGGGAAGCTTGATCCTCTGGAGAGAAAACAGTGCTCTTAGCTGCTGAGTCATTTCTCTAACCCAGGCTCCACCATTTTTAAATATAGCTGCTGTAAACATTTCTGTGTAGGTTTTAACCATATTTCTACACTTTTGCTTAGTTAAGTAAATACCAATAGATGAAATTGCTAGATTTTATAAAGAATTTATGATCATTTTTCTAAGGATTCACTTAATCCTCTTCTAAAGTAGACTTCTAAAGTTGACTTTAGGACTTCTATGCTAACTAGTAATTTTAAAAATAATCTAAGTAATTATTTAAAAATATAAACCATTCAGTACAGGTTTAGAGGTGATTTTTTTTAAGACTAAGTTTAAAATGTATGGAATTTCCAGCTCCACTGAGCCCAAGTGATTTATACTAATCTCTGAATCTGGGATATTTCTGGGATTGAGAGCTCTGGATGCAGATATCCTGGACTGTCACCTAAAAACCCACCTTCCACTTGACTGTAGTTGTGACCACTACACTGGTGTGCCTGATTTGGACATATAACAAATAATCTCAATAATATAATATTTAATTTTTCATGTATCAGCAAATGTCATTGTCTTTAACAACCTCATTCAGTTGTCAAAATAATAACTAAGCAGCCACCCACACAGCTCCTGCTCCTTTTCTCGTCATTAAAAAAAGAGCTTTTTTTCCTACCAGTTACTTACAAATTAACGAATATTTGTGTTAGCTATGTTTTTAGGAGCAATATTGTGATTTAACAAATGTCTAGTAAAATTTTTCTTGTAATCACAAAAAAATTCACCCAAAGTCAATATATTCCTTCCTTCTTGCAGGCATCTGTCACATAAACATAAAACGTCCTACTTGATCATGTGGCATCTGCTTCCTGAGGACCCCAACTATCTTCTGGGTCAACAAGAATGCACGGTATCCTGGAAAGTATGATACCTTCATCTATATGTTTCCTGAAAAGCATGATACATTCACTATCACTGTGAATGAGCATCATTCCCATACTAAGCTGATTAAAGCCTTAATATCAGCTTGCTACTTCAGAAGTAACATTTTAAACTCTGTCATATTTCACCACGGGACTGGAGAAAGCTTCTCACCATTCCCAGTGTGTGTGTGTGTGTGTGTGTGTGTGTGTGTGTGTGTGTGTGTGCATGTGTCTCACTCAAGTTTGAACACTAATGAAAGAAACATTAGCCTCTTGAAATTTTCTGCAACTGAGAGAAACAATGGCAGCCATTCTCGGGAGCTCAAATTTAACAAGCTGACTGTGGTTGAATTGTTTCCCAATCAGCCGCTTGGCACGTGAGGAGTTTAAGCATCACAGCTGAGTTCTCTAAGTACCACTATCATTTGTTTAAGCATTCCCCATGCAAAGCAGAACCATCACCATCAACAGTCAAAGTGTGTTTTACTGAATGCATCAACTCCACCCAATCTTGCTCATTCACCACAACCCAGTTTTTAAGCACTGCTTAGATTTTGGCTGACTTATCCGACAATTAAGGAATGTCTAGAGGCAATAAGCAAGTAAACTTGGATAGCCACAGACCAGTAACCCAAGTCTAAATTACCCAGTTTGTTTACTTACATCTCAAGCTAGGGCAAAGCCATCAATATCCCTAATGGAGGTATCCAATCCCCAGCATGTGGGGATTGGGCTGCACTATTTGCTAACACAAGTAAAACACAGCATTCCCAATGTTGGGATCCTGACCTGAGGTGACGATAAAGCAGTCCATGGGAATACGAACACTGTGATCATGTTAAAGACTCTTCAGCAACCTATGTTCTAACTTGCTTTCGCATTACTTGGATGACCAGGAATAGACAGAAATGATGATATGGAAACACAGTTCCATGACTTTACACTCCTTCAAATGAGACTTGCAACTAAACAAAAGCAGTAGCATAAACCCAGACCCAGGCTCAGTGTTTAGGATTTAGACTCAGATCAGAATATTCTATCACTCTGTGCTGTTTCAGACGTTGGGATTCCTCTGGGAGCAGGTGGAGAACACCTTGCTTTGCTATGGTGTAGAAGACTGTGATGGGTACAGTCCACCTCCCAAATAACTTCACACACATCAGTGACTCTCTCTTGCTCATAGCCAAATTTAGGAAGCTCAAATCCAGGCCCAGTCTTTCCTCTTGAAGCTTCACCGTATTTCAGAATCTTCAGGATAGTTGCAAATACGCATAGGTGCCATATACAGCCCAGTTTCTAACCATATGGTTAAGTTTTAAAAAAATGTATTTCCAAAAAGCCAATAGAGTACATCAAGGCTGCTGATCTATGGATTATAATTTGAGAACCAGTGCGTAAAGGAATTCTAAGTTGCCCAAAAGGCCATAGAGAAGACTTCAGCTTAGACCTCACTGGCAACAGCTAAGATGCTAGGATTTCTGTCTGAAAAGAAGCAGGATACTACTTGACCAAAAACACCATGCACAACCTGTCTGTCCTAGATAAAATTAGATCCTCCAAGTGAGAAAGGGGGAAGAGCAGAGAGCTAGGAAGTAAGCACTTCCCAGTAAATCTCATGAGAGTCAGGCGAGGACAAAATGATACTATACTATTCCTTCTTATTCATCACTTTCGGTCATTTTAGCTGTACATTGTCAACCACAGTTAATGAAAATCTCCAGAAACAAGCTGTTGGTATGGTTAAAGTTGCAGCCTGTTCATGGTACCATGAATTTTCTCGGTGCCCTATTGTGGTTCATGGGGTGGTCAGTGATCCATTTCTCCATTATATCTAAGTTATAAATGCTAACCATCCTTTACACATTGGAAGCTATATTGTTTTAACATACCAACTGGATAGCACCTTGTGTTGTTTCTGTTCAGTCAGCCCTTATTACTTAATATGGGCCATAAAGCTCAAGTGTGGTAAAGGCTCTTAAAGGATGGGCTGGCTATTTGTGGTGTCAGGCATCCACTGGGAATTTGGAATTGACCCCTAGTGATAAGAAGCGGCTCTATTGTCATCTTTACACTGAAGGTTAGGTGGAAGACACCTGCCTGAATGCTTGAGCCACTGTCTATGCACTTTGTGGGTAGAGAGGAGACAAGCTTTCTTCGGGGGTGGGGGAGGGGATGGTGAAGCTTTGGGAAGGGAATTAGCAGGTTCTGCGGCAGACAAAAGCCAAGGAGGGCCACTGTTATCTCATTATATTGAGGTTGCATTCTCTATAGAATAGAAAAGTTTCAAATCGGCAGTTCCACCTAGAGTTCGTTTAAGTGGGCATAAGAACGCGACTTCAGCTCTCTTCCTTCAGAGGGTCTCCAGTGAGTTATCTATGCCATCAGGAGATGGGCATAGGTTAGGACTCTCATTGCATCTTGTCTTGAGTCTTTCTTTTTCAAATGTCAATTCCTTCTGACTTTTTCCCGTGACAAGCTCTCACACGATTCTTGGCTCACACATGAGCGTTAGGGTTTAGAATTACTGCCCGTAGATTAGCTGAGAGACTGACTGAGGGGAGCGCATACCAGCATAAAGTGCTCTAATACCTCTAATTCTCCTCTTGCCTTCTGCACACTGTGCCCATTTGGAATGATTGTAGTGCTTCCCATTTTTGTAATAGTTAGTTCTGAAAGGGAAGTGGGCCCTGAAACGCCTTGCTGCAGAGCAATTTGAAAAGATTTGAAAGCTTTTCCCTTGAAGCTACAAAGTATCCTGAAAGCTTCTAATGGCTAGTCCTGCACAGGCATCACCAAGCCCATACTCCAGCAGCTACACAGAAACTGAGAAATACCTGCCTATAATCATGAAGCCATTCCTACCACTTCAAATGACTCTATTGCACCTGTAAAAGCTGAAATTATTTTCACTTGAGGAAGTTCAGGCCTGTGATTTCTCCTACTAAAAGACGGAGACCACCAGTAAAAAATTTCATAAAAGCATTAATTTGAATCTAAAATGTGCTTTGTTGTATATAAATAAAATGTGAGGTTCTCCTCATGTGATACACACACACATACGCACACATAAAAACCACATGTATATGTAGTTTCTTTTGTTTGTGGTTGAAAACGGAAGGTACAGCAGTCACCAGAGTCTTGATGACAGTGTTGTTTTTGTCTCTGAATGAGAGTGGAATGTTTATTGTTGAGATGAGGGATGATAGCCAGCCACAGCGCACACTCACTACGCTTTGGTGTGAGATAGCAGCTGCAATTTCTTTGTTGCTCTGCCTTCTGAAGCCTTTGGTCAGAGTCATCTATCCTGGTTGTAACTTCATCCACAGACGAGGTTCTTATATGTGCGATGACCTCAGTCATGGATTTTAGAATAATTATTTAAAAGAGTACACACTGAATTGCCCTCCTAATCTTGTAAGCCTCAAGTTGTAATTGGTCTGTTGTTTTCCGTTAATTAGTCTAATCTCTTGTACATATTGTATATTTAATATTGTGTCTAATTATTGTTATACAGGACATTGTAGGATTTCAGTTAGAACAAGTTTCCATTAATTCATTCAGCAGCCACTTAGACACATTATTGACTGTCCAGAGCATGTTGGGCTCTGTGACCACTGAAGTGAATGCAGCATCAAACAAAGCAGCCATAGCTTCAGGCTTCTATGAACTCACATCTATCTAGTCGATTGACTTCCAAAGGACATATCTGATCATCTACATTTCTTAATTAGATTCTCCTAATAATGTGATTAATTTTTTAAGTATTATCTAACTGTGGGGGGGGATTAGAAATTCTTTCTTTGATTTCCAGGATGTCCTTTATGGAGTCATCTTTGCTTTACCCTCATTTATTATTTAGCCTTCTTATTTCTTCACTTTTTGACATTTGGTCCCTAACTAACAAATGCAGTTAGTATCAGTTGTTTATTTCTCTCTCCTCGATAAACTAAAATTTTTGCTTGAGCACAGATGAATAGATTCTTATGTAAAATTCCTGATATTCCTGCCTATGCACTTGTCAAGTGCAGAGATCTCTATGAGAGATTTAGACATGATTGGTGAATAGATGGATAGGACAAAGAATGAACAGATGAATGTACAGATTGACTGACACATGGATGGACAGAAAGGTAGACGAATGGATGGATGGATGGATGGATGGATGGATGGATGGATGGATGGATGAGGTGACAAATGGATGAATGGAAATATGGACAGATAAGAGGTTGGTGGATGAATGAAGGCAGCACTGATAAAGAAAATTCTACTGCACTCACAGTTTATATAGTCACTGCCATAACTTAATTCATGTGATTTCCTAATGAGAACTGACCTTCTCATTAATGAAGGGTTTCAGTCAAGAAAAAAACATGTGTGCCATGTTTCAATTGACAGAGAACTGTGGGAATACTATGAGGGAATTTTTATCTATCATAGAATCTATAGGCATCTCAGAAGACATCCAGTTCACCTTTAGGCTTTATGAACATATCACCATGAGAAATAAATATTCTTCTGGATTTCTTTGAACCTATCCCAGATCTCCTTCACATGTACAGTACGGACCACATTTATAATCAAGAAAACATTGTGAATATCTTTTACAATTGGGTAAACATGTGAATGGAAAAAATAGCTCTCCGGGCCAGGATTCAGGCCAAGGGTCTGGGCAGAACAGTGAGGTACCTTGAATCTATATTTGCTTAAGAGGCTGAATGCTTCTCCAGAACATGTGACAAATGCTGTCTTTCTCCACCTGCCTGGGGCTGAGATTATGCAGCCATCCTTGACATAGAACTTCAGTGTGTTAGGAGAAAAAAAAATTAAAAGAATCCACAAAACCCCAAGATCTAGGAGCATCCATCATGTTACTGGAGTCACGAAAGGCACCTAACTTGTAAAATAAGTGTAATATGTAAAATAGCAGAGCACCGGGGGACAGGTTAAATTGTGACAAAGAGCATTGTGCAAAGATAAGCAGTACATGCTAAAGGAATGACTGTCTTTTTCTTAGTTAAACTAGTGGTGAGATTGTACTTTTTCCTCTCTCTTGACAAATACCATATACAGGTACAATAGTTTGTATGATTTCAGAGGCAAAATGACTCTCCTTCATGATCTAAATTTCATAGATACTAATTACAAAGTAAGGAAATAAGTCTGGCTGGGCACATTCTATAGGTTCACTATTTCCTTCCTCCCTCAGAAAATTAATGGCTTTCAGGAGAGGAATCTCTAACTCAAGCTGTCTTCATGCATCTGCATTCACCTTATGATGTGGGACAATTGTCTATATGCTGTCAATTATGTTTTAAATAAACACTGATTGGCCAGTAGCCAGGTAGGAAGTATACACGGGACAACCAGACACACACACAATAGAGGTGGGTCAATGAGAACAGAATTCTGGGAAGGAGGAAGCCCATTCCTCCTGAGTCCTGTCTTAACAACAGGAAAAGGAAGATGTGATTGCCCCACTGGAAAAGGCACCAAGCCATATGGCTAACATAGATAAGAATAATGGGTTAATATAAGTTATAAGAGTTAATAAGAAGCCTGAGCTAATGGGACAATCAGTTTATCATTAATATAGACCTCTGTGTGATATCTTTGGGGCTAAATGACTGTGGGACCTGGTGGGAGGACAGAAATCAGGCAGGACAGAAACCTCGGACAATCTTAGGTTTGATCTTCATAACTGAAAGGTAAAGAATGATATAAGCTTCAAGTATAGTTTATTCCTTTATCAGTTGCTAGGAAGTTCTAGCATCTTTGCCCTGAACATTGTATTAATCATTCCCTCCGAATGTTTTCCTTATTGTAAGAAAAAATAAGTGAACATAGCTAGTAACGGATACATATCTCACCAGTCAGAACAAGAAGTATAATGTTTTTTGCATGAACAAATATTATAATAATGTCTTCCCCTAAGCCAATCATTATGACTAGGCAAGATGAAATATTTTGATTGGTAGGAACCAATGGTAGCCAAGAGTTTTTTTACTTGAGTGGTAATAGTTATGCATGGTTGCCTAGGTAACTGCCAACCATTGCATTGTACTAGCTATAGTGAAGTGCTGCATAAAATCTTCAGGAGTTTATTAGCCTGAGCTATTCTCAAAACCAATATCCAAAAATGGTACAAAAGTCAGATTTCAGCCAATCGCAAGAAGCTGCTCTACACCATCCCCCCAGTAAAGCAATTGCCTCAATATACTATTGCAGAACATGGAGCCATGCCTGAAGAAGGCATTATAAGTGGAATGTGCCTAGAGCTCTGGTATACTGAAATAACAACTTTCAGTGTCTGAAGGGTGGAGGCGAATTGGTATTCCTTATTTCCTGTTTGGTTTGGGTCAACTAGTTTCAGGAAAAGGATCCAGGGCTAGAATAAATGTTTTTTTGTACAAATGCCATAATTTACTGCAAATATACTAGTGCAAATCATCAGAAGTGGATGGTGACTTCCAACATGATATCATAGTTGTCACTTCTTTCTTGTTGCTGTTGTTTTCCTTATTATCTCTTTCCATATAAACATCTCAGATCAAATAACAGTGGATTGTTCATAGTATTCTGGTGAGGAAAAGATGAATAACAAGAAAAGCATGCGCTGTCAAATGTCCTGATAGTACCTTATCCTTGATATATAACAACTTAAGATCATGGCCATGGTCTCCTTTAAAATCACAGGGAATTTGTTTGTTTGGTATGAAATACTTGCAGAGTCAAGACTGGTTCTTAAGCTCACTACTCATTTTCCTTGGCCCTGGGTGGTTTTCACATATTCCTTCTGTTATTATCTTAACCATTTCTGCTAAATTGCTCTCTGCTGCTGTAATAAAACAATGAACAAAAGCAGTGTGGAAATGAAAGTGGTTTTTGGCTTCAAGGACACAGACCACCATTTAAGGAAGCCAATGCAGAAACTCAAACAGGAACCTACATGCAGGTACTGAAACAGATGCCATGGAAAAACATTGTTTACTGGTTTGCTCTTCTCGCTACCTTTCTTATACAACCCAAGCCCACCTGCCTAGAGTTGGCACCTCCCATACTGAGTTTGGTCATCATATATCCATTATCATTTAAGAAAATGGCCACACAGTCATATAAGCAAGAGAACATGATGGAAGCAATTCATTAATTGAAGTTCTCTAATCCCAGGTGGCATTAGTTTATGTCAAGCTGAGAACTAACAGCATACATTCTTTCTGAATCTTACCACTCTGGAGTTCTGAGTAAGCCATAATATAAGACCGTTTTATGATTTTAAGGCAGCATAATAAACCTTGCACACACAACTCAGCAACAATGAACAGTAACAAGAGCATGACATTTAGGGAACAGGAAATCTAAGCTCCTATCATGATCTTAAACTGACTGAACTTTCTTCAAGTCATACAGTTTCTCAGATACTGGAGGTAACTCGTCTTAAACAGGAATATTAATGCTGTACCTGACTAAATGCTAGATACTGGATAAGATGCTCTCCCTGCTTCCCTGTAGACTGAAAATTTCTGTGATTCTTCAGGAAAAGTCAAGAAATGACACTTGAGAATGACATGGTAATAATCCTGTGATATTTAAAAATGTTAGTATTAACATAAACAGGCTACTTGTCTATTCATTGAGAGGAAACAAATTGTCACTGAAACACAAGAAGGGCATTGATCATTCAAAATTCCATATTCTGTATCTCAATCAATCATTACACATTTGTGAGATCAGAATGAGCTAGAATGTTTATTAGATACATGAGTTTATAAGGAACAAGTTAGCTATTAGTAGCTCCAAAGAATTTTGCATAATTAGTGAGTCCCCTCCACTCTGCAAATGCATTGGATAGTTAGTATGAAGGCATTCAGGGACATTGCTATTAGCTTCATTATGCAGTAAAAACTTATTTTGTAGTAAGTTGTTTCTTTCATTGTGTTAAATATGTATTTAATACTAGGAGCTGTCCTAGAAGCCATGATTTTTAAGCCTTTATTTTATTTATTTCCTTAACTGAAGCTTCTGGGTCAAGAAGGCAGGCTAAAGATAAAAGAATAAATGAGTGTGATCAGGAGTTAGTCAATGCAACTTCTTAAACCCATGAATGGTTGCAACAACTGCCAAAAGTATTTGCACGGAAAGATTATTCCTAACAGGGGTGATGTAGATAAACAGTCACTTATACATGGAATCTACTGATTCTACTCCTTTCAAAGTACAATGGGGGCTGTTAGAGGATACTTAATCCAAAATACAACAAATACCTACAAATACATACAACCATGCATCTGAAATTCCACCTAAAATATTGGACGCACATAACTACCTTGGCAGACCTGTCCCAGAATCCCCATGGACACTGAAATCCGTAGATGTTCTAGTCTTACATAAAAAGATAAAACATTTATATAAAAGCTACAACCATCCTCTTCAATATACTCTACTCATTCCTGGATTCTTTATAATATCTAGCAAAATGTAAATACCATGAACATAATTGTTAGGTCATATACTGTTTTGGTATTAAGGCAAGAATATAGCATCTTTGCAAATTCAATGCAGTTGCAATCTCTTTGGATTATTACAATCCTTTCTTGGTAAAGAGTTCCTTTATCACCCAAGATATCACCTGTTTGTTCTTTAGTTCCTTTATTTCTTATAGACTCTCAGTTCACCCTAATAAGCTGCTTTCTTCTTCTGCAAAGAAAAATGGAAATTTCTCAGGTATGTTTTGCAGGCTTCCCTGCTACAGAGCACACAAAATTTGTTTAGTACAGGTGGTAGGCCATAGAGTCATGGCAAAGCTTCCCAATGAGTAACAATGCCCAGCTGACAGCTCCATAAACTGTATTCTTGTCATTCTGACATAAATAACTGTCCTTTGTGAACTTCCTTACTTCCTGTTGCATTCATAAAGGATTTTTAATGCATTTCCCAGGGGTAAAGGCAATGAATACAACCACCACCTGTGGAGGAGAGATCAAATTGTTATCTATAACAGCTGAGGGTAACAAAGAGAGAATTAAAATAAAATCTCTGTCACCAGCAGGATGTTGCTGTGTGGTCTGGGCACAGGCTGCCTTTCTCTGGTTTATTTGAAAAGAGAGCTGCAACAGGAGACTGACGTACTTAGCCCTCTGTGTTTTGTACAAGCACATGCAGTTTTCACAGTCACCTGCCTGTATGTTGGATTTTGCCCTGAATTCTGTTTCATCCTTTAAGAAGAAATAGTTAACTTACTGTGGACATTCCATGAGAAGGAATAAAGGTGATGGTTTTACTTCCGATGAACAACTCCTTATATGTGAGATGGTATCCCACCATGCCTCACTCACATAAATTCCAAACATGGAAGATACTTTCACTTCCCTCTGCTTGCTATGAGGGCTTTCTTTTTATTTATTTATTTATTTATTTATTTATTTATTTATTTATTTATTTATTTAAGATTTCTGTCTCTTCCCCGCCACCGCCTCCCATTTCCCTCCCCCTCCCCTAATAAAGTCCCCCTCCCTTGTCAGCCCAAAGAGCAATCAGGGTTCCCTGCCCTGTGGGAAGTCCGAGGACCACCCACCTCCATCAAGGCCAGCTGGCCTGGGTCTAAAAAAGCCTGGGATAAAACCAGACTCGCTGAACATAGCAGACAATGAGGACTACTGAGAACTCAAAAACAATGGCAATGGGTTTTTTGATCCTACTGCACGTACTGGCTTTGTGGGAGCCTAGGCAGTTTGGATGCTCACCTTACTAGAGGGCTTTCTTTTAGTCAGCTAACAATAGTTTGGGCGTCAGTTTGTTCCTTTTGAGTTGACTATCCATGGTTTTATCTTATGTGACATAGAAACCTGGTTTGGGACCAAGGTGGTCTTTCACAATTGGGCCTCCCCAGGTAACCTCAATTTAGTATCTACCAAGCTCAATGCTTTTCCCCATCACCCCAACATATAACTAGAACATTCCCAATCAACTACCACACTTGAAGTTATTCAGTTTCTCAGCATAATGTCACAGATACTGGAATCTGCCAAGCAGCAATCTTAATATTGCCAGTTGACCTTTGCGGGTCAACTACATATGTGAACAAATACATGAATTGGTGCCCTGAGGATCATATATGCCCATCCTTTCTGCTATCAGTACTGAATGTTGAACCCAAGGCTCCAGATATGCTTGACAAACAAACTTCTCCTTTGTCCCTCTTTAAATGCTTTCTGATTTTAACAGAGGTTCTCCCAAAGTTGCTCCAGTATCCTTACACTAATTCTGTACCCACTGAAGCCTTGAACTTCAGATCCCCCAGCCTCAGCTTTTCAAGTAGCTGAGATTATGGGCCTGCAGCACCTGGCCCAATCTGTTGAGTAGTCTTAACTGCCTTACAGTGCTTATATAATAAAGACACATCTGCTTAAATCACCTCCAAATTAAACTTGAACATCATATACATTTTCCTTTTTACATATTTGAAAAGATAGCATCACGTTCAATATTGTTTCAAAGCCACCAAAGAACACTTCTACTGCAAAACTGATGTTGAAATTAAATGTTAGCATCCCAGAAAAAGCCATAAGATAAAAATACTAAAACTATAAAAAAGGTCCTCAGACGAAGCTGTGGAAGTCACACTGCCTAAGATCTCCTCATTTGTTTTTCTTTCTTCACTTGCTTTGTACCATAGTCACACTTCCAATTGTAGCCTTTTTTATAAATTTTCTTTTATCTATCTTTTAACATTTGGCTTTTCTCAGATAATTTTGACTCCAATCATTAGTCAATCAATCATCCAATCTATCAGTAAATGTCTTTATCAAGTATCAGCTTCTACACGGGGCATCACAGGACAGGACCCACTGTATCCAAGAAGCACTACTCCTATGCTCATGGTGTGTTTTGGGTTGTTGGGGAGTTCAGCTGTAAACACACCCCTGTCTCATGTCTCACCCACACACTGTAGATGCCCAATAAATAATTATTGCATCAATATTCAAATTTTAATGACAGATAATGACAGCAGAAACATGTATTATTGTTAAAGATTTAGCTGCAAGGACATTGTCCTGATTTTCTTTCCATTGTGATAAACCCCATGACAAAAAGCAAGTTGGAGAAGGAAGGGTTTAATGGTGTATCTATTCCAGCCATAGTCCATCACTGAGAGAAGTCAGGGCAGGAAATCAAGGCAAGAGCCTGGAGGCGAGAACCAACACAGGGAAATGCTGCTTACTGACTTCCCTCCCATAGCTTGATCAACCTGATTCTTATACAGCTCGGGACACTTGTACAGGGGTGGCACTGCCCATAGTGAACTGTGTCCTCCTATATCAATCAGTGATTTCAAAAGCCCGTAGCTCCTTCTACATGAGGCTTCATCTTCCTCATTGATCAAGATTTTCGCCAAGTCAAAAAACTCAGCAGCACAGTCAAGTTTGAAGTGCAGCAGCGCACACTGAATCTGGAGTTTAGTGCACTGAAGAAAATTAGCAAGGGAAGATTCTGTCATTGCTCTAACTGACAATCTCATACATGACACACACAAAATCTTCATCTACATGTTCCCCTGAGAAACCTTAAAAATAAACTGAAAAGTCTGTGCTAAATCTTGGTGGGCTGTTGAGCAGCAGATGGAATCACTAGAGGCAGATCGAGGTCATATCTCTGCTGTCTGCTGCAATCCTTTCTCAACCAGTAAATCAGGGAAGATTCCCCCTCCCTCAGCTACTCAGGTTATTGGGAACTATTTTTTGTGTATGTGTTATAACTCTTCTTTCTATTTTTCTTTTATTGAAAATAGACTTGTCAAACAATATACTCTGATTATGTTTCCCCTTCTTCAAACTCCTCTGAGATCCTCCTTCTCAGGTCCAAAGTACCACCAAAAGGACAGTGCTGGTCACATTGTCCTAAGCAGAAGAAGTTGGCAGGTGAAGAAAATTGTTATTGGGTGAAGAGAAGCCTAATGGTGGGTTTCATTTTACGAGAAAATTGAATCTCATGAGGTGGGGTTTTGTTTATCAAGACCCTCTCTAAAACCACCAGACATGTCCCTTAAAACATCCTCATAGGCCAACTACCTTCTGCAATGGTATCGAGTTTCTGGGTCTACCTGTATCAGCTCAAAGACCCAACCCTGTTACTGTCAGATAAAACCTGCTTGCTTTTCAGCCATTTTGCTCTTCTCTCTGTCTCCCAGCCCTGTGCCTTAGCAGTTTGAGCCACAATAAACTGTTTTTGTACCCACGGAGAGGTGTAGTTTGGTGGTTACACTCTGCCCTTCCATAAACTTCCTATCTCCCCTCCCATCCAAATCCACACCCTTTATATCTATCCTTAGAAAACAAACAGGCAGCTAACTAATAATAACAAGATACAATAAAAATAAACAAATCAGAATAAGACAGAACAAACAAACAGAAAAGAAAGAGCCAAAATAACTACACAAGAAACATGTAGATGCAAACACACATTCAAACACACACACACACACACACAAATCCCATAGAAAACAAAACTGGAAGCCATAATATAAAATGTATATATATTTTTTTCAATTTCCATGTTATATCATTTGCAAGGATTCCATGCCTTTTGTTTATTTTATTTACTTTTTTTACATACCAATCCAAGTTCCCCCTCCCTCCTTTCCTCCCATTTCCCCCACCTTCCCCCCATTCCACCTCCACCTGCTTCTCAGAAAGAGTAAGGCCTCCCCCGCTGGAAAGTAAACCAAGTCTGTCCCATCACCTTGTTGAGGCAGGACCAAGGTCCTCCCCTGCCATGCCTAGGTTGAGCAAGGTTCCTCTCCATTGAGAATGGACTCCACAAAGTCGGTTCATGTATTAGAGTTAGATCCTGCTCCTGCTGCCAGTGGCTGCATATACGGCCCAAGTCACACCATTGTCTCCTATATTCAGGGACCTAGTTTGGTCCAATGCAGGTTCTCCAGTTGTCAGTCTGAAGTCAGTGATCTGCCACTAGCTCTGGTCAGCAGATTCTGTGAATTTCCCCATCACAGTCTTACACATTTTAAAAATTAAATTAAATAAATAAATTCCATGACTAAATATTATGAGTCATCAGTTCAACTTCTTTGCATACGATGAGTTGTATAGGGTATTGTCTTCAGCAACATGATCTTACTGTCAGTTTGTCGAGAGCAACCAGTAGCCTTTGATTTTTGTTTGCCTTTGTTTTTCTAACTCCATCCATTGATCTGTAAATTTTATGATTTTATAATTTTATAATTTTAAATGTACCACATTTTCTTTATCTCTTTACCATTGACAGATATCTAGACTTTTTTCCAATTTCTGACTATAGAGAGTAACAACACTGAACATGGTTGAGCAACTGTCTCTGTAGCAGGATGAAATGACTTTGGGCATATGTCCAAAAGTGGTAGAACTGGGGGCTGGAGAGATGGCTCAGTGGTTAAGAGCATTGCCTGCTCTTCCAAAGGTCCTGAGTTCAATTCCGGCAACTACATGGTGGCTCACAAAAGTGGTATAACTGGATCTTGAAGACTGATTCCATCACACTGATTTCCATGGTGGCTGTGCAGTTTGGGTTATTGAAAACACTAAATGAAGCAATGCATATAAAATACATTTTCCCAACACAGGTTGCATAATATTCAATAAATGCTCCCAGCCAGGATTTTGTACTGAAAAAATAGAGGAGGGGGCAAAGGCATTAGAAGGAGAGAGAATCAAAATCTTTTGATTTACGTGTTGTTGGAGTTCAGCTATGCACATTTCTATGGCACAAGACAGTCTTCTTCCTTCCACATAAAACAAACGTGTAAGGAGATCCCATGAAGTACTCTAGAAAATCTAAAGGAAAACCTGATTAAATTTTTTGCTCATTAAAATAGGGCATTAATGGACGGATACATAAACACATATTTTGAGGTAAACTTCAAGATGTAGTTACAGGAACATTCCTATTTAGTTGCAGGTTCTAATAAGGAAAGGACAGTGCAAATTTCTCTAAATATGAAGAGGTCAGAGGGTTAGTATCATATCTAAACTTATTAGAAGAACTATAATAGGCACCTGTAATGTTAATCTTGATGGACATTTGACTATATTTAGAATCAACTAGAATATAATCTTCTGGTTTTCCTGTGAAAGTATTTCCAGAGGTTTTTAACTTAAAAGGGGAGACCCACACCCAATTAGTCTTACCATTCCTTGGGCCTAGGTCCTAGATAAAATTCAAAGAACATGGGCTGGGTAATAATATTCATCTATATTCATCTTTCTTTGCTTTCTGCCTGGGGACACACTGGCCAACCTTGTCACACTTTCTCTGCCCTGCCTTGCTTGACTACCGCGATGGACTATACCCCTTAAATCTTGAACCAAAATAAACTCTTTCTTCCTTAAGTTGATTTCATCAGGTGTTTTTTCACGACAAAGAGAAAAGTAGCTGACATGGCATCCAAACTACTGCACTCTGCGTAATTAATTGCAAAGTGAGGCTCATTGGCACAGTCATGCATCCCTAGCCCTGGGGAGGTAGAGGAAGGAGACTCAGAAGTTCAGCTTTTCTTGGCTATGTGGCAACTTTGAGCCTAGACTATATGAGACTGTCTCAACAAAAAAGAACATGGTAAGTAAGTTCCTTCAGTTTTGCATCCATCAAACAGAGATTTGAATTAGATGAATGAATGCATACCTCAAGAAAGAGGCTTTGTCCAGAAGCGAATGACTCTATCACCCATCCTCCCAGTAAATGCCTATTACTCTCTTTCAGGCCACAGAATGCCAGACAACTTGCCAGTTTGTTCTTTACAAGAAGATGGGAAGAGCTTTTCTGGCACACTGTGTCCTGTCTGGAAGCTTGTCGAGGGAGAGGACAATTTGACAAAGCCAAGCCAGGGAATCAGTGCTCCTTGGCAAACCGGAGGTCAGGCTGCAATTTAAGCATCAGTTTGCTTGTCGAAGGCTTGAAGCAGGGAAAAAAAAACAATCCTCCAGAAACCTTTTCATGTAAAATTTAAATCAGAACAAAAGTAATGCATTGATTTGATTTGCTCTTTGAGTGGTCAGCACACCATTTTGTAATTGTGCTTCTGACTGCATAAGTTTTTCATGATTTATCCTTCTTTTTTCTCTCTCTCTTTCTCTCCAGTCTCAAATTATATGAGGGACTGAATGTACAATAGACCTTAAAAATCTCTCTCCTGGGGGCTGCTTTGATGGTTGTTTTAATAGTTCAAAAATCTAAAAGCTACCTGAACAGTTTGCATACAAATATAGATTCCATATAAAGATTTTATGTCAAATGCCTGGATTCAAGTTAGAATCCATGCACTTTGATCTATGCATCTTTGGGGAAGAGACACAATTTCAGGACAGTGCTTTATGATGATTCGGGGAAAATAGCTAAGTGCTCCGAGCTCCCTGTCTGTTCCCTTGAAGGAGTTTAATCTTCAGTTCTAACCCATCTGTGTTAAGAGAATTGTATCTCTCAAACAAGGAAAATGTTGATTGTGCATTTGTTATTAGGATTCTGTTCTGACTTACGTAGTTTTGCTGTAGTTTTCTTCATACACTATTGATCTGATGTAACTTGTCATTATTTCTAAATGTTCAGGAATACTATAATACTGTCTTCTTAACCTAGGTTATAAAAACTTCATTGCAAAGGGAAAAAAAAACAAATAATACCGAACAATATATAAAAGTCAAAACTGCAACATCAACTCTGATCTGTGTGAACTAACTCTCTCTCAAGGACTGCTGTACCAGCTTTCCACCTGGTCTCCCTGTCTCTTTCCTTTTCTCATACGTTATTTTTCTTTATGGCAGACCATCACAGGGAGTTTCAGTTTGCTCAGAATCCTGGGAATCCTCTTGCAACAGCTTGTGCAGTACAAGTCACAGAGCCCAGTCGGCTGCTCTAACATTGTTGTGTCCTCCATGGCAATCAGAGTGATCCTGATAAATAAAATTCATACCACCCAACTGTTGTTCTCCAAATCTACTCATGACTTCCAGCTGCATTTAAATGGAATCTCAGCCCTTCCTAACCCTGACCAGTCCTGATCCCCTCGCTGCTCCAGATGTGTTGCAATTCTTTACCTTCTCTAGTTCAAGATCTTAGTGCTTTCTCAGTTCTTTCCTGAGCATCCTTTGCATGGATAGTCCTTCCATCCATCCTTCCTTGACTTCCCTGCACCAAGATGCTTACCTATAGAAAGCAGCAGCTTCCTTTCCCCCCTGTTCTCTTAACTTGCTTAACACTTTTCTAATATCATTTATTATTGGTGCTGAGTTTTGTATATTTTTTTGCATTTCTCATAGAGGCAAAATCACATAATGGAAAGAGCATGCTATAAGTGTATTCTCAAAGCATGATTAGACTGTGTCTAACCAGGAATGGGCACTCATCAAACAGCCCACAAAAAGGTACCACAGTGATGCCTTTAAGAATCATTCCTCAGCATTCCTCTGTATTGTTCCTACACATAAGCAAATTATATGTCAGAAAGAAAATAATTTCAATAATACTGCTGTCAGAATTTCATTATTTGTGTGTGCATATGTGCATGCATGTTTGTCTTTTATTCCCCCATACTTTCATTTTTCTCCAGAAAAAATGTATAATATAATCTATTTCATCAACACATCCAAGCATTTATTCCATTGGTCTTACTCAAACTAAGGTCTCACAAACCTCATAACACAATTTGTAGACACTGAAGAATGAGGAATTGTTATTGTGAGCTTAGTTATTTCTTTGCTCACACTACCTGATGGAGGCTGGCCAAGAGATGAGCATACAAAGCACACCTGCAGCAGCAGCAGCAGCAGCAGCAGCAGCAGCAGCAGCATTTGTACATGTGTGTGTTGAAATAGGAGCGGCAGGGCTGCGTCCCCGGCACCCCGCCGCCCGCATGGCTAGCTTATGCCCCGAAATAATTACACGGAAACTGTATTCTTTCAAACACTGCCTGGCTCGGCTAGTTCCAGCTTCTTATTGGCTAGCTCTTACATATTGTTCTAACCCAATTCTAATATTCTGTGTAGCCCACGAGCTGGCTTACCAGGGAGGATCATAACCTGTGTCTGTCTGGAGTGGGAGAATCATGGCGACTCTTACTCAGCTTCTTTTTCCCAGAATTCTCTTCTGTCTACTCCGCCTACCTAATTTTCTGTCCTATGAGGGCCGAGGCAGTTTCTTTATTAATAAGAAATCACTCCCACATCATATGTGCAAATGTACAGCACATAGAACAGGGTCCTCATATGCAAAGCAGTACTAACCAACCTCTGGTGGGCACACAGTACTGGTCCTCCAGACGGATCTGCTTTCTTTGACAGTCTTCAGTGGAACAGGATTGACAGTAACCCTCTTCCCCAATCAGTCTTTATGTTCACTTTTGCCAGGACAGAATCCCTGTGACCAACTCAGTTATCAACACTGGATTGTTTTCCAAATGATACTATATGGGTTACACTAGTCTCATTCTAGTTAAATAGTCCTGTGATGAAAATTCCTCCAGTTCAGACCTTGTAGGCTTATGGAGTCATTTTTGTCCCCAACCTATAAACAATGGACTCCCATTGTGAGCCTTATCTTGTGTCCTAGCCACCCTATCCCCTCATCTTGCTTTATCCCTTTTGCTCTTGTTCCTTATGGAAATTGACTCTCTTCTCTTCCTGCATTTTGCACTGTAAGTGGATCCAACTTCCATTGTCATGTGAGACTTGACTTTATACCGTGATTATCAGTCTGTAGACATTCAACTTTGCTGCAGAATGGGTTCCTTTGAACCCTTGGTGGTGCTTACTCAGAGACTCTGAGTGATACTTGAGCATACAGAACATGGTATATCTTTTTTCATAGATAACGCTTAACTGTATCTAACATTTAAAAGATGCTAAGTAGATAGTTATAAATTAATCAGTTCGTACACTGGAAAAAGCCAGGCTTGCTTTTGCTTTATTATATCTCTGCTTTTTATCTCTCTCTCTCCACACAGAGAGTAACCCCTTATTGCCCGTGCTGTCTTCACACTCCCCCTTTTCCCCCTGTGTGTATTGCCATTTCTACTCCACATGTGTGCTACAGTTCGCTTCATCTGGGGACCTCAAAGGCCCTTGCACTCTTCGTTTTCTTTTATTCACAGTGCCAATAGTCAGAAAGATCAGCCCATTGCAACTGGTGATCTAAGGCCAGGGTAGCTTCTTGCACCACTGATGGAAGTATGTGGTGCTTTGCTTGTGGAAGACAAGACAATAAGAAGCAATCCATATTAAAATCTATCCTTTCTTCAAGTCAAACATTCTACTATGTGGATCGTTTCCATAGAAACAAGTTACCTAAGATGTTTACATACGAGAACACTAATTTCAGCATTGCTTTCAGGGATCACCAAAAGACAAGTCATTTAATGAAAACCCACACAGCAACATCATAAACTCAAGAATGGAATTTTGAATGAAAGGAGAATGATGTAGAAAATCTTGCAAATATACTGCTGGAGTTCTGACCGCTCCATATCGGACCTGAATATGGAGCTTGTCTGTCATGTACAAACTCATGCTATATTTCGCAGCTAATACATAACCTTTAATAGAGGCTACAGATGACCATAGTAGAATCAGTGAAGGAAGAAACTAAAGTGAACCTACCCTGCTTCTGTTTAAATTTTAAGTGGATGATTCCATTTCATTAAGATTAAATGGCCAACTTTTCTGTTTGTGTGCACTTTGGATACAACATTCATGAATACAGAAAAGCAATGAGACAAAGACTTACTAGGTGTGAACATAGAAGCACAGTTACGTGGGGTTTGAATGAAATTGGCATTGGTGTAATCACAGGAGGCAAGAAAAGAGATGGAGAGAGCAAAAAAAAAGAAGAACCTTCTTGAAAAAAAAATCCTATGTTTCTTGTAAAGAAATCATCATGTCCAAATTTTTATTAAAATAATAGCAAGCAAATCATTTTCACTGCTGACTCAGTGTTGTCCTTTTGCTCCTATGTAGTGGGCCTGCCTGGCAGGAACAAGCATATTCTAAAAAGACACTATATTCCCCTATTTGACTGTGAGTCTATTGAAAAATGAACACCACGAAATTAGAATATTTCGCAAGAATTTCCTGTGGGCAAAAAAAGGTCTTAATGCCAGTGGACAGCCAGAGGGGATACATGGTCAGCCAGAAGAGGAATTTGATCCCTGGGAAAGGATGCCAGATGACCTTCTTAAAGAGAGCTGAGACAATGGCGGACAAGCTGGATTCCTCAGATATACATATTTCCTGTCTTCTATTTAAATCTTAGACTCATGTCAGGAGTCGCTATGATGGACTGGTGGACTGGGGACTGAGGAGGACTAGTTCCCTTTGTTTCTTCACAATGTAGTTTCTGCTTTTCACTAATAATTTGAATCATTTAATTGATTTATCAAGGATGGGCTTCTGAATCTGGTTTGCTGGGTTTGCAAATGTACAGGCATGTATGCATGATTTTATTTTCCAGTAACTCCATGAAGTATATGATATTACAATCCTCATTAGTTTACAGATGATATAAAATTCAAGTTAAGCTACCAAGTAAAGTCACATGTCAAAGAAGTGACCATTAGTATTCTCCTCCATCTGACTCCAGAGACAATTCTTTTACCCATGGACTTGCTGCCTCTTGGGGCACATCACCTAATAAAGGCAAATAAAAGCAGCCCTTAGGTCACCAAGATAGCTCAGTAGGTAAAGGTGATTGCCACCGAGCCTGATCTGAGTTACATCTATATAATCCACATGGTGAAAGCAGAGAAATGGCTTCCACATGCTGTCCTATGATCTCAACACCATCCTTGTCCATGTTTTAATACACATTAAATACATACATTAAAACATATATTAAATTGGAAAGCACACTAAGTAAGCAAATGGATAGTAAGAAATTCAGTTCTTAAAGATTTACACACACATGGTAATAGGTATGTACAATTGCTTTTGAGTTGCATCTTACTAAGCCAGACTGACTTCTCCCTACAGTTGTAGACACTGCATTTTTTTCAATTATTTTAGATTTCACTGCATTCAATATGTGCTAATAGAACTTCTCTACTTCGTGACTTCTGTTTTGGAGGGATTAAATTCTAAGGCATTTTATCTGTTACACCGAAAGTGACCTGTCTTACTCGTAACCAAAACACCAAGGATCAAGAGTCTCATTTCAAGAGCTCTTGATGAAAGAGATTGTTAACTGCTTTTGCACAAGCTCTTGAGGTGTGATTCTCTTCCTCTGTGAAATTAGAATCCTCTAAAAGGTTTCCCCACTTCTACAATGAAAGAAGACTCTTGTGACTAGTGAGGGACACCGAGTGGGCTCCAGTGTCCTTTAGACACCACCTTTCATTTAGTGACAAGGAGCCAGGTAGAGGGAATAAGTCTACCTGAAATCCAAATTAGCAAAGAGCAACAGGAAGAAAGAGCTTTTTATAGAAAGAAAAGAAGAAAAAATATGAAGGTGAGTTGGCGGTGTAAGGCCACGTTTGACCAGACTCTGAAGTGTTCAGGGCTAAGCCTGATACCTTCCCTAAGAGAATTTACTTGAAACCTCACACTTCTTGGGGTCTCATTCCTCTACCAACCTTCAAAGTCCTGATTTTCTACTGAATTCTCCTCAGCAGCAGTTTCTTTCCTACCCAGTAAAGTTACTGATTGTGCAAGAGGCTTGGCAGAAATAAAGATACACTAAAATAGTGGTTCTTAACTCTTCTAATGTTGTCCCCCCTAATACAGTTATTCATGTTGTGGGGATCCCTAGCCATAAAACTACTTTTGCTGCTACTTCATAACTGTAATTTTGTAACTGTTTTGAATCATAACCTAATTATCAGCTATGCAAAAGATTCCTAATATGCTACCCCAAGGGGTTCACAAGCTACATGCTGAGAGGCATTCCTTTAAACAGGTACCATGCCTCTTGATTTTATTATAAGAGCTATTGAAACAATGAATCCCAAAGAAGTGGGAATTTCCCCAGAAATCTCATACTGAGAAAGTGAGAAAGCACAAGACCACAGGGAAATTTGTCTCCTACAAAGAGATTTCACACAGTTCTATCAACTTTGAAAACCACCATCCGGATGGGACTGACGCTTGCTGAAGCATGGACAATGGTGGGTCCATGGTGGGTGGAGTCACACCTTAACCAGGACTAATCAGATGTACACACCTTTTAGCCTCCTCTTAAACTGTGCTCTCACTTCAGGATCTCAAAGATGGACTTGGAGGGGGAGTTGCTCCTTTCTTTTGTTCCTATTCCCAATGTGATCACTTTGAATAAATCTCCTTTTATGTGCCTGCCACTATTAATTTGATCATGTTAGTTGGTTTTCCTGAAGGGTGAAAGACCTGACTTGGGACACAGGTTGTGACCTCTGACTTTGGTAACAATTCTGCCCTTTTTTCCACACTCAATCCAGCTTCTGACATTGTACCTTCCAATCAAGGATTTTGTGAACCTGACTCAAAAATGTGTCCTCCAAAGCTCCAGTCTCACTGAATATACTGATAGATAACGATGGGCTCACTGAGTAAAGAAAATTTTACCCTGTTTCCTCCTAGGTCTAGCTGAGGACCTAGCTCTCCCCACCCCCACTGCGACATCAGTGAGAGAGCCTCTCAGCGAAAGGCCTCTGACCATGGAACTGTCTTGAAAGATTCATCTCTATCTTGACATGCATCAAAATTCATATTGGGGCTTCAGAAGAGTGATGCCTGGGGTGATTCTGAGTGATGGGACAGGAGACTAGTGCAATGAAAGGATCTTTCATTCTTAAATGGATCCAGCCTGCATCTGAATGCCTGGAGGGGAACTCTGATTGACAGAGGAGAGATAGATTAGGACAGAGGTTAAGGGTGGTCAGGGAGGTTTCAGAATAGTCAATGTAGTCATTGTCACTGAAGCATTCAGCCAAAAGAGGCCACTAAGAGATGGAGAGAAAGGGAAGGAAGCAATGTGGGTCAAGGACAGCCTTTCCTGAAAGAACTAGGAAGGGGTGGTAAAGAGATAGCAAAGAGTATGAATAGAAAACAGAAGCACAGGATATAAATGTGTGCTGAGAAGAAGGCCTTGCAGACTAACTGCAAGAATGGTTAGACTTTAGACTAACATTAGGTGGGACTCAATAGCTCTTAATTAAAACCAACCCAAAGAATAAAGATAATGAGGGCAGAAAAATGAAAGCATGTAAGAGCAGGGTCTTTCTGGCCTAAATCATTTATTCTCTTATAGATGCTCAGGGGCACTGTGGTGCTTTAAAAACAAAAAATAAAAAAATAAAGGAAGGAAAAGGAAAAATAAAGCAGAGGAAATGCTGAGTCTATGAGTGGTGAGACATATGAGCATAGAGTAGCAACCCTTCTCTGCAAGTCAAGTAGCCCAGTTTCATAAATAAAGTCATTGTTGTCACTATATGTCAGGGGATGCAGGAGTAATATGTATGCAATGACATATGATCTATATCCAGGCTTAATCTACATTCCACATGTGACATTGGCCATACAGTCATGAATAACAACTCTGAAACAGTTTAAAATTCCATATTGTAGAAATACATTTATCCTATTATAAAAGAGAACTAGTTAAGATGTTATTTTTAAAATCTTATGCATGCAAAAGATAAATCTTTGTGAAGAGCAATCCTAAGGGGTATAAGAAATGGAAAGGAATACTAAGTTCAAATCCTAGAAGTTTACAGGCTCAGATGACAACACAAGGTATAGGCTAATAGAATTCCAACTATGATGATGTCATAACAAAATGAAACAAGAGAAGAGAAATTGGCACTACCCTCAGTTATATGATATTTTCCATTTCTGTCATAAAAAAGGAGGGAAGAGATGGTAGAATGCTAACTGCCCCAGGAAGGACACCATAAAGTAGGAAAGATACAATCTCACTGCTTGTTAATGTTCCAGTATGTTCTGATATATGATGACTTTTCTTGGGGAGATATGAATAAACAGCTTTGTACCCACGAGATGGCACTGATGAAAACAAGGAAATAATTCCACCTCATCTAGGTTGGAGGGGCAATGAGTTTACTAGAGTTACTTAGAGAAGCACGAGGCAGCAGCATCTCCAGCCATACTTGGCTGATAACTAGAAGGCTGCACACTCGAGGTCCCAGCATGCTTTGCAAGCAACTCCATTCTACAGAAGAGCCTTGTTGACAGAGGTTTCTGTCCTGTCCAGTGCCTCAGCCATTCAATCCCAAAGAAATATACAGACATCTACATTAATCATAAACTGGTTGGCCTATTAGCTCATGCTTCATGGCCAGGCGGTGGTGGCGCACGCCTTTAATCCCAGCACTTGGGAGGCAGAGGCAGGCAGATCTCTGTGAGTTCGAGACCATCCTGGTCTACAAGAGCTAGTTCCAGGACTCCAGGACAGGCTCCAAACCACAGAGAAACCCTGCTTCGAAAAACCAAAAATAAATAAATAAATAAATAAATAAATAAATAAATAACTCTTACATCTTAAATTAGCTCATAATTCTTGTCTGTGTTAGCCACGTGGTTTGGAACCTTTTATCAGTGAGGTGTTCTCACCTTGCTTCCTCTGTGTCTGGCTTCCTCTGTGAAAACTTCTGACTGCCCTTCCAGAATTCCAGAATTCTCCTGTTCTAGTTGCCCCACCTATACTTCCTGCCTGGCTACTGGCTAATCAGTATTTTATTAAACCAATACAATTGACAAATCATTGCAGGGTACAAGACCATTGTCCTACAGCAGAGCCTCTCCCCAGCAATTGTAAGACTGTGTTTACAACCTTGGGGAGGCAGTTTTGAATCCTATAACTTTCCTGATATATGTGCACTCTTCCTCCTCCAGAAGAAACTGACCAAAATTTAAAGAAAAAATTTATACATTTTAGTTTTGAAATTCTTTTAAGGGTGATTAGAAAGGTCAATATTGCATCTAGATAGATGACTATTCAGTTAAGTGTACTTGCTACTCATACAGAGAACCTGGATTTGGTTCTCAGAATTCACACAGTACCTCAAAACCTCACAACTGTCTGTAGCTCTTATTCAAGATGATGGGATGCTATATTCTGTGTTGGTGGAGGCTGCTTGTTCATTTCCGGCCACCACTCAAAATAACCACACAGAAATTGTATTAATTAAATTACTATTTGGACTATTAGCAATAGATTCTTATTGGCTAGCTCTTACATCTTAAATTAATATTGTTGTAATAGGAGCGGCGGGGCTGCATCCCCAGCACCCCGGCCGCTTGGCTAGCTCATGCCTGAAATAACAACACACAAACTATATTCATTTAAACACTGCTTGGCCCATTTCTATCTAGCCTCTTCTCAGCTAACTCTCGCATCTGAAGTAGCCCATTTCTAGTAATGTGTGTAAGCACCCCAAAGTGCGCTTACGGGGAAGATTCTAGCCTACGTCCATCCTGGGTCAGAGCTGCCTGGGAGAGCGGAGCCTGGCCTCTGCTCCAGAGAGCAGAGCTGTCGAGTCTCTCCGGGAACAGAGCAGAGTCTGACCTCACTTCCTCTTCCTCCCAGCATCCTCTTCTGTTTACTCCTCCCACCTATGTTTTAACCTATCAGGGCCAGCCAAGCAGTTTCTTTAATGCTTAACCAATGAAATCAACAGATTGATATGACACTCCCACATCATAATACATTTCTATTAATCTGTGTATTGCCACATGGTTGTGGCTTACGAACACTGGCAAGGTTCCAGTACATCTGTCTCCTATGGCAGACACATGGCAGGAATCTCACTGACTCTGCCTACTTTCTCCCAGCATTCAGCTTAGTTTTCCAGCCTAGCTCTATTCTGCCCTATCATAGGCCAAAGAAGTTTCTTTATTTATTAACTAATAAAAGCAACACATATACAAAAGGACTTACCACATCGCTTCTGTCCTCCACAGATACCAAGCATGGACACAGTATACATATATACATATAGGTATTAATACATAAAATAAAATAATTAAATCTTTTTATAAAGTAAATATTTACAGTGATATAAGGCTACTAACTTGACTTGAAGATATGTGACAGTCATTAAACCTTAAATGCTATTAAAATATTAAGAGCAGAATCTGGCATAGTGTTTTTGTTCTCATCTCAGCACCCATGAAGCTGAGGCAAGAGGGTTTCTTTGAGTTCCAGAATGGTCTGTCTATACTGTTAGTTCTAGATCAGCTTGGGCTACAATGCGAGATACTGTCTCAACAAAATAAAACAAACCAGAATTGAATTAATTTGACTACTAACTGATGACCACGGGAAATTTTGTTCTACGCCTCATCAAAACACTGTTTTACACTCATTTCTAATTAATAATAAGTTAGTCAGTATTATCTCCACATATTGGCATGCAGAAGAGTTGTAATATTCCTGTTAGCACTTTGACAGTAGAGTATCAGCTTGAAAAAGTTGGTCATATGTAGGAAGTTTACCTTTCCATAGTTCTCTTGGACCTTTTTTGGTTGGATTTTATCTTCATCATTTCATTTATTGATTGCTGGATTAGGCCTTACCTTTACTTAGTGTCCTCTACTGCCACGTCCTGCCTACCACCAATACTGACAAGATTATCTCTTAGCTCTGCATGAGTATAATCATGAAGTGATCAAATTATAACAAGCAGACATTAGATTTCCTACTTGAAAGCAATTATACCTTAGTAGTCTAACTGCAATGAAATTCAGCATTTCTAATAGTAACAAATCAATGAAATTCTGTATTAGAAATCCTTACCAAGAAAATTGTAAGAAAACATCACCCATGTCTTTATCCCTCTACGATTAACCATTATTGTGAAAAAAAAAAAAAAAAAAAAACAACTGTGTGTATCATAGGATACCAGGGGAAACCAGAACAACCACTCTCCAGCCATGATTCTCTATTTGCCTTTGGATGTTCTTGCTAGGAAGTGGACTTGGAGGTGAAGATTTTCCTGGAACAGGTTCACTTGCACATGCTGTTAAAAAAAAAAAAAAAAACAGAGCAGAGCAGGAAGGAGTAGAAGGGATGACTGCTGTGTAGGTTAGCCAGAGACCTCACTGAATCTTCTATGCTCAGCCTGTAGAGATGTTCTTAATCAAGGAAATTTACTGTGAACAGCTTCATGGAGCAACCAGTGGTCACAAGAAAAACACAAGGCAGCCTTCATAAAACACAGGGACAAATATCTGTAAGAAATAGTATATTCCAGAAGTATCTAACTTGCACCAACCTCCCAAAGAACAAGGCTGTAGCTTAGAGCTTTGGATTAAACTATTCACAAAAGTTGTGTATATGATAGAAGGCAAATTAGTCATCAGTTCAGATCCAAAGCTTTGATCATGTTGACTTTCTAGCCCCTCTGATAGATGGTGCCAATCACGTAGAAGTGTGAGGTCTGACACTGGTAGGATAACGCAGGGTGACAGGGGATGTCTTTCAATCAGAGCAACATTTCTGCCACCTAAGCTTAGTCTGGGCCTCACTAAATCAGGCAGTTAGCACCCTATGTCCATACGGTCTGGTCATTCACAAATCTGCCTTGGGCTGACTCCGTTGACTCATTGCTTGCTTCCTCCCTTTGGAGCATTATCTAACAGGTGAGCAATCTTTTTGGAATCTTACTCCTTTTTAAAAAAAGTGTCACTCTAAAGGGAACAGTCAGGCTGAAACTGTCAAATATAAATGAACGGAGAATTCTTTATGAACTACCAACCTTTCAACTTTCTGTTGAAATCGTGTAATGTGGGAATTGAACTGTCTGACACTAAGATGTTGGAGAGGCACTTCAGGTGACCCTGATTTATATAAAGCTCCTTAAACTCATGTTCTCCTCCATTGCACAAGCAACTCAATCTAGTGTTACATCCACCGGTACCATTAAAATTATGCTACTTAATGCATCAGTAAATACTTATGAATAAAGCAAACAAGAAACAAAAATAATAATAACAACAAAAGAGTGTACAGAGCCTTCAGGTTCAAAGTCAGTTAGATAACAACTGACCTAAACTGAATCATCAGTCAACTGCGTGGCTGTGTCTCATTCATCCATTAACAACAGAAAATACCTTCTCCTGAAGTTCTCTACGACCACTCTGGGACAAATCACCAAGGCAAGCAACAGCTTGATGACAAACCTCACTTAGACAAATTTAAAAGTGTGGAATTCATACTGTGCATCATGTAGATTCCAGGGGAAATGAACCAGCCAGTAACCATAAGAGAACTGGGATTCCTGTAACAGGGGGAGATGAAGGAATACACCTGGAAGTAACACAAGGACCAGGAAAGAAGAGCCACACAGAATGTCAGCTGAATACATCCACTACATTGACATGAATGAAATATGTTTTGGAAAAAATGTGATTTTTAGCTGTTCATACATTTAGAATAACCTTTTGATTTTCAAATAGTTTTAGCTTATACAGAAATTTTAATCAATAATTAAAAAAACTTACATACACGTGCTATCCTTTCTCTTAATGCTAACTTGTTCCATAACATTTCTTGGTATGTTCCTGCTAATTAAGTTCTAGACTTCATTGAGAAAAAAAATGAAACATGGAAATATTAAAAAAAAAGATATCATATGTTGAAATTAAATTCTGGTGAAGCATCATGGAGAGGGAAGTTTATGGGAGGGAATTAACGGAATAAAGAGGAATGCCTGACATCAATAATCCAAGTTTTTAACTTAGCAAACTGGATAGCAAGGAGAAGTCTTAATCCTCACCCCCCCCCAAAAAAAAAGAATTCTTAATCCTAAAGAAGCAGTTGGATAAAAACTATGTTAGAAGAAACATGAATGAGATCAAAAGCAGGGGGAAAAGGACACTAAAAGCTGAGTCATGGAAAACATTAAATAAATAAATAAACGAACAAACAAATAAATAAAAGAATAACTCTCTAGGGATCAAGGAAAGCAAAAAAATTACATAAATTACCCACACACCAAGGATGACTGGGGTTGTCGTTGCTGCTCATGTGGCCCTAACACCAAGATAATGATTGTACGGCTTTTCATTTTCATGTTTGGTAAACAAGATGAAACTGGTCAACCCTCAAAGGATATAACCTGCCAAAACTTACACAAGAATAAATGCACACTCTGAAATACAGGTATGGGCCTTAAAATTTGGATCTATCATTTAGCCTTCTTAAACAGAAATCTCCAGGAAAGTTGAATTCAAGAAAATTAGGGGTTTGTTCATCCATTTAGTCAGGGGTGGGGCACAAATGCCACAGCCAAGTGTGGAGGTAAGAGGGCAGCATGATGGAGTTACTTCTCTCCTTCCATCATGTGATGTGTGTGGATGGAAGTCAGGTCACTAGGCTTAGAGACAAGTGCCTTTATTCTCTGAGTCATTTTGCTGATAGATATTAGATAATATCAGTTCTCTGTCTTCTTTTCCAAATCACACACAAAGACGTACTTTCTAAAGCATTCTTTAAGGCTAGACATATTCTAACACTCCAAGCTACAAAGTCACTTGGGACCTGCTCAGCCTAGGAACGGGCTTAACTAGGACCTAGGGTGATGAGGAATGAAGAAATGATGACAACACTCAGGGAGGAAAGCAGGAATCGAGTGGGTGCGCGATTTGATGGAAGTATACCCACAGCAGCTTAGACACTCCCTGTGTTTACTTCATACATTTAAATGAAGCAGGCAGGCCTATTGTGAAAGCTGAATGAGGAAACTGGCCAATGTTGCTAGGGGTTCTCTGCAGAGGAGCTGTCTCAGGCTGTAAGCAAGGCATTGGAGTCTCAGGCAAGGCTGTGCTCTTATCTACAACGCACAGTCAGTCACTCAGGCCTTCATCCGCTCCCCAAAGTGACAATAAGAAGATAAAACTGCAGACCACTATACCTTTCGTGAAGGGCAAATGAGTTTCATAAGCTGGATTTATTTTCAGACACAGTCCTTCACTGTGGACGTGAAAATGGCCTGGATGTAATCATTGTAATAGAAAAGAAGTTGTTTCTAAGAGAGGAGTTGTTGCTCTTATGTTCTGTTGTTGGAAAATAAACAGAAAACAAGAGGGTGAGCTGTCCACCATTACTTTACTTCCTAGTGGTAACCCGGCTTTCAGTAGTGCACTCTGACTGCTTCCCTCCTACTGAATTCCTTTCCAAGATGGGCGCCGGAAGCTCTGCAACTGCGCTTGAGGGGCAGCAGGAAGCTCGGGAAGTCCATCTCCTGTGAAATGAATATAAACAGGGGTAGAGCAGCGGCAGTTCTCACACCCGGGGCGGCGGCGTGTCCTGGGAATGCTATAATGGCTACCACCTGGTATGTGCAGAGGGAAAAGCAAAGAAGAAAAATGGTCCATGTACCTCGCGCCTTTTTGAAAGCAAGGGGAAAAAAAAAGGTGTGTGGGGGATCATTTTCCCACAAGACATATGGAAACAACTGCTTTCTTGAATATGTAATGTCTCAGGGTACAGAGCAAACCCGTCAGTTTGACAGATAGCAGCAAGGAGAGAAATGAATGAACATTTCTCTTTGGGCCAAGAAGCAATAATGTGTCTTACTAGAATTACTGCCTCTATTAAAACTAGATACAGGATATTAATTGTGCTACACAGGAGTCGGGAGCAAGGGCTCGAGCACACTCCAAAGCAGCAAGGAAACTGTCACTTCCCAGCTCAACCTGCCCTAATTAAGTCCCAATGGGGTCTTCTATTCATTTTGGTAATGTGTGCTTCTCGGGATAAATGATATTTAAATGCATAGAAGAATCCCTACTTCTAAATTGGTCACCAATTAAACCCTTACTGGATAGCAGTAACTGCAAATTGCTAACCATGCCTCCAACAACCATCTGTTTACCGGTGTGCAATGGTTAGTGGACGGATCCTCTCTGCACCTTTAAAAGAGACCATCACTGTAGAAAACACAGCGTCCTCTGTCTCCTTTCATCACCTGATGAAGGTTAATATTCATCAGGCAATGTCCAAATCAGGAGCAGGAGGAGAGAGAGCACAAGCAAAGAACTCAGGACCTCGAGGGGTGCTCCCATACACTGAGACAATGGGGATGTTCTATTGGGAACTCACCAAGGCCAGCTGGCCTGGGTCTGAAAAAACCTGGGTTAAAACCGGTCTTGCTGAACATAGCGGACAATGAGGACTACTGAGACCTCAAGAACAATGGCAATGGGTTTTTGATCCTACTGTACCTATTGGTTTCGTGGGAGCCTAGGCAGTTTCGATGGAGGTGGGTGGTCCTTGGACTTCCCACAGGGCAGGGAACCCTGATTGCTCTTTGGGCTGACGAGGGAGGGGGATTTGATTGGAGGAGGGGGAGGGAAAGGGGAGGCGGCGGTGGGGAAGAGACAGAAATCTTAAATAAATAAATAAATAAATAAATAAATAAATAAATAAATAAATAAAAAAAAAACCACAGCGTCCTCAAAAACTTGGACGTCTCACAACCAAGTGCCTAAATTCAATACTAGGTCAGGCATGGGGACACCTACCAGCTGTTGTAGTTTAGCTTAGCAGTGGTAAAGACTAATCACACCGTACAACAAACTCTCATGTTTATTGGAAAAAGGGAGGGGGTGCGAAGGTGGAGAAACAAAGGCCGGCCTGCCTCTTTGGAGAAGTGGCAGAAAGGTAAAGGGAAATGGAAGGGCAGAATTCGCGTTTAAAGGGGTCATAGCGCATGCGTACACATCCAGGTAGTGCGTGCACACAGAACACTTAGTTACGCAGTGGCTGTAGGACCCTGAGCTGGCCAAGTGTCTGTCTGAATGCTGACAACACATGCCCAAGCTTGGAACCCTCCCAACTGTGATAGAATGCTCACTACACAGAGGTTGTCATACAGGGCTCCCTTGTCTTAGCTGAATCTGTCTTCCAGTGATTTGCTACGCTTCTCTGTTTACCACCCAATGGGAATTTTGGTTTTCATCCTGAAGGTAGTAATTTGATTTAAAAAAAACTATGAATTTGGATAAGGGATTAAAATTGACTAAATTATAAATAAATGCTGTCCACTAATGTCCATCACAGGTACACATGTGCGTACACACACACAGAGGGAGAGAGCCCTACAGAATCAAGAGACTTTTGCCACCATCTGCTTGACAAAGTAGATCTGACGTTGTAATTGTGGTGTGTATTTGGGATGTTTGGGATCATATCTGACTTGAACTAGGGGTAATAAACTGCTCTAGAAGGAAAATTCACACCCACCATTAAGTTGGCCATTTTAATTCACCAGGGTCTTGCATGCCTTCCTGTCATCCTATTAATAAAACAATCAAGTCCTAGGAATCCAGCTATTTTATACGAATATTCCACAGGGTGCTGTCTTGGGTTAATAAAGCCTCATTAGCTATTACTAGCAGAGCCCCTCAAGCTCCCAAGAATTCATTTTACAACAATGGAAAGAGACTTATCATCCCTCCCCATTCCAATTTCAAATGCCCTAAAGTGAAGAATAAGAGGTTGAAAACACAGAAAGGTAAGCAGTATCTTTTGCAGGGTCAGAAACAGTTGCCCAACAGGTTACTATTAGTTACTGAGCAACAAATGTGAATTCCAAGAACTACTATTGTTAAATTCGTTCTATTACTGTTGACCTGTCAAGTACATTTTATCAAGTAGATGATAGGAAGGGTCTATTGATTTTACTTCCTTTGGCTTTTCTTTGTTTGCTTTAATCTTAATTTCCTACAAAGTTAGCAAGACTTGTTTTTCTGGTAAAAAATAAAATGTAATGTGTTTTGAGTTTTGAATTTATCTGGGTGTAGTGTGTGTGTGTGTGTGTGTGTGTGTGTGTGTGTGCGTGCGCGTGTGTGTGTATACCTGCATGGTAGGCTTTGGAGTTCAGAAGACAACTTTGAGTCCTGAATTCTATATTGTTGCAGAGTATCTTGTTTTCCCATTGTATATATCAGATTAGTTCCCCAGCAAGTTCTGGGAGTTCTCCCCTCTTCCTATAGGAGCTATGAGATCAAATTTTTTAAACTTAAGGTTTTATTTTGAATTAAGAACACATGTGAACAATTTCAAACAACCATGATAAATGACTGACTGCAAACAATCAACAGAAGGAACTCACTATCTTCGGACCAGCCTAAATAAAATAAAATAAAAAAGAACATATGTAAGTGTATGTAGGAATGTGCATGTGAGTGCACTGTCCAGGGAAGTCACAGAGGGTAAAAGATTCCAGATCTGGAGTTTTAGGCCATTATGAGCCTCCTAACTAGGAACACAACACTGATTCTCTGAAAGAACAGAATGAGTGCTTAACCACTGGACCATTTCTCTAGCCCTGGAGTGCTGAGATTGTGTGTGTGTGTGTGTGTTATAACATGCAGTTTTATACAGGTTCTAGGGATTTGATTTTAATTCAGGTCATCATGTTTGCATGGCAGGCCAACAGGTAGTTATTTATTCTCTTGAAGTCTTTCAATAAAAGCATGAAAGGGTCATTGTACCCTATTTTCTTTATTTTGTTGTTGCTGTTACTTTAATGCTGGGTTCTATTTATTCGGGTGAACATAATGTGATTCTGCTTAGCTCTTATTTAAAGCATTTTCTTTGAAAGAGGTTTATGATTATGAGTGTGTGCTCTCTTAATAATTAAGAAATAACTAGGTCATTAAGAACTCATTAATCTTCAGAATTTGTTATCCCATGGGGTGATGCGAGATGTGCAGGGGTGGAGGCTTCGCTTTTCCATTGGAAATGAAATAAAAAGCCAGTATGTTAATGAGCCAGGAATATGGAACAGATTCAGTTTATATTTCAATGGCAAAGGTCCCTATTAATTTTAGCTCTTTCCTGTTGTTTAGAAAGATGAAACATCTTATAAAAATGATCCAGGCACCAAGGATTTTGTTGAGCTTGTCTTGAAGTTGGACAAGAACATTATAACTTTTCCACTATAGATTTATTGACAGTTAAGTACTAATGATAATGATATCCTGATTTTAATGTCAATTCCCCATCATTCTTTTCATGTGTATGTGTCTTATTCCTACTCTTTTCTGCAGAGGGAATTATTTTCTTTCCACTGCTTCTAAAATTTTGCTGGCTACCTCCAATTCCTCCAAGATACAAGGCTATTCTGTTGTATCATACTATAAGATTCATTCCCTTAAGCGCTGCAAGTCAAAAATGTCTTCATATCAAAAATGAAGACTTTCCCTGTGTGAAACACTCACCCTGAAGTGATCTCTTCCTCACTGAGTTGAGAATTTCTACATCTTGTGGAAGGACCAAAGCCACTCAGAGAAACTCCCAGAATTTTCCTGCATGACATGTTTAATGAAATAACGATCTTGGAAGATGTGTGCCTGACCATACAAGAAAGATTTTCTGATTAGTCATGGGGTGAATGCAGCGTGGATCAGCTGCAGGACAGCAATTTTTACTCATGACTTGAACAAATCAAACAAAAATAACAAAATAAAAAAACAACAAAAATAACCTTAACTTTGTATCTGTATATACACATAAGTGAGACAAAAATAAATATTGAAGACAAGTAGTTTTTTTTTAGTTTAAAAGTAGATTAATAATCTTCCTTTTTATCCCATTATTCCTACATCCCCCTCTTTTTTTTTTCAGAAAGAAATCCCTGAATCTAACCTACTTTATTTAGTTTATTTTTCCCTGACCATGACCAATAGCAACTTGCAAGCAAGACACCTAAATGTTAACAAACATCCATAGCCCCCTGAATCACCAAGAACCATCCAGTCCACCTCTTGGATATGTGAGCATCATGTTCTCTAGACTGCGTCCTGTTGTCTGGGGATGATGGCAATTTTAGGGGACCCTGAGAAAACTGGGATAAAGTTCAAGTCCTGAGAAAGCTACCTGTATTATTTTTGTTTAGTCTTTTGTGTGATGAGAGAGTGCAGAGGTTACCTGAAGTCATGGCTGAAGTAGTCTGTGAGGCTGGAACATTTCAGCTAGCAGCTTTAAAGTTGTGTTTGGAACCAGAATTTTGAGGAAACTGCAACAGAGACATTCTAAGAGACTGGATCACCTGAGCTACTTATATCTTCTTTGCTGTCTGGTCCTTTTTTATATGAAAACAAACAAACTTTTAAGGTAATATATGTGTATGTATAATATACATATATATTCATATTAACACAAGTACAGAATATACATTGTACATGAATCAGCTAAAGTTTTTTTTTTAATGTTTGAACAGGTAAAAGGCATCTGTTAACTTCATAAGTCCATTTGGACTGCATAACCAAACTGTCACATAAATCTCTATCCATACCATATTAAGGGATGGCATGTAACAGTAACTCTGTAGCCAACAAGATTTTATCATGTCTCATTAAGTTTCAGAGCTGTTCCCCTGTCGATGGATCAACATATACATCACATGTACTATGGTTTCACTTGATTTCTTTCTTTGTGTTTGTAGCCAAGATTTTCAGGAAGTCTCCCCCAATCAATTCTGACTTTTATTAATTTTGATGAAATCTATAGCTTTCTTCCCTGTAGAAACAAGGCTCCCTGAATGAAACATACTTCTTAACCTCTTATCTGAAGTTAAGGCATCTTTAAAATATATAGGTTTGTTTATTTAGAAGCTTGTTTATACAATGCAATGTCTCTTAGCAGCATTTACCCTTCCCTCACTGGCGTTCAGAAATTTTAAGGTCAACAAAGCAATAAACAGGATCAAGGTGTTCTGTGTATTTTCCATCCTTACATAACTTATTTTCTTCTATTACTTAACTTTTTCTTTAAAGACTTTATTTTGCTAAACTCTTTATTTATTTTTTATAACTGTCTATACCCGTTTTTTTGTTTCTTTAGCACCTAAGCACATTTTTAAGCATATTATACCTGTTTGGTGTTATGAAGGTTTTTTTGGTGTTTTTATTTTTTTGGTTTTTGGGTTTTTTGTTTTGTTTTTGTTTTGTTTTCTTTTTTTGGTCTGGACCTGACTTTTTGCTTGCTTGTAGTCATGCACTGGCACTTTTCTCTGATCTCAGGAGGCAAATCTTAAACTGCTAGGCGACCACCACAGTGGTGGCTGGCTCTGTTACCCCTTGGTTCCATGAGAGCCTAGCCTCTTTGGGAAGTTGCTGAGTCTGATTTCTGAGTTCTGTCAAGCAGCAGTTGACCTATGGGAGTGCTCGCAGAGAGGCCCGGGTAGTGACTGAGGTGCCAGCTGGTGTGACTTTTCTGTCTGTGTGATCATGCCACACATTGGAGTGCCAAATATAGTATGCTTTCTTATTAGATTTTCCTTGGATCACCAACCCCCAAATAATGACACAGGAACTCATTAGTAATTATGAAACTTGTCCTTAGCTTAGGCTTTTCCCCAAGTAACTCTTATAGTGTAATTTAACCTGTTTATGTTAATCTACATTCTACCATGTGGCTCACTTAGCTCTCCTCTGTAACATATGCCCAACTTCTTAGTGTCTTTTTAGAGTCTCTGGCTTTCTTCTTCTCAGAGTGTAAACAGAAGTTTCTTGTCCTGACTGCTTGTTCCCAAATACTTGCCAGCCACTTCCCAAATTACCACACAGGGGCTTATATTAATTACAGGTGGTCAGCTGATAGCTCAGTCTTATTACTAGCTAACTCTTTTTAATTTTACCCATTTACCTTATTTACACTCTGTCACATGGTAGTACCTTAATTAGCATGGCATGTTCATCTCCTGGCTCCCTCTGCATCTGGCTTGTGATCTCTGACTATGCCCTTTTCTTTCCCAAATCCCTTAGTTTGGTCATCCTGCCTATACTTCCTTCCTGGCTACTGGCCAACCAGCATTCCTTTAAACCAATTTGAGTGGCAAATCTTTACAGTGTTACAGATAGGATTATTCCACAGCATCAGCGCCTTCTCTCTCCCTGGAAGTTCAGCCTATTCTTACCTGCCTAGATATTGGTATCCAGTTCTTTATTAAACCAATAAGAAGACACCTTAAGCAAAAACACATCTTTATAGTAAACACAAATATTCTGCAACAATGGTCATAAAAGCACAAGGCCTATTCAGGTTTGGGGCATCATCTTTTTTTTTCCCTTTGGAGATATGAGGAAAAGAACTTATTAGTATGCAAAATTTAAGCAAAAACCGGAGTGATGAAAAACAGCACAAGTCATTCCAATGGTTGAGTTTTTCAGACATAGTGACCAGCAAATGTAAATTTTAGACCCTTGGCATGTATCTGGGACAGACACAGGCTATCTATTAGTGAATAAGGCACAAACTGAGATGGGGAAAATTAAGAAAAGGACACAAGGCATCAGATTCTAGACATTATAGAGAGCAACCCAAGAGTTGGTGCTTTCTTTCAATCTTCGATGAAGTTATAGCAAGTGTGAAGAAAAGGAAATGATGGAATACTTTTTATTCTTCACAACACACACACACTCACAAATCAGCATCTCACTTTTTATATTCCTCATGTGTGGTTGCTTCTCTTGATCTCCATTATGATTTTTATAAATAAGATCTTTCAACATGGCCAGGTACTTATCTTCTGGACTCCAGTTCTCTCTGTATTGGACTGTATTCTAATGCTAAATGAAGACAGCTCTAATATGAGAGAGGGTTTCCTGGGAGACCAAGGATTTACTGAACAAAGAAAACTCTGCCAACCTGTACAGTGGCTGCCTGAGTACACACAATGTGTACTCATGTGTACAACACACACACATACACACTCACTAATCAAAACACAACAAAATAGAGCATTGAAAGGATGATGTTGTTTAATATTTTTATTACAAAGGTATCTCCAAATTGTACAATCAAAGATAGTTGTGAATATGAACATCAGTGTCAAAGCAGTGTTTGGGTCCAAGAAAATGCACACATAGCTCAGGGCCCTGGGAATAAGGAAAGCAAGCCAAGCACATCCTCAGCATTTGTGTGAGTAACTGAATTCCCCAGAGCCCTTTAGAATGCAAGCATTAGAAGGTCTGCTAATTACTATAATGGGGGGAAATGTAATTTTCTAATCTGCAAGGTACTTATTGAAATAAATGTATTTGAAAATACTTAAACACAGTTTAATCTTAATAAAATAAAAGTGCAAAAGACTCCATTTAATGCATAGGAACTAAATGTAAATCTCTTTCCTGAGTAGAACATTCAGTAGTAACACACAGAAACCCAAAGCCAGATCAGAGCTGAAGGCCCATGAGATAAAATGCTCTTCCCTATAGCCAGAATAGGGTATTGGGTTGAACAAGACACATAAAAAAAAAAAAAAACCTTGATGTCTTATATCTTCCCCACAGAAAGTCAGTCCTATCAGGAGTAAGTATTGACTTGCTCTTCACATCTACCTTTCTTGGCTCCTGTCAGATTTAATGAATGATGATGCAGTTATTGATTTTTCTAGCAAAGGGAAATTAACAGCACATTGTCCAGCTTGACCTTTACCTAATGAGCCGTGTATACATCAAAAGCCATTTAGGACAAGTTGTTGATTACAAAGATTTAAGATGAGTCTAATGTGTACACACACACACACACACACACAAAGATCATACTTTTAATGCTTCCTTACAACTCATAACAGAAATCCATAGAAATAAAAATTGGGGCCATTCCCTTGCAAATGGAGGAAGTGAGATTCCACTTCAGCTTGCAAAATGTGGGAAATTGGATATGTCTACTTATAATTCAAATGCAATCTTTTACAAGGCCCTGGGAGGAGTTTAGTTAATAGCAGTCTCAAATAAAACCTCTGACAATGCACCTTTATGCGAAAAGCTAAGTCCCAGAACATGTTTGTTTAAATCATGGCTACTGGGAAAAGCCAAACCTGGACGTTCATGTGGTGCTGGGTAAAAATTCAGTTTTCGGGGCAAGTGAGATAGCTCTGAAGGTAAAGGCGTTTGCTGCCAAATCGGAGGACCTCACTTTGATCCCCAGAAACAATGTGGTTGGTGGAGAGAATTGACTTACCAATGGGGTGCTCTGACTGCCACATACACCCCATGCTTGTCCAGACAAATACTGAATAGATACATAAAAATGTACTAAATTAAGAACAACGTTAAGTTCCCCATCACCAAATAAAACAAAACAAAAACAGAAGCAGAAACAAAGAAAATGCCCTGAAAGTCTACATATGTTTTCATTGATTTGTTACAGGTTGTGGTGAAAAGCCCCATGTAGGCACTAAGAACTGAGCACAGGTCCCATACAAGAGCGTTGCACTCTTTTAACTGCTTGGTTCCTGGTATGGAAAGGATTTTTAAAGGTTAACAGCTCCACAAAAAAATAAAGTCTAGAGGTAATACGACACGAACTGAAGAACAGAGGCATAGGAAGCGACATAAAGCAGAGAATATATGAGAAAATGGATCATAAGGTAACGAAAGGAAAGTCCGTCTCTGCTTGGAAGATACGTGCAAATGATTCCCTTGATGACTGATTTGGGTTTCTTTAAAATTTATTTAAAGAAACTAAGTTCTAGACTATTCTCAAATAGGTATCACTCCCAAATAATACATACCTATCAATACTAAACTGTATAAGCATTCATTTTTCTTACATAAATCTATTTGGTCTGTCTTAATATTTTTCTGAATATTGTGCTACCATAGAAAGTTTACTTTTAATGAATATTTGTAGTAAATCACCAAGAAGTTTCCTTTAAATAAAAATTCCTTATCTTACAACTCATGTGCAGCCATGACTTCATTTTGAAATTTGATTTGGGGCTTGGAGATGTGGCTTAACAGTTAGATGTGTTTGCCTCTCACAGAAGGCTGAGGTTTATTTCCCTGAACCCACAACTGGCAGAACACAACCTTCCGTATCTCTGCTCCAGAAGATCCAAAACCATCTTCTGTCCTTTGTGTACATTGCCTGCACATGGTATATCCACATACACCTAGATATACATACATAGTCATACAATTAAACATTAATTTAAAACTTAAATCTGATTTTGGTCTATAATACGTATGATAAATATCAACACAGTTGAAAACAGAATGGGAGATATGAACATCTTTTCTACTTCCTGTGGCAAAGAGATCTGAAAGATTTTGTGAGGAAATTATTTCAAATGAAAGCTTTGTCACACACAAAAAAAAATGGACCTGAGTTCAGGGTCAAATCCAAACTTGCTGCCGCTCATCTACACACTACTGACCTTAACTGTGCAAAGCCATGGAGTTCAGCAATTGGTAACTGATTCCAATGTATATCTGCCATCATATTCTCTTTGGACTAAAAGGACATAATAGTGTGACCAAGAGATACAAAGGAATAGAAGCAAATTTTGGAGTCAATTTGGGAAGTGTATCTATAGAGATCTTAGGAACAGACTGGTGACTTATATAAGATGGAGAAGCTGTAGTCTCCTGTGAGGCAGAGAAGGGATCTTCTCATGTCTTGAGATGGCTTCCAGTTTAGCAAGGAGTCTATAATTGTATTTCGTAAATGTGCTAGCAGCCTGTTAAGACCCTTTAAGAGCTAGGGGGTTAGGAAGAGTTTTATTTTTACACTAATGACATATTGTAGTCACATGGTCCTCGTCCCTCTGAGGATCCTGGAGAGCTTTCTTGACATTTTCTAATTAACTTTCCTTGCAAGACTCAGAAGCACTCACGAGGCAGAGGAGATTATCAACACTGTAGGCTCAGCAAGGCAGAGTGGCTCTGCTCTTCCACTCTTCAGTGCTCAAATTAACAAAGGACTGGCTGTGCCTATCAGGGCATAACTCACAGAGAGGATAGTCACACATAATTCAGGAATTTTAGAAATCAAATGCAAAAATGCTTAACATTTTTTAGAGCAGTATGTTAACCCCAGTGGGTTCTTGCTTATTATCTATATCCCCTTAAACTCCAATTGGGATTCCGAAGGAAGGTTTTAGGGGAAAAAAACTACATGAGGATCAGTGGTTGGCTGTGCATTACAATGCATTCCAGAAGGATGGCAGGTTCAGGACCGACCTGAGCTGAGTAAAATACAATCCACAAAAAAAAAAAAAAAAAAAAAAAAAAAAAATCTGATTTACCTATATTGTGGATCTGTTTCACCTATTGTTCTATTTTTCTTTTGTTTCTGTGATAAATACCCCCCCAAAAAAGTGATTTAAAGACAAAACAAGTCGTAATTGATCATTTCAGTGAAATCAAGGCAGCAGCTAGTCACATCCAATCTACAGTCAAGAGCTGTGGTGATTGTTTGTTTGTGCTCTAACAAATAAAGCTTGCTTGAAGATCAGAGTGCAGAGCTAGTCACTAACTTCAGAGGCCAGGCAGTGATGGCACACACTTTAACCCCAGCACTTGGGAGGAGGAAAGAGGAAGTGATACAGTTGGGTGGAGAGAGGAGATGATAAGGAGGAGCAGAGACAAGAGCTTGGACTTTTTCAACTGAAAAATTGGCAAGGTAAGAGGTAGTTAGGGCTTGCTCCTTTGTCTCTCTGATCTCCAAGCAAGCTTTATTTGTAAGAGCACAACAAAAATATCACCACAAACAGCAGAGGGAAAGGGACGAGTGGATGCTTAGTGTTTACATCTGCTACCCAGATGCCAGGTGTCAACATCACAGCATCTTTGTGCAGTGAAAGAAAAATGAGGTTCAAATAGTCAAATGATCCCATGGAGAACATGCATATTTATCCCTGGAGATTTAAGATTTAATCTTCTTTGGAATTCCAAAATCTAACATGAAAATTTCAGATTATTTAAAAGTGGATTTGCAATCATGGAGAAAGATATGATTTTAATAGTATTCCATTCTCTGTTGAAATAAAAGTTTCTTAAAACATAAGACATATAGGAAAGTCTCCTAACCTTTCTTTTATGCAATTCATTTTACTCATGATCTGAATAAATAGTTCATCATTGAAAATATATCGCATAGTAGGCAGGTAATGATTTTCTAAACTTCAATTGTGTAAGATAATTGGGATTTTGCTCCATCTAATGTCACAAGGGCTTGTTTTTGTATTTTCACTGTTGTGGGAAAAAATACACACATACATATGCACACACGTATATCTATACATGCATAGACATTAGAAAGACAAAACAAGACAAAAAGATGAAGGGGGAGAGAGAGGGGTGGGTACAGCGAGATGAGGAGGTAAAAGAGATTGAAAAAAAGGAAGAAAGAGGCAAAGAGGGGCAGACACAATGTTCAGGAAGAGAAACACATGGAGGGATAGTCCTAGTGTAGCCTCAGTCCAGCTACAAACATTACTCATCAGCTGGATGGGTCCTTTTAACTCTTGTACTTTACCTGGAGAGAAATGAACAAATAAGAAAGAAAGAGCCAAAATGGAGGTGGAGGAAGTAGGAGAAAGAGGAGGGTGAAGAAGGAGAAAAAAAGAAGTAGGAAGTGGTAGTGGAGCTTTTCTCTGACTGGTACTCAGCAGATAATAATGTTTAAGCAGGCAGTAGCTGCCTCCAGTTATGGTTCCAGCAGTTGGAACCCCTACTATTAAAGTCACATACAGGCATTGTGCACAGTGACACTTTGACTTATGATGTTAAGGTCACAATTGTTGTTTAGGTCTGGGGTCCTAAGACCATTAATCCTCTGGTATAAATATTATAAATCTTGCTTATTCTTGGGAAGTCAGGATTCACTAGCCTTTGTTGGCAGCTTCTGTAACCTCTTTGGGACCTAGGATAGAAGACCCTGACTTCTAAAACTGCAGTTGGCAACTCTACACTGACACTGTGGCGTCACATCCCAGCTGCAGCTGGTTCAGTATTGCTCTGCCATCAGCTGCTGCCAACACCATTCTCACCATGTCTGTTCTGTGTTAACTTACAACTGCAAATGGAGACTGTGAGTTTGACTCCCAGCCACCCAGGCTTGAATAATCACACAGAAACTATATTAATTAAAACTCTGTTTGACCAGTGGCTCAAGCGTATTCCTAGCTAGCTCTTCCATCTTAAATTAACTCATTTCTATTAATCTGTGCATGCCACTAGGCTATAGCTTTATGGTGCTGGTGTGTTACTCCTTTGACAGCTGCATGGCATCCCCTAGATTCCACCTACTTTCTCTCTATATCGCTGTTCAGATTTCCATCCTGGTTTTACTCTGCTAAGCCACAGGCCAAAACAGGTTTATTCATTAGCCAATAAAGGCAACACATACACAGAAGGAAATCCCACATCATACAGCTAAGCTTCAGCCTCTACCAGGGTACTACCTCTTCTGTAGTTTAACTGCCCCACCTCCACCCCTACCCCACCCTTTCATCACTCTTTCCATACAGCTTGGCCATGGATCTATCTGGCTCAGCCTACTCTAATAAAGGGAAGCATGTATAACCTGAAAGAAGCCTTTTATTAGGTGTAAGGATGAGATACCAGAAGGGCAGCATGGGGGCTTTGTTCTTAAGCAACTCTCAACTGAGCCAAATAGCTTGTTATTCAGCCAGAAAAATAGTATTTACACCAAACACAGTAGATCTTAATGACTTTGAAGGTTGTGCTGCACCAGTCACAATAGTTTACTGGCTAAGTCATCACAGAAAGTGTTCTCCCTCTAGACAGGGTAGAAATGGCTGTAGGAGAATTCATATGTAAGATGTTTGAAACAGTTATAGGCAGGGACTCCCCTTCAAAAACCGGGGTTACAACAGCAAACATCTGTAGTTTGTATATACCTTCTTCAAAGCATCTAGGTATTGAAATTTGTTGATACAGGTATAAAGGTAGTCAAGATAGCTCCTTGATTGAAAGTTGCATGGCTGTCAGGGTATCAAGTAGAGTCTACCAGATGAAAATCAGGAAATTAAATTGGCTGGCACTCTTTCATTTTGTAAGCACAGGCATTCATTGCTCCCTACCTCTTGACTGCAAGTGCGATGTTATCAGTTGCTTCAACCTTCTTCTGCAACCTCGCTGGAGCCTTGATGTCATATGTAATCACATCATCATATGTAATTACATCATCATATGTAATGTACTAAACCACTTTCTCACACGAGTTACTTCTGTCACATATTTGTCATGGTGACAACAAAAAAAAAACAGAGCTTTTAATCCAATATTTAACATTAGTGAGGTTATTGTAAGGTCTCTTTTTAATGTTTACTTTTCTACAAATAAGCAAAAATGCATGAATAGAAAGATTCAGGGAGAGGGGAATTCTCACGCTCATGCTTTATGTATAAGAGCTGCCTAGGGATGACTGAGTCCTGCAAGACCATGAATTTTAAAATACACATATTGTGCAAAATGCAATCAATCCTAGAAAGGGGGAAAATAAAATTTAAATTGCTATCACCTCTAAGGGTGAAAAGCTCGGGGAAACTAAGAGTTAACAAAAAAATAACAGAAAGTTCTTCAGAGTAGCATACTAGGTCTAGAATTCCCACGAGGTATTATTGGTAATGGCCAGAATTCCATCCCAAAGGACTCAAATAAAGAGAAAGATGGAAGGAGAAGCTATTCTGTGTGTAACATAAAATAAACATTGGGCATCTCAGAAGCAAACTAAATGGTAGAATTAGCACAGTAGTAGCTATTAGTAACATAATCAAGATCATACAACAAAATCTCTTCACACTGGAAAATTTCATCAGGGAAATTAGAAACAGCACTATCATGGGAACAGGGAAATTAAAATATATGTGGAAGAGTTAAAAATTTGAAGAAATGTGAAAAGGACAGAATGGAGAAGACAGGAATGAATTCATGATCTTGTGTAGCCCAGGGTAGCCTTGAACTCACAGAGATCCATCTTCATCTACCTCCAAAATCCTGGGATTAAAGGTGTGTGTCTCCATTACCTGACCTCTTGTCAGGCTTTAGCTTTGTGACCTCTGGTCTTCAGGCAAGATTTATTTATTAAAATACAAATAAGATACCACTATAGCTGAGCAACATCATGGCAGAAACCCAAGCAGGGCAAGCACCTAGAAGCAGGAACTGAAGCAGAGACCACAAAGGAGTGATACTTACTGGCTTGTTCCTTCTATCTTACTTAGCATACTTTCCTATAAACCACAGGAGCACATGTCCAAGGTTGGCATCACACACACTTAGCTAGTCACTCCCATGTCAATCATTAATAAAATAAATGGGGCAACATGCCAATCTGATGGAGACAATTTGCTCAATTGATATTATCTCTTCCCAGAAATATCTAGGTTTAATTCAAGTTGATAAAAAACTAAACAGACACAAAATTAAAAATTCAGTTTGCTTGTTTGTTGTTTGTAAACACCAAGCGGAAGAATTAATGCAAAAGCCAGAAACAGGTACACTATTATCTCCTGATTGTGTTTGTTTTCATATAAATTTTAAAATCAGTCTGTTGATTTTAAAGAAAAAGAAGAAGGAGGAGGAGGAGGAGAAGGAGAAGGAGAAGGAGAAGGAGAAGGAGAAGAAGAAGAAGAAGAAGAAGAAGAAGAAGAAGAAGAAGAAGAAGAAGAAGAAGAAGAAGAAGAAGAAGAAGAAACTACGGTGATTTTGAATTTAATTGGGATTACCTTGAATCTTTAAAGAAATTAAAAAGCATATATAACCTCATCATTTGGGGTTTCTATTATGTCGGAGACCATGTGAGCTACAGCAGGTGACAACTAGTGTTCAGATGTCAACCCACCAGAGGAATAATTATCTGATGGAGGTTAATCCTGTCCAGACAAAGTCTAAAGGACCATTGACTCTGAAAACTGTTGTTCACTTTTCCTAAAGCAACTTGGTGTCTTCCCAGTACCTGCATTGCAGTGTGCAATCTCATGTAATGTATATATGTAATGTCATAGTTGCATCTCAATCTCATGGGCACATATTTCTGTGAGTGGTCAGGAAGATGACTTTTCATTTAGCTGTATAGTTTTGATATACAGAACATATAAATGCTAGAACTGGGACATGCTCCATAACTGGATCTATTTGACCCATGAAGACTATAGACACTTAAAACCCTGTTTTGTTCCTTTTTACTCAGACTAATATCAAAATTAACAATTTCTCCTCAGTCCAACACAAACAGCACACAATTAGCTCACTTTCACCTCAGAGCAAGTTAAAATTAGACTAAAGAAATTTTGTAAAAAGGTCACAGGTTTAAAGCCTTACAGCTATGTACAAGGTCAGAGCAAAGGATGTTCAACTTAGGTTACTAAAGAAAAGCACATCAATTCTTTGCTTTCCAGATCTGCTAACAAAAGTTCTATGTCTCAAAGTTTATCTCAGTGGACACTATACCTCCCACCCTCTGGTCATAGACTCACGTCTGTAACCTTGGACCCATGTGTTGTCATGTCTATGGCTCAACTCTCTATCACTTGCCCTAGGAATGTGGTTTTGACTAATAGGAGATAACTTTTGCATTTTCTTTATTGTTTCTAGACTCCTGGGGAAAAGAGAGTTTGGAAGCTGCGAGAAGAAGCTAGGGTGATTTAGAAGTAGGACAGGAGAATAGAATAGAAGTATAACAGTAAAGAAACTGGAACAAAGAAGTACAGAGTGAGAGATTTCTTTTGTCCTCAGATCTTTTGAGCCTCATGCTGACTATAACCTTCTTTCTGAACCCTGAGAGAGCATTGAGGCTAGCCTTCAATAGCCCTCGTCACTGTTACATGAACAAAATATATAAACCCATTTGCTTAGATGCTCTTCTATTTTGTTTTTCAGAATTTTGGGGAAAGATTAGTCTTCTTTTGATACATTTGGTCAAACTTAGGCTTAAACACTTTCTTCTCTGGATATTGATAAAGGTATACACTTTCATATCAATGCCCAATTGAGTACCTATAAATGTTTATGATTGAATGTTGTTTGTAGAACTTATACTCTTTCATATTGTTATGTACATGCTCCTACAGCAAGCTAGCACAGCCTCTTTGGATGTCAGTGTGGCGATTTCTCAGAAAACTAGGAAACAACTTTCCTCAAGATCCAGTAATACCACTTTTGGGTATATATCCAAAGGATGCTCAATCGTGCCACAACGAAATGTGCTCAACTATGTTCATAGCAGCATTGTTTGTCATAGCCAGAACCTGGAAACAACCTAAAAGCCCTTCGACCAAAGAATGGATAAGGAAAATGTGTTACATTTACACAATGGAGTACTACACAGCAGAAAAAAATAATGGCATCTTGAATTTTGCAGGCAAATGGATGAAACTAGAAAACATCATTTTGAGTGAGGTAACCCAGACCCAGAAAGACAATTATCACATGTAATCTCTCATAATTTTTTTAATATAAAGCAAAGAAAGCCAGCCCACAAATCGCAATCCCAGAGTACAGAAGGAACAATGACGACACTAAGAGAGACATACATAGAACTAATCTACATGGAAAGTAGAAAAAGACAAGATCTTCTGAGTAAATTGGGAGCATGGGGACCTTGGGAGAGGGTTGAAAGGGAGGGGAGGGTTAGGGAGGGGAGCAGAGAAAAATGTAGAGCTCAATAAAAATCAATAAAAATATTGTATAGAGTTAGAATTATTTATTGCCAATTATAAAGTAAAAGTCAACAGTAAAATAATATGACCTAAATTTTTATTATGTAAAGAAATATTGTATACCACAAGTCGATTTTATTGATTTAAGACTATTAAGACAATCTGTTTCTTCATGAGGTAGCTTTTAGTTTGCATCTTTTAATTATTTGTCATTTTCAATTTTCCTGTGAAATCTACTTTCTTAAGATTGTTTATAATGCTCAAATGCCATTCCTTTATCATCTGTATTAACTGTAGTGACTGCTTTCATTCTCAGTTCTGTTTTTACTTTTTCCTTTCTTATTCTTGATCATTCTAATAGCAATTTTTGATTGCATCATTTCAACAAAGTTTTTCTGGCTTTGATTTTTCTCTGTTTTACACATTCTATTTAATTGATGTTTACTATTATCCTTATTATTGATTTCTTCAAGCATTATTTGAATTTAATTGCTCTTTATTTTCAAATTTATAAAGATGCTATTTGAGATATTGGCTTGGAAATCTTTCTTTTTATCTAATGCAAACATTTAATATTTGAAATTCTCCTCAAATTACTTCTTCAGTTATACTTTACAAATTCTAATGTTAAATTTTCTTGTGCTTCAAAGTATTTTCTGCCATGTCCTGACATTTCTACATATGAACATGCACACTGCATTAGATGTTCTAAATGGTCTTTGTTCTGCTGATTATTTCATAGGTAATTTGTTTCACATCTTGGTGAAGGATTTTAAAGCTTCCAGAAGGCTCAGTATAAATGTATACTTATTTATATGACACCAAAACTGCCTTTTGATTCAAGCTCTTTGGTGCTCAAAACAATGAATTTTTAAAATTAGGGATCTATTCTTGTTATTAGAAAAGAAATGATATTTTATAGTTGCCTACATCTTTTTATTGAAAAAGTATCTAATTATTATTATTACTATTATTATTATTTGGATTTTTCTTGGTTTTTACTTTTTTTGTGAGACAGGTTTTCACAGTATAGCTCTGGCTGTACTAGAATTCACAGAGATCCACCTGCCTCTTCCTCCCAAGTACTGGGGTTAAAGGCATGTGTCACCACTGCTGGGCTTCCATTTTATTTTTAAATAATGTTAATTGAAATAGAACTATATTTTCTCTCTTTTTCCACCCCAGCTTCTCTCAGTTACCCTTCCACAAACTCCTCCCATGTCTAAGTCTTTGATGGAAGTAGAAAACTCTATAAATTGTTAATGAACATATTTTAGCTTAGATTTTTTTTCGTATATTTGCACCAAAATAATCTGTCTCTATTTCAGTAAGAATGGGCTATATTTTGTCTCCTGCATTTGTGGACAAGCATGCATGTCTCTGCTATATATGTGCTTCTCGCGTCTTTTCTTTGATTCTTTTTTTTTTTTTGAGGGCTTTTTTTGTCCCATTCTGATTTGTTTGTTTTTGCTTTATCTTATTTATCTTATTGTTTTTCTTTAGATTCCTCTTTATTTTCTAAGGAAGAATGAAAGTGGTGTAGATCTGGATGGGAGGGGAGGTGGGAGAGGAGTTGGGGGATGGGGAAATCATAATTAGAATATGCAATATGAAGAAAAATCTATTTCCAAAAAAAGGATTATAATTTGCACCTCTGGAGAATGGAGATGATGACTTTTTTCAATGTTTTTTTATTTTTTCATAAATCTTCAGTGTCTTCTGAAACTACACCTAAAAATTCATAGGGAAGTGTGGAGTTGGAGTGAGAATGTCCCCATAGGCTTGGGTATTAAGTACCTGGTCCCCAGTGGGTGGTACAGTTGGAGAAGGTTTAGGCCATGTGGTTTTACTGAATGACTTAAGTCACTAGAGGCTGTGTTTGAGAGCTTAAAGCCTCTTACTACTTGAGGCTTACTAAGTGTGCTCCATGATTATGATTTAAAGGTTCAAACTCTCAGCTTCATGCTCCTTCTGCCATGCCTGCCACCTGCCACCATGCTTCCCCAACCCACCCTGCCACATCCTAGTTTGCTTTCTGTTGCTGTGATAAAACACTGGCCAAAAGGGACCAAGAGATAGAAAGCATTTATTTAACTAACACATTACCAGCTATCGTTGAGGGAAGTCAGGGCAGGAAGTCAAGGCAGAAACCCAAAGGCAGTAACTAAATCAGAAACATGGAGGGTCGCTACTTACCAATTTGTTCCCCATGGCTTGATCAGTTGAATTTCTTTTGCAAGTCAAGACTTCCTGTCAAGGGGTGGCACTCTCCACAGGGAGATAGACTTATTCATTAATTGAATTAAGAAAATGTTTCACAGCCTTGACCACAGCCCCATTCAATAGAGGTGATTCCTCAATTTAAGTTCCTCTTTCCCAGATGACTCTAGTTTGTGTCAAGTTGACAAAATAAAAATAAAAAAAAAAAGCCCATCTGCCTTGAAGGGTCTTCTAGGTATACATTTCCTTAGGTCACTTTTGATCACAAAATTTTATCAAAGAAACAGAAAATTGAGACATACCTAAAATTGTGGTGCTTAGAAAAGACTAAAACACTAAAAGTAGACTGATTGATATAATTTCTTAAAGATTCCTGCCTAGGACTCACAGACATAACTGTGTTATTGAGTTGAGAGGTAGAAATACATGTGTTAGCTCCCACTGGACTTTGCTTCATCCAAAACATAGTTGAAACAATCAAAGATTCAGGTCAGAAAACTTAGCGGTTCAAGCCTTTCCTTGCAGCTTTTGGGAGGCTGAGACAGGAAGATCGTGCCATGCAAGCAAGTATCATATGGTGGTAAACAGCCACAAAATAGGATAAAATATAAATGTATAAATCTGTTTTGATTTACTTCCTACGATTACTGATATATTCCTGTTTCTAACTTCATTTTGGCAGATCCCCAATGATGAAATGGGCTCCCAGAAAGGGATCACACATCTAGATTAGAGGTAGCAGAGACTACCTGGAAGCAAGGCTTATTGAGCTTCTTCTGCAGTGAGTCTCCACAGACGTCTCTGTGACCTTTTTCTGGAGCTTCTTAAAGCTCAGCTCTTTCTTCTGCCTGAGCCTTTTAGTCCTTATCTAGAGGGATGCACTCAGACCTCAGACAACATTTCCACTAAAAACATTGTGTTCCTTACATAGAATAATGCAAACGACTTTTGTTTACTTAATTGATAAGTTTGTTTTAGTGATAAAATATCAGACCAGAGTGCCCAAGTATCCTGAGTGTATATCCACAGGGCTGCACCCTCAGGTAATAAACTGCTTTTGAATAGTACCTTGAGCCTCTGTGAAAGTCTCAGCATCCATATTCTCGTTTGATTTTCACAGCACTCTGCATTACATCTGCAAAGTACTCTTTTTCCACCTTTCGTGCATGAGAAAATATAAACACAGTGGGGAAGATGAGCTCTGAAATTACTCTCCTGAGGATAATTGATTACTTACACGTGGCATAAAAATAGAAGAGGAGTTAGGGTGGGGAAAGAAGGGACCAATAATGGAGGGCAGAGGGGCGGGGAACGTGGCTGCGGAAAGACAATGAACGACAGCAAAGTAAGAGAGGATGGTGTGGCCCAGCTGGTAGGGCATTTCCTTAACATGCATGAAGTCAGAGCAAGACTGAAAGTGAAGTAGATTTGTGGTTCTACCAGTCAGAGGTAGAAGCAGGAGGATGCGAAGTTCGACGTCATCTTTATCTACCTTGTAAACATGAAACAGTTTGGCCTAAATGAGACCCTCATGACCAAGAGAAAAAAAAGCATGCATGAGAAAGTCACAATGAAACTCATCACTTTATGTGTTAACATCGAAAAACTGATTTAAAAACCCAAAATAGCAATTGCTGTCTTTGAAAACAGCACTCTTAATTTTTCTGTTTTTTTTCAAGTTCTTATTATATTGAAATTTTGATGATAAATATTTGAAAAGATAGCATGACATCTGGAGAAAGAGTAATGGGATATTACAGCCTTAATATTTGAGGTTGGTAAGCCTCATTAGAGTTTATCACAAACAATACAAAATTATATTATATATATGATACATACATGTGCGTATGTTTTAAATAAAATACTATTTAGTCAACGCCGTTCCTATTCCTTGGAACACAAAGTAACACCTCAGAGATCTCTCCCCTCATCTGAAGGCGTCACTGTGAAGCAGATTTCACAACTACTCAAGAGTCTACTCCTCCACCCACTTGGTTATGGCTTTATTGTTGAGATGAGACACTATGAGCACAGCAACTCTTATAAAGGAAAGCATTTTATTGGGGCTGGCTTACAGTTCAGAGGTTTAGTCCATTATCATCAAGGCAGGAGCATAGTGTCATGCAAACAGACATGGTGCTGGAAAAGCTACTGAGAGTTCTACATCTTGATCTGCAGTCAACAGGAGAGAGTACCACACTGGGCGTGACTTGAACATCTGAAATCTCAAAGCCTGCCCCCAGTGACACACTTCCTCCAACAAGGCCACACCTCCTATAGTACACTCCCTATTGACCTGTGGGGGGGCCCTTTTTACTCAAACTAACACGGAAGTTAAGATTGTACATAGGCACAGCTTTGCTAATCTTTCACCAAAACTGAAACAGAACATTTCAGCTAATCAGACAGGTTCTGAAAAATCAGCAGCCTTTTACATATCACAATGTTTTAGTTTAAATTAATTCAATTATTTTATATTTTTAGACTCTAAAAACCAAAACATGCCCAGATTTAACCCCAGGAGAACAAGGTTTATAGTAGTCTGCCATTGATATTTTAAGTTCTTCCATTTTTCCCCCATAGGGTTTGTAACTTCTAAAATAATAGTACCCACACCGTCCTTGTTTTTTCTTTACCTATACGCAAGAAGTTTATAGCAAAGAAACTGGAATATACAACTGAGTATTTTCACAGTGGTTGTGGCAGGACAGAAAATACTGTTTTTCTGTTCCATTGTTTAGGTGTTGAATTTCTGGCAGGACAATTCTGGTATTGAAATAGAAGAATTTTACGTTTAAAGTTTCTTTTCAGCAATTATCAGTACTAGACCTGGTTTTAACTTATATTTTAACAGTGAGGTGGGGAGACATTGCCCCAGATGGTGAACGTAAAATGTGTCATAAATTTTAATGAAGCAAATAAGTCACTAATAACCCTCCTGCTAACACTGCCATGTTTAGGGCAGACCTTAATAAAGGAAAATTAAATAGGCACATGTAATCCTTCAGCCAGTACTGAAGAAACCCAGTGTGCTTTACTAATGCTGCTGTTCACACTGATTACACAGCCCTTGGTCAGCTGCTTAACTACAGCTGCTTTGTGTAAAATAAATAAATAAATAAATAAATAAATAAATAAATAAATAGTTTACTGGCCACCAGATGTCCCATTCTGAATGTGTACTGGCAGAATTCAGATCAGCCCAAGTTTAAGCAGATATCATATTTGATTGTGACTTTACATTGACAACTATGTCTGTGTGTGTGTGTCTGTAGGTGTGTGTGTTGTGTGTGTGTGTGTGTGTGTGTGTGTATGTACCGAAAGTCTATCAGACAAGTCCTTGGTTATGGTTTGTGGGAGAGGGTGTATTGGACCTCTTCATTTTTCATTAAAAAGCTGGCAGAAGATTCCTGAAGTTAAGCATCATTAAGTGTTATGAAACCAAACAATTAACTTGGATATGGTAAGTGAGCATCATTTTCTACATGAGATAACAGATATCTGGGAGGTCATGTGACTCATCAGTACCACACAGATGAGAACCAGTAATCAACCCATGCCTCTTAGGCTACATGGCATATAAACACACACAAACACTCCCATTCATGAATGCTCCCACACATATATAATGAGCTAATATGCATAATATTTATTAAGTTAACAAAAAGTAGAAAAAGTGTGAAGGGTTGGAATTGGTACAGTGGATATTATTTTTAAGTCCTTTGCTATGATAGCAGTTCTTAACTGATATCCACCCCAGAACACATAGTTAATGCAAAACTTGTCATGAATCATGGTGGATCCCAATCTATGCTTCAAGTAATCTTCTATTTAATATTAATTCTAGCATGCCAATTGCTACTCAAATCTCATATTATTCCCCTCTCATCCTGAAGCAGATGATAATGAACTCACTGGAGGCAGGCAAGTATCAGGCCCACAGTATCTTGGTTTTGACAGTGATTATGTGATTTGTTTTATCTTTGACCCTGAATTGGAACTAAATCCCTTGCCCATTTCATGAGAATTTAGTTAGGAAAAAGAAGATAACAACACTTAAAATCCAAGTTAATTAGAGCATGCAAATTATAATCTCTCACAGAATTCTAAAGCCCATAGGGTGAAGACAACAAGTACAGAACCTCTGTGTGACAGGTGCCCAGTCACCATACCTCACACTTCTAAAACACACAGTGTGAAGTGGATGGACAACACCAGAGACGTCACATCTGAGGGGCAGCTGCTTGGTCCTTGTGCCTCCCCTACTGACCATGCACGGAGTGCCCAGCAGACAGAGGGTGAGTCAGAGCAAATCACTTCTCTTATTATGCACACATCATATGCTTGATTTCCTTGTTTCATATAAATGAATACAAATAAAAAAATCTATGCTTTTCTCAACATGCAGCTTCACAGATGAGTTCTAAACTACATCCAGACAGACTTAGCGTCATCAAAACACCCACAATCCTCTATGCCAGTGCTTCTTATCTTTTCTAGTGCTGTGACCTTTTAATACAGTTCCTCATGTTGTGGTGATCCCAACCATAAAATTATTTTCGTTGCTACTTCCTAACTGTAATATTGTTATGAATCATAATGTAAATATCTGTGTTTTCTAATGGTCTAAGGCAAACCCTATTAAAGCGCTCTATCAAACCCCCAAAGGAGTCATGACCCACAGGTTGCGAACCACTGCTCTATGCAATGCATCACCTCTAACACTATTGTCCTAATAAAGCATTCTTGTGGCAAGCTTAAAAAAAAAAAAAAAAAAAAAAAACTCTGTCCTCTGTCTTTCCCTGTGACCACTAGAACTGGCAGTAGAAATGAGAACCACGTGCCCCTGAAAGCAAAGTACAGCTTATCCAATTTTTTGTCATAGATATTGTCATATGTGTGTATGCGTGTGCGTGCATTTAAGATGAGCATTTTACACAGGACCCTAGTTTGTCTCCCAGAACTCACACTGGGTGCCTCAAAAATCACCCTCCCCTGTACCTCCAACTCCAAGGTTTCCAACTCTCTTGTACCACACCCATGCCGCATGGCATATCCTCACTCTCTCTTCTTCTCTCTGTCTTTGTGTCTCTCTGTCTCTCCATCTCTGCCTCTCTCTCATTTGCAGACATGCACACTCACTGAAATAAAAGTCGTCATTTCTAAAGAAGATATTATTTGAAATATATGCAATCCATTGGCATTTTCTACTCAGTCTCCCAAGTTTTTTTTCCCACCGTATTTTGATTAAGTGTAAAGTCCTGTGTTTCTTAGGATCTTTTCATTACCTATTTACCTGGAGAAATACTTATTTTTCTCTGCTATATACTGGGGGAAATTCTGAATAAGCTTGGTTTATCTAAAATGTTTAATTTCAACCTCAACATTTCAGAGAATTAAAGACTAACATTTATGCTATGGGCATAAAGGCAATGTTAATGTCAAAATCATATCAAAACAGTTTTGGTGAAATTTAATTTGAATCAAGTTAAGTGGGGAGAGTCAGAGTGCAAGTTCCAGCGAACTTTCCTGTTTAGAGATGTAAAATTTCTAAGTCAGAGTCTCAGTAGATGAAGTAGTCTGAAATTTATCTGTCTGATCCCTGGTCAAAGCAATCCGAGAACACACCACGTTTTAAAACAGTGCTGTACCAAGAACAGTAACATCACCTAGATCTCAGTCTCGCTGCTGTCAGAGCTGCAGGAATGGGAGGGTTTAACATGGTTTTAGTTCCTTTTATTTATGTCTGTGTTTGGGGCCAGGTGAAGATAAACCCACAGTATTGGAAGATAGAATGATCTCCCTTATCCATGGTTTCTCATACCTTCCCCCAGACATGTGCAATTACCCGGGACCCATAGTGTTTATTTGCAAGATTTGGATACAAATGGATAAAAAGGTCTTTTCATCTCTTTTTATCCGTAGTGTCTCCAAGCCAAGGCAGGTGTCTGCGGGATTAAACATAATTACAAAGGGAGAGAGAAGACCGGAGCTAGATCATAATTCCCAGCAGAGCTGGGATTTGAGTGTCTGAGCAGGTGCTGTAAGAGGCCCTGTGTATCCAGCTAATTTGAGCCAGGATAGTGTGCAAGGGCTCACATACTGAACCCTGTGATGGGGAGGGCACTGACTGTATGGGAGCAGACGGGATGCCAGGATGGGCCCTGTCAACTCCATGGATACTGGGGTGAACAGCCTCTGTTTCTCACTGCTGCCTGTATGGGATGGCAGCAGGGGAAACAAAGTGCTACTTCTTGCTGTTGTGCAGGCGCTTGCTTAATCCCCTCCCTCTGGCTTACCGTCATGAATTAGCAATCGCTCTATTATTAGATGGACAAGTGGCAGCAGGTGACAGGGTCCCTCAACTTCTAGTTTATAGTTCTGAACCTTTTCATGGGATTTTCAGTTTTGGATGGCCCTCTTCAGCTGAAGCATTCCCTTTGTGAAGAGAATTCTATGACCCATTTGAGAAAGAAAAAAAAATGAAGCTGGTTTTCTTTATAAAAGTGGTTTTCATTCTTTATTTGGATGCTACACACTATAGTTGACTATGTTTGTGTGTGTGTGTGTGTGTGTGTGTGTGTGTGTGTGTGTGTGTGTGAAAGAACTGAAAGAAATTTTGGTTAAAATAAAAAACCCTCTTTGGCGCAGAGAACACCTGGAATACACCAAGTGCTGCAGACCTCAGTGAGGACCATGCAACCCTGTGCTTCCGGGCATCTGCCTCTGCAGATGCAGCCACTGGCCAGGGCTGCACAGCAGTGAGGACCCCTTTGCTGAATGGAATTTAGAAGATATGGGGAAGAACTTGAAAAGGAAATGAAGAATTCTATTGAAACTTAAGAGCCAGAAATTGTGTTATAGTTTTTCAGACCTGAGAAAGAAAGCTTTTATATATGTGTTGGTTTTCCTTAACCCCATAACTCTCAAAAAATAGCATTTCACATTAAANACATATACCCCAGCATATAGGGGTATTATCTTTAGCATAGCAGTCCATCCCAGTGTATGACTAGAATCTACTTTACTATATTATGTACTGTCAAGTAGGAGAAATGAAGGGACTGGCATTTTAGATGCACAAAATTATAAAGGCAGTCTATTGTGAAGTTACATATTTAATAGAAGTAGCTGGGAAAATCTTCTCCTTGTGTATCACTACCGAGGTTGGAAAATAACGGGAAAAAAAAAAAAAACTCTGTTGCTATGCAAAGTACAACAATGACTTCCCAGGATTTTAAGACATATGTTGATAGCAAACATGTTTAAAAAGTTAGAATGGAGCCTTAAAATGGACTCACAAGGACTGTGGAGACAGCTCAGTGGGTAAAGTGCCTGTTCAAAATGAACGAGAAACTGAATTTGGATTGCCAGCATCTCTGTAAAACCCAGGCATGGTGACATGGATCTGTGAACCGGAATTGGACGCACAGATCCTGAGAATTACTTCACTGGCAAACTATCTACCTAAACTGGAGAGCTCTATACTCAGTGTACTCCCTGTCTCAAAATACAAGGTCAAAAGGCAACTGAAGGAGACATCTGGATGTCTACCTCTTGCCTCCACACAAGCCTACACAAGTGAGAGCAACTCCCCACCCCCCGCACACATACATGCAATGAGCTCATTGGTAATATTTGAATATATCAGAATAGGCCAGGGCATGCCAGAGAAAACATAAATAAAAGAATATTATCCATACAGACAAGTTGGATACATGAGGACATGATTGCAATAAAGCGTGTACACTCCCTAAGGCAATGTAAGCAGCTGCTGGGGACAGGAAACTCTCCAGTGGAGTTGCCTGTACATTGGACAGAGCTCTAGGGAGGCAGGTTTAATGACTTGTCATCACCCAAGCTGTAGAAGACTTTTTGGTGATATAACTGCCTTTGCATCACCCATCCTCCTGTTAAGTAACCCCAATATACTGTTGGTTCACCAAACTAGACTTGCCTGGGATCTCTTCTTTGCTGTGCTATCAGCGACCTGTCTGGGGTGAGTATATGTTTATTCATGCCTCCGCAGGGACCAACATGTAAACTAGGACATTGTTACAAAGACACTTCTAAGAGGGACAAGGTATATGATTCATATTTTACGTAGGGAGAGCATGCATAAGCACAGGCTGCCCCAGGCAGATGGACATGCCTGTAGTGAAAATCAGCTGCAATCCACATAGCTTGTTGAGTATTTACCTAGTAAGAGCTGAAACCAGGAAACAAGCTGTTCCATACAGCCCATGTATTTGCCTTTTTTTTTCTCGTCTCTATTGACTCTGAAGGTAGCATGCCTCCTTTATTTATCCCCCCCATCATTTGCATTTACCTTAATTTATTTTTAAATTTCTTTATTCCCTATCTTAAAATGTTAGGGACTTTTTTATCTCTATATTTCCAGAAATTCAATTTACTACCTCATCTCTCCAGGTATTCTTTCAAGATAGGACTGAGACCCTCAGGTCGAATATTTTATCATGTGATGCATAAATTTATGTTTTAAGGAGCAGATATAAATTCAGAATCGAATCTTTCTTCCCAGGTATAAAATGAAGAGGAATATCAACAGTCCCCAGCTGCCTGCTCTCCTGGGATCTGTATTTCTCATGGAAGAATGCTTTTGGAAATACAAAGAACCTTAGACATCATCTTTCATTGCACCAGTTTTCAATTTTTCACCCAATTTTTCCAGTTATTATCTGTAAAAAATTCATTCAAAAAAGAAGTCATGATTTAAGACAGCAGCTTTTAACTGATGATACAGAACACTTGACAGCTTGTTCAGTTCGGTAACATGAATTGTTTTCTTGGGATTGTCCTGTGGCTTCTTTGTAGGGACTCACTCACTCATTCAGATTAGAGATGGTGATGTGTGCCCGCAGTGGCAGCATTCGGGAAACCACGGCAGGATGATTTTGAGTTCAAGGCTATCCTCAGCTACATAGCAAGGCAGCAAGGCCTTGTCTCAGCAGAAAACAGTAGGCATGGATAAATGACCAGGTTTCTTAATCTTGAAAATACAAGCTAGAAGTGGCATGGATGGTAGAGATGAATGCCAAAATATAGGAACATACCTATGCAAAGTGTAAGAAAGGATGCTACGCTGTCTTCCTTAACATGGGAGTTTTCTCTAGAAGAGTACTTTAGCCACCCTGTCATATGTGGTCATGAATATGTTAAAGATGTCTTTTCATTTAAAGTCACCACCAAAGACTTCAACATCTGCTGGGAAATTTTCTCCTTAAAGGACATAGTAATGCATGCTTCACCCCAAGTACTATGGAAATTATTTTTTGCTCTATTTAATTGGTTGACTTTATCTGTTTATAGCTTGAAGGGTTTTTTATTTCCTTGCATAATGGATATTTTTAGATGGATAACTATCATCTTCTATCTAACAGTCATCTACCATCTATCTATCTATCTATCTATCTATCTATCTATCTATCTATCTATCTATCTATTTATCTACCTATCTATCTATCCATCTATCTATCCATCTATCTATCTATCTATCTATCTATCTATCTATCTATAGCTAGCTAGCTATTGCCTACTTACTATAACTGACCTATCAATTACCTATTGATCTGTCATCTATTTTTCTATCTATCACCAATTTCTCACATCCAAATCCAGCCTATGTCTCTCTTGATGGGTTAGAATTTGCCATTCTCACAAGAACTACACAAAGTTTCTATGAACTTCAGAATATTTGAGTTGGTTTTGATTCTCACAAAGATCAATGGATCTCCAGATAGCTCTCACTGGAAACTGGTGTATAGTTTCTTTGCTATATCCCACTGTTTCATACTTAAAAGAGTTAATGATACAGTTCACTTTACTTGGAACACTGAGAAATGAACTGGATATGTACGTTCTCCTAACATTTTGTTACTGGCACCTCATTCAACAAAGAATAACTAATTGTTCACAGACACACACATTCTTTCATGCTTAAAAAATATTCTATAGAATCTTCAACTTGAAAAATTATCATACATGTGATATCTGGCAGAAAGTTTGTATGGAGTTTTGGGGTAAAGCTAAAAATGATTCTCCACCATTGTCTCCATGTTTGAAGATTTTTTTCATCATCCCAGAAAGGCAAGCCCTTAATTTGCAAACTGTAATTTGAAATAAAAGTACCATTTTAGAGTTAAAACAGCTAAGTTATATGGCAATATTTTATTCATGTTTTCATACAGAAAGCTTACCTTAAGATCAGAATGGCAAAGCTAAGCCCTTAGAGGTCAGGCAGTGGTGGCACACACCTTTAATCCCAGGATTTGGGAGATAGAGGCAGATGTGATTTCAAGGCCACCCTGGGCTACACAAGATCAATGCATAGACAAATCCAGGTGGTGGTACCTCACACCTTTAATCCCAGTGTTAGGGAGTCATATACCTTTAATCCCAGCACTGAAGGGAATATAAAATGGGAGGAGAGAGGGGTTTAGGCTTCCTTAGTTTTCTTAGTCTTCTTAGTCTGCAGTCGCAAAACCTTGGTAGAGGTAAAGCTTCTCTAGTGACTTGGCTCCTTTACTCTTCTGGTTTTGGGGTTGAACCTTAATGTCTGACTCGGTTTTTATTATTCATGCTACAAAGCTATCTGAATATTTTAATCATTTCATAGAAATCCTACTTTCTAAGAATACTTTATTTTTAAAAATTTCAAATATGTGCAAAAGCATATAGTCTAAACAGTTATTTTGCATAAATTATGCTCAATATTTAAAACTGATGCAGTCAGTAAAATGTCAGTCATACAAGTATGAAGAACTAAGTCTGGATCCCCAGCACCCAAGAAAAGTCAGGTGTGTCAGCAAGGATCCAGCACTGGGAGAGCAGGGGACAGTGAACCGCTAGAGTTGATTGAATTGCCAGCCCCGCCAAACCCAAAAGTTCCCCTTTCAGTAACAGAACCCATCTCAAAAAGATCAAGAGGAGAGTAGTTGAGGAAGATACCTAACATTTGAGAGCATTTACTTTACATCTCGATAATTTATTTTACTGATTTTTATTGAGCTCTACATTTTTCTCTGCTCCCCTCCCTGCCTCTCCTCTTCCCCTTTCAACCCTCCCCCAAGGTCCCCATGTTCCCAATTTACTTAGGAGATCCTGTCTTTTTCTGCTTCCCATGTAGATTACATCTATGTAAGTCTCTCTTAGGGTCCTCATTGTTGTCTAAGTTCTCTGAGATTGTGGTTTGTAGGCTGGCTTATTTGATTGGACCCATTTGAAAGAAGATAGGAAGCAAAAGTGACTCTGAGACATTTGGTAAAGATGTGACACAGTATTTGTTCACATTTCTCCTTTTGTATCTTGAAAATTAAACTGCGTTTGGAATAGAAAAATGTACAAGATTGACCAACCATTCCTGACAAGGCCTAAAGTGTGTGTGTGTGTGTGTGTGTGTGTGTGTGTGTGTGTGTAGCAGTAGTAGCAGTAGTAGTAGAGAACAAATGGGTAACAATATCAGGAGACTGAACTACCTTTCCTTGTCCTATAAACTAGAAAAGAATTGACTTGTATAAACAATAAACATAAGGCAACCCATCACAAAAAAAACTCCATCAAATTTGCTACCATGTTTTTATACAATATCTAAGAATATTATTTTATGTGATATTATTTTATGACAACTATGTTTTATTGTACAGAAAATAATCCTCTGAGAAAAGAAAATCTTAATTTGGGAATGCCCAAGACCCTATCAAAAGTTAAATGATTAAAATAATTTAGAAGCCTGATTTTATAAATAATGAGATTACTGCACTCATTCCTTGCTGAATAATGATTCTGCTGTGAAGATAACAGAGTCTACTTTCTTTTAAGATAAACATTTCCATACAGAGCACAGGGAAGTTCAAGATTAAATTATGTGCTCAAGACCTTACTCATTAGTCATCTGTATGTTGCTTTTCAAGTCAATGAGATCTGGAAAAGATAAGTTATTGATTCCTCACTGAGCCACAGTGTTGAACTCATCACAAAGCACTGGAAATAGCTGCAGAAGGAGAAGCTGAATAATTAATATATTCCATTAGGTGTACATAAAGAGTTCTCTTATTTGAGCCCTATACTTGTAAAAGTTTCCAGTTTAGTTCCTGAAGTTGTATTAGGACTATGAGGATGAGAGAACACTTAAATCTGATGAAAGGAGCTTCTAGAAAGAACACAAGGTTGGAACGTTTTTCAAGAAATGTATGTGAAAGAGGAATAATTTCAACAAATACAAAACTATTTTGAAAGGTACATTGCCTTTTACTTGAAAAATTCATTATTATTATTTGTCATAATAGTTAGGCTAATAACTACACAGATTTCCTTGACAATGCTAATTAGAATATCTAACAATTGTCAGCATACAAAACTATTGATTAAAGAGAACCATTTAAATGAATTATGATGCCAGTGTGCCAAGTGGTCCTACGGCTCTACCCACTGTCTTAACACTATTTGTGCTAAGCAACCTCAGTCCTATTTTGGGATTTTGTGGTACCCCAAATCACCCTCTATTATCCTCTTCCTTTCCATCTGAACTCCTGCTTCTTCCCATGTATTTCCCCAGTTGGTACACCATTGAAGAAATCAACACACTTTTCTAGTTTGTTTCTCTGTTGCTATGCTAAAACACAGACCAAAAACAACTTGTGAAGGGAAGGGTTTGTTTTGTTTACATGGCTTCATCACAGTTCATCGTTTAGGGAAGCCAAGGCATGAACTGATGCAGGGCAGGTATGAAAGCAAAGATTCTGGAGCAACACTACTTACTGATTTGCCCCGATGGCTCAAGAAACTTGCTTTTTAATATAACTCAGGACACCTGCCAGGGATGGCGCTGTCCACAATGAGCTGGGCCTTCCTACAATAATACTTAATCAATAAAATGGGGGTAGGGTTAGTCACTGCTCCTGGCGTAAGGTGGAGATGATGAATGCGGGCCCAAGTATATCTTGAAGGCATAAAACAAGATATTGGCCACAATTTTTCCAAAGCAAGAGTGGTGGATGCTGAGAAGGCCCACCTGGCCAAGAAAAACAAAAACCTAGTGCCTCAAAACCACCTACAGATCCCAAGTCACTGACTTCCCAAAAAGCTACTCCTAACCGATCAAATAGTACTCAAATGGAAGATGCATAGCCCTCTCACGGCTTGGCTGTGAGAGATTTTCAGAAGGACTTACTCTAGACAGAGTCTGGTGATCTTAGAGACTATCTTCTGAATTCTGTGGTATCAGGCTTTCTGCCGTGGAATCAGTCTCCCTCCATTTACAGTTTTATGACCTTCTTGTAATCCTCTTCCAACCACTATAACAAAAGGAAATCATAAAATATTCTCAATAAAATAAAGTCATATAACATAAATAAACTCTAGCCAAATAGTAAAAGAACATTTTCTGCTGATAAGATATGTTCAAAATATATTGCTAAAGAATGACATTTTCAGGGTGAGCTGGGAAAATATATCAGTTGGCAGAATGCTTGACTAGCAAGTATGAAACCCTGGGCTTCATCTCCCCATGCCACACAAAGCAAATATAATCAGTGTGTGACTGTAATCCAAACACCCAGGAGATAGAAATAGGAAGACTAAGAATTCAAGGTAATCCTCAGTCACCCAGTATGTTTCCGGTCAACCTGGGATTCATGACACATATCTGAAAACAAAAACTGAAATAAAAGTACATTGTTTCCCAAATAAACAATATTCTGTGTTTTTTATATGTGCAAGTGTATGTATGTATGTGTGTGTGCATGTGTGTACACAGCCTGTAATGAAGTATCTCAAATTGTGGAGATTTTTATCTTCTTTTTCTTAGTTGCTGTCTTAGTCGTATGGTAAACATGATGCTTTCAAAATTGGAAATAGGAAATTCTAGGTAAAACAATGACCAACAAGAGTGAAGCCTATGCTATCTTTGTGGAATAGGCTGAACTGTGCCTTTGAATGTGGAGGAACAGCATGCAAAGACTGGCTGTCTTCTCTGTTAAGGGAGCACCTCTATGCTGTGCTTTTTCAATGCATTTCCCCATCTCTACCCTCCAGAGCATTCTTCAATTTGTTTATTCTCAGGTACTTTGAGCACTACATCACCTGGCCTGCTTCTTGGTACACTGTTTATTAGTGTGCCCTCAGAATGGGTACTGTATCGAGGCTGAATCAGATAGGTGACATCATTCTTCCATGGGCTTTTTTGGGCAAAAAGCAGCTGCTTTAAGTGAAGAAGCCCCAAGGAGTGAATACATAAAGGACTAGAGAGAAGCAAAGAAGAATACGGATACACTTACAATGATCAGTGATAGAAAAAACCTGGTACTTAAGATGCCATGCACTTTGCTTCTAAGACACAAAAAACAAGTAGGACCTGAGCTAGAAACTCCCTCCTGTTGTCTAGCATTCTAGCAAAGACACCATGTAGGCTGCAGAGGAAGAAAACTCATTAATTTTATCATCCAGCTATAGAGCATGCTTGATCCCACTCTGCCAGGCAATATACTCACAGGTGTAAGAGAGGAATGATTATATTGGAGGCCCACTCCACAGCAAAGAATGTGCATCTGGTCTTAATTATAAACCTGTTTAAAATACTGTGGGTGAAAGGTCGTGAGCCCAAATTGGGATCATGCTACCACTGTTTTCTTAAATTGACAGGTTGTTAAACTTCCTTCTAAAATTCTTGTTCAAACCTGTGCACTGGTACTGCTCTCAGAATGGAGCAGAGAAGCTACTTTTTGCATAAGGCATAGCCATTGCAGAGCCTTATATCTGGGTCAAAGTAAAGAATGAATATATTGAATATTCTGTTCTAAATAATAAATCTATACTCTCCCCTCAAAACCGTTGTAGAACATTGCAGAAGAGGTGAAAGAGCTGGAGGACAGTTAGGAGTGCCATGAAATGCTACCAACCAGCTACAATGCAACATGAGCTTTGCAGTCATGAAAAACAGAGACAGACAAGATTGGACCCTTCAAGGCTCTGTTATGGATAAAGAAAGTGCCATGAGAGGGAGAAAGGATCGCAGGAATCAGAGGGGTCAAGAACATCACAAGAAAAGCCACAGAAGCAGCTAACGTGGCTCACAGGAACTCACTGACTGAGTTTGAACCAATAACCATGGAGCCTGCATGGGACCAACCTAGGCCCTCTACATATGTGTGACAGTTATGTAGCTTGATCTACTTGTGGGGCTCCCAACAAGTAGCCTATGCTTTGGCTGGCTCTTGGAAATCTATTTCTCATATTGGATTGCCTTGCTCAGCCTTAATGCAAGGGGAGGTGCTTAGTTTGACCTCAACTTGATATATCATGCTTTGTTGATATCCATGGAAGGCCTGTACCTTTAAGAACAGAAACAGAGAATGAGAAGATTGGGGGAGGGGATAAGAGAGAGGGAAAATAAGAAAAAAAAGAAAGTTCCATGGGACTCCATTTTTTTTTTCCTGAATAGCCACCACTTATAGTTACTTTGAGAAGGGATGCCTTTTATTTCAGTGGTGTAGGCACTGTGAGACTAGCCAGGGAGAGGAAAAGGGTCCAGAGAAAAAGGGAGGGGGAATAATAGACGTTAAATGAAGGAAGAATTGTGTGTGTGTGTGTGTGTGTGTGTGTGTAAAAACAAGCAAAATGATTAATAACAAATAATGAAGGAAATGTGATTTAAAACTATATTCCTGATCAGCTAAGTTGGGTTCTGGCATTCCAGAAAGGACACTGTTCCATGTCAGGGACTGGGGTTCAAGGAGCAACCAGACTTAAGACAATTGGCATTCAGCCTTGGCAGGGAGCTCAGACAGAAGGCCCTTTGTTGAGGCCCTCAGCTATTGAATCTCGTGCCGTGCATGATCTGGATTAAGAGCGCACATAGTCACTTGTCACAAATGTTTTATTGTGTGTCTGGGCAAGTCATTCTCACTTGTTAAGAAACAGCCAGGGCTTTGTTCTCCATGGGCTTAATATAAACCAGAAAAATCAGAGAGGTTCAAGGTGCTGAGGAACAGGCAAAGAGGTCTTGCTGAGAGTTTATTTTTGCTTGCTTGTCTCCTTAGCTTGTGGAATCAGCAAGTTCTGGGAATTTTAGTTTAAGGTCTTCATCAGCTCCCTCTTAAAGTACCATTCATATCAATAATTTCAAAAAGTAAATTCAAGTAAGAAACTGGTCTGCTTTTTTGGAATAATTGTTATCTTTTTAAGCTGCATTTTGACTAAGCCAATATAATTTAACCCTGACCATCAAGCAATGGACTGATGAAGATAATTGAATTGGTGAGAAAAAAAAAACTTTAATTTTACTGTTCCTTTATCTTTTCCTTTTTGAAATCCCTCATTTTGAAAAATGTAAGAATTTCATAGATGTAATTGTTTTAAAAATTGCTGGCTCAATGAAAGACATATCAAATAATGGGTAATATGTTTTCCCCACAACTGCTCCTTTCCCTTCTTTCTTTTGCCATCTTTCTAGTATTTACCACCTACTCTGAGAACTGCATTATCAGATGGGAAAACATGAACTCTTCTCATAGTCAGAAATTCTGGGATCTGGCATTTAGTGTAGGTTAACTTAGCTGCCATGTGTATTTGTACAATGTACTTATTCTCTTTGGATGCCAGACTCCTCATCTGGTTTTCATGAATAATGGGTCTTCTTATCAAAAGTGTGTTTTGATTAAAAATGATAATGCTTAAGAAACTGTGTGGATACTTGTAAAACCTTTAAAGAGCTGTTGAGGCAACTAACAGACATGGTGCACAGCTCAAAAAATAAGAAATAAATGAGGGAGAAACAAGGAAGTCTTTGTGAAGACCATTTTTCGAGAAAAATCATCATTTGCTTTGAGTTCACTTTTGATATGAAAAAGAGCAGTGGGACTCATTGACATCTCCTTTACCTCTGGACAAGGCACAATAACATTTGGAGGACAACACAGAAATGCTTAAAATCTTACATGGCTTTTAGGAGGATAATATTATTCAAAGTGTTGAAGATTAAGAAGACAACAGAGGGGTGTGGAAGTGGAGATAGGTGACTCCATTGAATTTAATAAAATATGAGAAGGTGTTTGACAATAAGCAGATAGATGGAAGCAAAGAAGGAGAAAAGGCAAAGACGGCTGCTAGGCTTTCTGTGCTCTGGGGCCACTCACAAAGATAGCATACAAGAGGTTCATGCAGATACTCGGAACTGTAATGCATTTTTTAATTTATTTTTTATGAAGTAATTCTTTTTTATTTTATTTTTTTTTAAAAAAATAAAACAAACTATCTTTTTTTTAGTTTTATATACCAATCCCAGTTCCCACTCCCTCTCCTCCTCTCATTCCCTACACCTAACCCCTCACCTCATCCCCCATCCACTCCTCAGAAAGGGTAAGGCACATTGTTTTGGGATAAGTCCAAGACCCTCCCTACTATATGTAGGCTGAGCAAAGAGAACCTATTCCCTCCAAAGAGAATAGGTTCCCAAAAAGCCAGTACAAGCAGTAGGGATAAATCCTGGTGCCACTGCCAGTGGCCCTGCAGTATTCCCAGCCATACAACTGTTACCCACATTCAGAGGGACTAGTTTAAACCTATGCTGGTTCCATCCCTGTTTGGCTGGAGTTGGTGAACTCCCATGAACTGAAGTAAACTGCTTCAATGGGTGTCCCCATCACAGTCTTTACCTCTTTGCTCATATTCTCACTCCTCCCACTCTTCAACTGGAGTGGACTGTATTTCTATGAGTTACAGAAGAACAAAGGGACTGAGCTAGGTAGGACAGAGTTGCTTGTTCCTCCCAAGTCCTAACTAAGCTTGACTAGAAGGTCTCTGAGAATCACCATCATCACTAGCCAATGACAGCGATCAAAGGAAGAAGTCACTACTAACTACCAAATTCCAGAAGGAAAAAGGAAAATATAACACAACCTGAAAAGGCTGCCTTGGCCTCTTTCTGATTTTTTTCTTCTCACACATGATATTAGAGGGACCTAAATACCAACTAGAGGAGCTACGTGGGTCAGAAAGCACAGGCTGAAATCTAGCTTAGAGATTTCTACTGAGGACCAGAAGCTACTTTTTCAAAGTTGATAGAAAGGAAGAAATTATCTCATCATCTATTTATCAATCTGTCCTTTATCTATCTGTTTATCTATCCACCGTGTGTGTGCATGTATATGTCTCTGTGAGTGTGGGTGTGTGTGTGTCACAGCAAATATGTAGGCATCAGAGCACAACTTTGGATGTTCGTCACTGCTTTCCACCTTGAAATGTGGGCTCTTGATGTTTGCTGCCCTGTATGTCAAGATAGATGGACTACTAGCTGCGAATTCTCCTGCCTCCACATCTTACTTATGAGTACTGGGGTTACAGACTTGTACTGGTGTGTCAAACCATGGGTCTTGAGGAATTTGAAACCTGGTCCTCACACTTGCACCACCAGTACATTTTCCCTAAGGACCTTGCCAGCCAGCAATCCTTCGTTTTTTAAGGAAGACTGGGATACATTCTGCTTACAAGATCAGTTGCTTGAGAATGTCAAATAACTCATGTGTGTGCCTAAGGGAGCAGAGAGAAGTGTCCGTATAGAAACCATGTGCAGTTGTATATTTGCTCATTTCACCCTTAAATATATACATTTTTATTTTGGAAAGACTTGTTTAATTGTTTGATCAATTAAATGGAGAAGCATAGTCTCATAACGTAGTTCAGACTGGCCATAAACTTGAAACAATTCTGCCTCCGTTTCCAGGGTTCTGGAATCACAGTAACACACTACTGTGCCTAGCTCTTGAATATATTTTAATATAACAAGAAAGATGGTATGAAATTGCACCTTATTGTGTTTTTATGACCTTAGTTCAGTATATCATTGTATGTAATAAGTATGTATACATATATGTGTATGTATATAACTGCTACATAAACAACTCATACTTAAAAATATAAATTGTAAACCACAAAATACAGTTTTATTCAAGGATTAAAACTCTGAAACTCAAAACTGCTCATTGTTGACCACCGAACATGTATATTATACAAGTAACTCTATTAAATGTTGTCAGGAAACAAGGGAAAAAAGTAGAAGTCTCTGCCCTAGGGTTAGTCTGTAATTCAATTGTGGCTTTAGAAATGAAGCAATATTTCAAACTTTGAGCAACTACACAAGGGTTTACTAGCATTCTAAAAATACCAGTTCAGCAAACCTGTTGTAAAAACCACCTAGTAAAGCTGCCACAATGCCCATTACAATGTTTGTATTTGACTTTGTTGCCTTGTCCACACTAGAAAATAGGGGTCATGAAGTCTGTTCATTCTCCCAGTGTGAGTGTGTGCCCCATTTGGAAGCCAAAGGTTGATGCTTAGTGTCTTCCATAACTGTTCTCTACCTTATGTTTTGATACAGCGTCTCTCAGTGAACTTGAAACTTGCTACTTTAGTTAAAATGGCTAGCCCATAAGCTCTAGTGATTCTCCTGTCTCCTGTCTCCACCAGTCAAAGCTAGGATTGCCAACAGCTGTATGTTTTCATTTGACCTACGTGTTTGCATGGGTGCTAGGGATTCAACTATGTCTTCATGTTCACACAGTAAGGGCAAATGTTGTATTGAGTGGGTAGTCTCCTTAACCCCTTTACATCCATGGCTAATGTGGACACATTAGCATGCGCATCTTAATGTTATCTTGAAACTCAGATCCCATCTCATGTGAATCCAACGGTTCCTGAGGGATGAACATCACTGGAGCAGGGCATACAGGCTCAGTAAACGAAAACAGAAGATCTTTTCTCTATCTACAGATCTTCCTAGAATCTGTAGCATAAATCCCTTTGTAAATGTCTCTCAATCAGAATCTTATACCGAAGAGGGCCAAGAAGGTCATCCCACATGAGATAATGGTGAACCAGCTCAAAACAGCTCTCTAGAACAAAAGATTGCCAAATGATTAGCGAATGAAAGTTACACTTTGTTGTGCATCGTGTTCTCTGCTGAAAATAAGTTTTGGGTTTTTTTTTTTTTCTTTTTCCTATGTTGAAATCTTAGCCACCAGAAGCTAAGAATGTGGCCTCACTGGGTGACAATACCACTGAAGAAGTAATTAGTAACACAACGTTTATACTACAACAAAGTTGACGTGCATCTAATATGACTGGTGTCTGTGAAGAAAGGCCTGGGACACAAAGACATGAACAATGACAATATCATGTGGAGGCAGGGTTTACTCTAGAGCCTGCAGAGGCTGCATAGCCATGCAGTTTCCAGTGAGACAATGCATTGTTGTTTCTTAGGCACCTCCAGGCATGAGATCTTGTCACAGCTTCCCTGGCAAATCAATATTGTCTTAGAATCCACATAGAAAATAAAACCAAAAACAATCAATGAATTTCTACATTTCAGTTTATAAAGGCACAGAAACAATGCTTTAAAAATTACAGCAGAATTACATCTTTCTGTAAAAGCAGGAATACTTGACATGCATCGGTATCTCAGCCTCAAGGGTCAATAGAAATTAAAGTGGAAAAGCCAAGGATTCAGCTGTGGAGTTCATAACTGTTTGCAACATCACAGGTTAGTGTTCTCTTCACATCTCTCTTCTCCGGGATCCCCAAGTGCCCCAACTGGGGCTCTACCTTAGTTATTTTTATAGTCCTTGTCCCTTGCACAGGATCCACAACAGTCTTATGAAGAGTAGTTTCACCGGAGCAATAATTATTAGCTGTTTCAGAACAAGATAAGAGGTTCACAAATGATTGACAGTTGATGGCTTCTAGGGAGAGTCTTTGTCTTTAAGGATGTGGGCCCTGGTAGATAAACCATGAGTTGAGAGCAACAAAAATTGGTGGATTATTAAAATAAAAAGTTAGAAGAGTGATCAAAGTACGTTCTGTGTACATATGCATGAAATTCTCAAAAAGTAATTAAATATTATATTTAAGAACTCAAAATGCATTTCATACATACATGAAAAAATTAAAGTATAAATAAAAGTCATTTAAAAAAAAACAATGAAAACTGGTCCATTGTTTCCACAATGCTGACCTACAACCAGGAATTGTTGTCTAGTTAGTTTATGACTCCAAGCCATTTAAATTCAATTTTAGATATTTAATAATATTTACTTTTGTGTGTATATGTGTGTTTGGGTGTGTGATTACCACATATGTGCAGATGCTCACAAAGATCCAAAAAGAACAATGGATCCCTTGGAGCTAGAATTGCTGGCCTTTGTGACCCACCTAGGTGCTGGGAACCAGACTTGGACCCTCTAAAGAACAGTACACTGTCTTAAATATTGTTATCACCCCAACCCAAATTTCGATTATTTTCAGTTAGTATGGATTTAAGAAACTGCATTGTGGTAGAAAATACTATTAAATTACTGTACTTCCTAAATATAACACAAACTCTAATTGAACTTAATGATAAGAACAGAGTCAGCTGTAGAGGCTAATGCTGGAGATTGGAGAAGAAGAGAGGCGGCCATTAGAGAGTTTTTTTTTTTACCTCTACCAAAGCTCAGACTGAAGGGGCCATTCTGTCCTCAGTCTGCATCTCCAGACTGCATCTATCTCCACCAAACCACAAACTACTTTGAGTTCCTGCCTCCTTCTGCCTTATAGTCATCTCTACACACACCCATATCACTCCTATCTCTACCTCCCTAGTGCTGGGATGAAAGGTGTATGCTCCCAAGTATTGGGATCACCTTTGTGTGTGCTCTGTTTCTCTTTTAGACAGATTCAATCTTATATAGCCCAGGGTGGCCTTGAACTAACAGAAATCCCCCTGCCTCTGTCTCCAGAATCCTGGAATTGAAGGTGTGTGCCACCAGTCCATGGCCTCTAGTGACTTAACTCTGCACTGATTTTCAGGCAAGTTTTACTTGTTAAAACATAAACAAAATATCACTACATCTAAATAAACTTAAGCTCTGACTTCAAGATGAGACAAAGGATGGAAAGAGTGGCAATGGTGTTTGGTTTCTGGTTGTTTGGTTGACTGTTAGTTTTACTCTATACAGTCCAGGTTAGCCTATTGTGAAGCTTCTGCCTCCATCTCCATAATGTTGTTGGTTTTTTTCCTGTCTGTGCTTCTATTACCGGTTCGTATTCGGGTTTAGAGGTGCTTCCTTATGTCCTGGATGACCAACGGTACAGATGTGTATTGACCTACAGTGATCAAGAACATGCTCTACTTTCTATCTGTTAGAATTTCGCTGGAACTGCTCTGGAACTTGTTTCTAAATTTCCCTCAGAGGGCAAATCTGCTTCTAACCTTCATTGAGGCCTGGAACCCAGGTGTGTGGAAACCAAAGTTTGATCACAAAAATACATTTTCCTTAGGACCTGGTGTGGTTGCTCTTTCTGCTTCTCTTAAGAAAACATCTCTAGTCCTTACGTGTTTTCATTTTGGGAGGAGCTGCTTTGTTTACACCTATCCAAACCTCACCTTGGGTTCCATCTCCACTCTTGTCTCAAGAATGAACATCCCTGGGAAAGACACCCTAAACCAATCCCTGATATCATCCTGGAGCCCATTCCCAGTCTTCACCTTAGAGATAAATCAGCCTCACTCTTTATGGCAGGGACAATCCTGTGGAGTCTTCCCCCAGCTCGTTTCATTCTACCTATGATCAGTCTGGTTTTCTTGATAGGAAAGTCAAAAGAGAAGATGGATTCTCACTACTTATCTGTTTTACTTTTGTTGTTGCTGCTGTTTTTGTTAAATCACCCTGTTGCAAGCTTCGTATCTATTTTAAGCACCAAGATAACTAACATTTCACGGATACCATACTGATTATCTGTTAATGACTCTTTAATATACCCTCATTCAATACACTTTACATTCTACCTGGAAAGAAGGTAAGGGGATAGAAGAGAAGGAGAAATTATGGGGAGGGAGAAGATAGAAAGGATGAGTGAGTTGAAGAGAGAGAAAGAAGTGGAGAAAAGAAGAAAGAAGAGAAAAGGGAGGGAGGGGAGAAGAGAAGGGAAGGGAAGGGAAGGGAAGGGAAGGGAAGGGAAGGGAAGGGAAGGGAAGGGAAGGGAAGAGAAGAGAAGAGAAGAGAAGAGAAGAGAAGAGAAGAGAAGAGAAGAGAAGAGAAGAGAAGAGAAGAGAAGGCAACTTGTAAGACAGGCTTCCCTTAAGAAGGGTCTTAGAATACCTCCCCAGGCCCTCTGCTCCATTTCCAGTGGATGGAGGAAGGTTTAAAGGAGTAAGTCACAAAACAATCCCTCACCAGTTTGGAATTATGATTAATAAAAGTGTTTTTTATTTAAAGGGGAAAACTTACAGATCACTGTCCTAGACTACAGCCCCCTGCATGACCAGGAAAAGGGTCTGGTAGCCACAAGTGGAGTTGGAAGGAAGCAAGGGAGAGCGCATGTTACCACTGCTTTCTCAAACCAGAGAGACCAGCCCAAGTGGGCTGGTGTCTTAAAGGCTATTGGCTGAAGCAGTGGAAGGAGCTCTGCAGCAAAGGTCTATGTTTGGTGTTGGAGAGTCATATGGGAAACATCTTTCAAAGTCCTAACCAACAATTGTTCACTAGGTGTGTACTGTCCTACCTGTATCACATCCAGGGTCACACTGTATAACCCACAGCTTCCTTGAATTCATCTGAAGGAGGAAAAGAAGTAAGGAGTACAAAACCCAAGCCTTACTTGGGGGAGCAGTCTCTACAGGGCAACTCTCTGCTTTTTCCTTAATAAAACACTAGAAAACCTCTCTCTTCCAAGCTACTTCCATGTCCTTGATCATCCCATTAACTCAAGAAAAACACAAAAATCCCATATAACTTCTACTATACCCAGGAAAACCACAGAGAGTTCAAGAACTACCTCTGGATAACGGTGTGTGTGTGTGTGTGTGTGTGTGTGTGTGTGTGTGTGTGTGTGTGTGTGTGTGTGTGTGTGTGTGTGTGTGTGTGTGTGTGTGTGTGTGTGTGTGTGAGAGAGAGAGAGAGAGAGAGAGAGAGAGAGAGAGAGAGAGTATTTATACATGTTTTCATGTATAAATGCAAAAGCACACTGACTGTGTCTTGGGACTTATGTGCAAAGAATTGGCCCCATCGACCATTTTATTAGTGTTTGCACATTTGGTGCAGTGCTGCCGTGAAGGCCTCACTGTCTATGGCAGCTCTGGCAATTAGCTCTCAATGAAACAGTCATAAATAGTAATTAGCCATTCCCTCAGTCATGTCCCAAAGCCTTTTAAAAAATCCACAGAGAAATCAATGCATTCTTTTCTAAAGACCTATTACAGCCACACCTCCCTCTCACTATCACCAGATGCCTGGAGCAGCAACAGCAGCATGGCTGTGTATGCCTTTCTGACGTGGTACCAGGCTGAGCGGGTGGCCAAAAGTGATGCAGAGAGTGGTACTCGCCTGACCCAAAGTCAGAAAAATACTTCCTGAGCAAGGAAGTCGAGGGATGCAGGAACTGGGCCTATTCAATAAGACATCTGATTTTGGATTTAGCCCTTTCCCTTCAGCCATCAATGAACCCTAAAACTTTAAAATGTCTATAAAGCACTCATCACTTCTTCACTGGTGGTGTAGCATCCCACAAGGTCTCTTGTTAACTAAGCTTCATTTCATTTCTTTTTTTAAGAAAAGTGGATTATGAAATCTCGTGTAGTTGAGAAGTGTGGCGTAGAGGCAGTTAAGCCTTGTCACCTAAGACACAGGGGTTTGGTGAGTGCTGAGCAGCCTGATGCTGTCCGACTCACACAGTTGCAGGTCTGTGCTTCTCTGGCTTATTCCCTTGGCTTTGGCAACACCTCCTTTATTCAGTTACAGACAGATTGGTGTACACAAAAGACGAGGCTCAGCCATTTTCTATCAGCCATCTAGACTCAGGTCTGACCATTCACCAATCACGTGGGGTGTTTTCAGAAATGTGACCCAGGTGGTACCCAGGCAACAACTGGCAGAGTTTCTTCTTTTTATTGGTTATTCCAGGGTGCTGCAGCCTCAGGTGCCAGGAATGAGTGGAATTTGAAGTTAACTGGGCTACAAAGTGAGAGACCTTGTCTCAAAAAACAAAAATAAAACGTAAGCTCTACCTTCTAGGTGTCCTTAATAAATTTTAATTCTACATCATTAATAAAACACCTGAACTGCATTAAATATCCAATCTAATCATAGTGGCTATGGCACTAGCAAATGCTGAATAAAACCCTTATGATCCCTGAAGTCTGTGGAAGTGAGTGTGCTGTCCAGTGCAAGACCAGTGTCCTCCAGCCTTGGTAGTCACCCCATCTTAGAGGCCTGTGTCAAATTCCACTTCTTTGTCCAGAACTTGTTGTTACCAGTACCTGCATCTTAGAGTGTGCAGTGTCTGTGCCACAGCATGTTTAAACTCGCCTGACTGCACTCCTTCCTGTATGATCTTACGTTATTTTCCTTCATCGGATGTTTCTGTTTCTATCTTTTCTATCAAAATAGACTGTTTTTCTCTTTTTTATCCTTCAAGGAATTTAGCATGGTGTGTAATATTTGGCAAATATTCAGAAATTAAATAAATCCTCTGCTATAGGATAAGAAGTATTATTCAGATTTGGGTTCAATTTGAAATGAGACAGAAGCAGACTCTTCATGTGATAGATAACAAGAATTTTTGGGGGGGTGTAGGCAAATGCACTATGAGCAGAAGGATGGCAGAATCATACATGAACAGCTGCAGTATTTAGAGACGTGGACCCCAGTTCCAGATCAACTCCTACAGTAGTTGAGACCTCCAGTGACCAATGCAGCTTTAGAAGCTTCAGAGACATGGGAGGTGAGCCCTGTGTCCTGATCTAGATTTCACTCTTACAGTGTGCATTTGTGACTCTATTCTTTTTAAAGACAACGGAGCCGAGCTACAGTCATTGGAAACCTGCCCCTGGACACCAGGATTCTCCTGAGCATGGGTGATCAAATTATGCAGGGAAAGAAGGCAAATCCAGCAGGAAAAAGAAACAAAAGAGTTTTCAGCCACAGCCTCATCAGTGGGTCTCTACTGCCCTCCTCAGAGGAAATGATAACAGTGGGGCTCAAGGCAGAACAGAGTGGGAGGGGGAAAAGTCTCTCTGCAGCCACCTTGTCAGAGGGAGATTTTCCCAGGAAAGTAACATCTGTGTGGATTGAGTTACATGCTTCCAAGCTTGAAATACACTCATGTTAGTTAAGAGTGTTCATTTGAAAACTAATCAAATAACTCCCATAGCCACTCCAGTGACTATTACCAAAGCAACTGCTATGTCTTCCCCCAAAGTGAAGGCACTTTACTTGGTGCATTGGGAAAGACTGTTACTCCCTCTAGGTGATCTGCCCACTCCCCTACCTGACCAGCCTTCCACCAAGTGCTGACATGGTTAAGAGAAAAAAAAAAAAAAAAGCCATCCTGCATTTTCTCTCCCCTGCCTTATGAGTTGTTAAAGAGCCTGCCAATGGGATGCTGTGGAGCCCATTGCCCTGGCCTTCAGAAGCGTCCCTTTCCACAGCACCAGGGCCCTTTCCTCCACTCTGCCACTTCCCCCTTATGCTTTTCCCTCTTGTCTTATCTCTTTGTACAAAGATAAGTCACTCATAAAGTCCCACCTCAAAATTACTCCTTGGACACATCTCCTACCCTTCTGGTCAAAACCCATCCATAGTGATATCACTCAGGGCATCACCTCTGTGATGTTAGATAACAAATGTCTGCTTCCCTTCTAGAGCCCTCTGCAAACCAGACAAAAATGACAGCAAGGAATAGAAAAGCATAATGCTCAAGGGAGAGATAAGCTAAGACAGTCTTCTAGAAGATTCGGACATAATTAAAAGGAAGAAAGAGTTCTGTCCAAGTTTAGTGGAAGAACAGGGACAAGAAACGTGTTTTTGAAGGAGTTTATCTCTACAAGAGAAACAAATGGAAACAAAAATTCAAGAGAAACTTGTTAAGTACTGTGGCAGAACAGAAAAATAAAACCTTGATGTATCATAACAAGCTTCTGAATTTTTAAATTGTATTGAGAAATAAAAATTATACCAAAAGTCATATAAAAACACGAATCCTAACTAAATAACTTGTTCAACATTTTTAACTGTATTAATAAATAGCTACACACACACACACACACACACACACACCCCTTTGGAGATGTAATAACTAACAAAACCGAAAATGGTTGCCTTTGAGAAGACAAATGTTGATTCTGTTGTTACATGTGCCCTGATACAAGACTGTTTAATGCTCCAGAATATTTAAGAGAAAATGGAAATAAAATAGAGCCAGGTATGGTTACATACTAACCTCAGTACTCACTAGATTAAGGCAGTGGGATCTTGAGTTGGAAATAATTTAGTATAGCCTTGTCTAAGAAGATAAAAAGATAAGAGAAGAAGATAAAAGAAGAGAAGGGAAGGGAGGGAAGGGGAGAAGAGATGAGGTATTATCTTCAAAAACCTTTACATTTTAAAGAAAGTACTTGAAGTACTTCCTTTTTTGCTTTTTAGTTCTTTGGGCTCTATTCTGTCTGATACAGCAATTCTGAACTCTATGGGTGGATATATTCCTATGAAAGAAGGAGTTATTTCTTTATCCACATTATGATAAACAATGGGTTGAATAAAATCAAGCTTAGCTTCCAGCCCACAGGCCAATGGAGTTGAACGGATTAAGAATGTAAACCTAATGCTGTCACCAGCAGGAGTGTGTCAAGCAGCCTTTTAGATAGCACGGAATGAATACAAAAACTAGATTTTGTTGAAACTCAGAACAGCAAGAAAATAAAGGAAGTAGTCTATAATGAATTCTCCTTTTTTTTTCTTATTTTACATACTAATTCCAGTTCCCTCTCCCTCCCGCCCTCCCACTCCCACACCTTCTCCAATATTATGAACAATGGGCCCAAGACAATGATGGCCATACCCACAGAAACAGACTCAAGCTAGTGGGAGCTCACTGACCCCAGACTGACAGCTGGGGAACCAGCATAAGACCAAAGTAGGCCCTCTGAATGTAGGTGACTGCTGTGTAAAAGGAATTCTCTCTTAACACATCCCCCTTCTATGAGTCCTGCCCTGTCAGAACTTGGCTAATGCTCACTGGGACAGAGTGGTTCATGGCTGTTGGAGGCCTTGGCATCACTGTCACTCTCAGATTAGAACTCAGGGCCTCAGAGCTAAAGGTGGAAAATGGTAAGCAAGGTAGAGAAAAGAAATTAAAATCCTTTAAAGAAAAGACTCTGGGCATGTTCTAGAGGTGATAGCCCCTGTTATTTGAATGTTACAAAATATATTTTGTCAGCTGTTTTTAAGGTCTACTTATTTCTGGTTCTCTTTGTGTGTGTGTGTGTGTGTGTGTGTGTGTGTCTGTGTCTGTGTCTGTGTGTGTCTGTGTCTGTATCTGTGTTATTCTTCTTGAATTTAAGTGTGTCATGTGTATTCAGGAGTTCCCAGAGGCCACAAGAGCTCATCAGTTTTCTCAGAACTCATTGGTGTTTCGGGAGTTATGAGCTGCCATATGGGTGCTGAGGACTGAACCCTAGTGCCCTGCAAGAGCAGTGGGCACTGAGACGGTTCTCTAGCTTTTTTCCATCATTTGAGTTTTGCTCGGTTATGCTGAGAACTTCTGGCCTTCAAGCAGAGCCCATTCATCTACCTTAGCTAAGGATGTAACTGGTACTGAGAGACCTACCGTCTCAAGGCAGTACATTGACTCCCAGACTACTAAGAATGTAAGTTTTGATCCTTGTGTACACATTTTTTTCAGACATTAGTAGGATGTGGCCATGGAAATTTCTTTCTTAGTCCATGAGTAATAACTTGCCTTTTAAAGACAAGCTGTCTCTAAGCGTTCTCTAATAAAACCTGTAGCTTCCAGCACTAAAACATTTGCTCAGAACTGATACGTAAATCCAGGCTAAAGCAAACCCCAGACTGAGATGTGAAGATTTATGTGGTATTACAAAATGTTTTCCACTCACCAAATAATGTCTTCACGGGCAAATAAATATTTGAGTTACTGCTCAGTTGCTTTATTAATCAAATTAATGAAAACAAAAGGTTTAAGCTAGAATAATTCTACCTCCCAACACGGCAAATATGTGAAAAGCCGTAAGACTTGAATATCAATGCCATGCACAAAACATTATAAAAAAAGAAATCTGGTTATTAGCAAAAATTTAGAAACAACCTAAACTCCTATAATTAATTAATAAGTAGTTAATTACCCAGCCATTGAAATCATATTTTCAAATGCCCTACAAAGACATAGAGAAATGACTATCATAAAACAACTTACAAGGCAAGATCTAAAAAATGTTAATTCCTTAAAATATACATAAGTGTTGTCCACAATATAGCACTATGGTACTGTTTCTGGGTGGTAATATTATCATTGGATTTTATATTTGAATGCCGTGTACTTTTCACATATTGTACCATGAAAATGTGTCATTTTTTTAATTAAAAAAAAATGAATGGAATAATGTCACCCTCTAGGTAACACTTAACAACCTCAAGGACAGTATTCGCTAAGTAAGAAAAACCAGATGCAAAAAGCAATTGCCTCAATTCCAGAGAGGCTTAGAAGTCTGATTGAATAAGGAGTGAAAAAAATCTTTACTTTTCCCCCTTCTGATATGGTTTTATATATTGTCAGAATTGGGGGTGGAGTCAAATATGCCATGTGGAATGCTAAATTGACACGAAAGTGATGCCCTTTTAAAAGGTGTACTTTGAAATGATTATAGCAAATTCATTCTCTGCACGTTAAGTTGCAATAATAAAACAGCACCCTCTTCTCTCTGAAACTCCTGGCTCCCCTGCCCTGTTCTCATACTCCGAACAGGAAAATAAATCAAATTACACCAACAAAAGGCACAGTAATCTCCAAGGACAGGCTTTGTGTCTCTCTTTTTATTCTATTTTGTGCCTGAAGAAAACACATGGGATTTTCTCATTGAATCTGTCTAAATATAAAGCCTTTGGAAACACCATACAGACTCCCCTTCCCCAAATCGTGTGCAAGTCCCGTTAATGTCAATAAGAGCTGCACGGAGGGACAGGGGAAAACCACTCCCCATTATGTTTCATTGCATTTCTATTTTATGAACTGGTCTCTTGGATGATAAATCAGTGCTACTGCAAAACCATTAGTCTTTGTGGGAAACTTCCATGAAATACCTCTTATTTGTGCTTTCTAGCTCAGTTTAAACAAAGAAAGTAAGTTCCAAAAGATGGTGTATAAGTCTGCTATTTTCACCTGTGCTAACCAACACAACATTGATGACACCCTAATACGGTGCCAGTTTCCTCATTCCTGACAAGGGGAAACTGTAGGTTTGCCTATGACTGAGATAATGACTGGCCATATTTTACAAATATCCCATCGGCAGCTGACTGTTAGATAAACCTGAGTCAAGCCATACTCATCACTCCAACCTCAGGACCCAAAGCTTCTCGGTCAGCATGTAACATGGGGCCCTTGCTTGTTGGGGTTTCTGTCCTGCCCAGTTCCCACAGCCTCAAAGGAAATCACACAGAGGTCTCCATAAGTTATAAACGGATTGGCCCATTAGCTCAGGCTTTGTATTAGCTCTTATAACTTATATTAACCCATTATTCTTATCTATGTAAGCCACATGGCTCAATACGTTTTTCAGCATTGCAGGTCATATCCTGCTTCCCTGGTCTGGGCAGGACAGTGAGAGAGCTTCCTTCTTCCCAGAATACTCCTGTTCTCATTGTCCCACCTCTACTTGCTGTCTGGTTTTCCCACCTATACTTTCTACCCGGCTACTGGCCAATCAGCATTTATTTAAAACGTAATTGACAGAATACAAAATTGTCCTGTACCATCAGCACTTGCAGAAGTCCAGCCAGCCTAGAGTGGCCCAGTGTATCCCAGGTTACAGGGGATGGTACTGGCTTTCTCTGCTCAAGAAGACACCCATAAGGATTGACACCTAGAGTCCCTCAGGCTTTACCATGCCCACATTCTTGATCCTATATCATAAATATATATATGTATCATTTTCTGTATATTCCTCATGATTCATGCCCACTCTCACCTCCATAACACAACTGATTCTTTAAGTATTTTCCTTCTGTTCTTTTTTTATCCTGAATGCTTTTCAACACATGGTCTCTTACCTGAAACATAGTCTCCATTGTTTTTTTTTCTGCCATTTGCTAGTATCTCTCTTTCCACCTTGTCCATTTCCCTTCCTCCCTCCTTTCTTTCATTTTTCCTTCACTTCTCATTCTAATTGTCTTTTTTCTTTTTCACATTTTTCAGGCTTCATTTGTTTTGTTTGTTTGTTTGTTTGTTTGCTGTTGGTGTCATTGTTTATTTTTGAAATAATTTAACTACAGTATTTCCCTTCCTTTTTCTTCTAAACCTTTTCATGTACTCTTACTTGCTTCAACTGATGGCCTCATTTTCACTAATTGTCATGGCAAACACATGTGTACTTTTGTAAATATATATATTCTCACATATAACCTGCTGAGTGCATATAATGATATAATGATGATGGAGAAATCAGACACTTAAAAAAAAAGGAATCCCACACTAGCTCACAACTTATAAATAGACCGGTGTTTATTAAGGGTTCCACATCTAGGTAAATAATCTATGAAGCTATGCCCCAGTAGGTGGGTAGTTGCTAGCTATAAACCTTCCCACAGTACCTCCCCTTTTGTTTAAATAACAGAGTTCTAAACCTACTACAAAATTATATACAATTAGAACAAATATCCTATTGTAACTAGCTTAAGTCTTGTATAATAAATAACTTGGCCAAGTCATGAAAGGATAGTAACTATGTTACTTGCATGTATGTTTTTAGAACTGACCCATTTTGCACTGGACAATCAATTGCTGTGCTCTTCCTTCAGAGTATGGCACCAGGTTACCAAGACTAGAACATGCCTGGCATGGAAAAGTATACTGTTTGGGGACTCAGGATGTAACTAGATTTGTAGAATGCTGGAAATTTTTTGTAGAATGTAGAGTATAGGAAAACGCAAGTTTTATCCTGAAATTGTGTAAATGAGATCTGATAGCATGTATTGGTAAGCCTTGCAATAAATATGGAAGCAGAAGCAGGAGCATCAGAAGTTCAAAGTCACCTCAAGATATAGATACCATCATCAGCCTGGTATATAATGAGACTTTGCTTCACACACACACAAAAGCAAACTACCATTCTGCTTTCTGGAGTCCTTATTCCAGGTTGCAGTTCTTTCCACTGTCGATAGGTTCCTGATCATCCACATGATTACTAACATTTGATGCTGCCGGTATTTAGGATACTGGCCGTCCTAGTGATTGTGTATTGATACCTCCTTGTTTCAGTCTGGAATTCCCTAGCAACACATGGTATTCAGCATTTTCATGTACTTCTTTACTACATGTATATATTCTTTGGGGAAGTATGTATCCAGATCTTTTGCTCATTTTTAAATCAGGCTATTTATTCTCTTTATTGAGTTGTAATAGTTGTTCATATATTTGAATAAATCATTTATCAAATATATCTTCTACAATAAGTTCTCATCTTCTCATTCTCTTAATTTTGTCTTTAATACAACAGTTTTTAATTTTAGCAACTCCAAAGTTACATATTCTTTCATCAGTTGTATCATTTATGTTTTACCATGTCCGGGGGTAACTAGTTTTTTTTGATGTTACGTTGGAGGAGCTGCATAACTTTGTATCTTGTTTGTACTGAGCTCTATGCTACATTTTTGGTAACTTTAAAAGTTTTTAAAATGTCTCTTCACATACTGAGGATTTTGTAAATGAAAGCAAACACATTCTGGTTCTATGTGCTGGGAATCAATATGTTTTCTCATTAAGTAGATGCCTTTTGTCAACAACCAGTGGAGCCCATTTCTATGTGGGCTGATTCCTGGACTCAGTTCCATTTACACATTTGTCTGTTATCTCACAGACAAACACTGGATTACTATGACTTCACAAAACTCTCCAGGACAGGTAGGCCTGGTCCTCTAACTGTATTCCTCAATGTTCTGATGACAGTTTTCTTGCCTTGACCGCTCCATTTAGGCTTTACAAGGAATGCATTTATTCCATTTCAGGGGTCTTGATTGGTATTGTATTGAATCTATAGATGAAGTTGAGAATGTACATCTTGAAAATAACAAGACTTCCTGGCTCTCCAGTGGCTTACTTATTCATAGACACGTTGTTTAGGGTTTTATTATTTTCTATACATGGATTTTATATTATCTTGATAGGATTTATACTTCAATGTTTCATTTGGATGGTTTTAATTTCAAGTTCCAGATGTTCAGTACTGAAATATAGGAATGTGTTCCATTTGTGAGCACCAGTCCTACCTTTTCAACATTTCTGTAACTGCTGAGTAGGTCCAGGAGCTCTTAATCAATTGGCAACCTGGATAATAATGTTGGTTGTGAACAATGGAATGTTTTCATATGTATATGTATACATTTCTTTTATTTTCTGTCTTATAGCACTTGCTATGACTTCTAGGGTGATGCTATCAGCAATAATGAAAAGGCATTCTTGCAAAGAATGTACTAAAATCCAATAATGTATTTAAAGAATATTTATAATGTTAATTTAACCATCATTTAAAAGAAAGCTATGAGCTACAAAATATTCCGCATCTGGAATTAGACATACTTTTGCTCCAATTTTCAATCCAAGAAATTCTTGAGAAACCTTAAAAGGTCTAGCTTCCTTGCTTTCTACCATGGATCTCATCTAGTTGAACTTCAATTGCTAGGTTTGCTACTTCTAATGATAGTGATTGGCATGGCTTGATAGGTAGTGGTAGACACTGCTAACCTTGCCAAAGTTCAGTTTCTTCATGTATATAACAGTGTATGTATAAAATACCTTGCTGGATATTGTGTTGGCTAGTGTCTTGTCAATTTGGCATAAGCTAAAGTCGTCTAAGAAGAGAGAACTCGAGATAGAAAATGCCCTCATCAGACTGACCTATAGGCAAGTCTGAGGAGTATTTTCATGAATGATGATTGATGGGGAAAGGCCCAGATCACTGTGGGCAATGGCTTTCCTGAGAAAGTGGTCCTGGTATGTATAGGAAAGCAAACTGAGCAAGCCAAGAGTAGAAAGACAGTAAGCAGCATTCTTCTATGAGTTCTGCTTTAGTTTTAGCCTCCAGGTTCCTGCCTTGAATGCCTGTCCCCACTTCCCTTCATGTGGAAAGGTGACTGGGACAAGCAGTCATGGGTTTTTAGCACAGGAATAGACAACTAACTAGAATACATGTGTTGTGATTCAAATGTGAATTTCATATATTTGAACACTTAGTTCCCATCTGGTTGCATTGTCTCTGGTGGTTGTGAGATCTTTAAGATTTGGGGATCCAGATGGGGGATATGGATCTCTAAGAGGCAGGCCTCCATGACTACAACTGAGTCACGACTTCTAGCTCAGTTACTACGTCTCTGCCTACTTGTCCTTTCAGATGTGACTAAGTATCCTCATGTTTCTGCTACCACGGTCAAAATCTGCTCTTGCCATCACGACTCTCTGCCATGATGTACTGTAGGTTCAAGCTATAAACCATAGCAAACCCTTCCTACCTTAAGGTGTTTCTTGTCAGGTAGCACATCACAACAAAGAGGGAAATAATCTAATAAAGGTGTTTGTGTGAATTAAATGAGAAGGACCAGATAGAGTATCTGATGTAATCCCTGGAAGACACGCTGTCATTCAGTGTAACTCCCTTCTTGCTAGTCTGGCAAATGCTGTGTTTCAGGTACTGGAGTTTTGATCTATTCAATACTTACCCCTGCATGACTGCACTGTCTTCAATGTTTTCTGCATGGATGGAGATCAGTTTTAAGGAGAAAAATCACAATAATATCTAATAATAACTAAAGGGGAACGATGTAAGTGGGGAGAGCACAGTGACACATACACATTTTGAGCAAGGACATTACTATATATTTATAATGGTTTCATAGCATATGTCAACCCAGTAATCTTGTCATCACTTTACTTTGTATGAGCACACCTTTGATGTTCATATCACAGAATAGTCTAATGACACATTTCTGAGAATGTACACTCAACAAATAATAAGCAGGGCATATATAAATGAAATCATATAGGAGAAAATACTGTGTTAATACAGAGAAAAACATGAGATTTAACCCAAGCTCTCCTACTTACTAGCTTCTATACTTAGGCATGTAATTTAATGCTATCAAGCATCATTAAAATTAAATTACTTTTGAAATTCGTTTAAATATAATCTGAAATTGTCCTGATCTTTATATAGAAATCCATTCCAAGTATACAGCATGCTTTGAATAATTTTCTTACTCTGTTAAGATATAAACATAGAAACATAATATACATCTCAAAATGTCTACCAATATTTTTCTATTAAATATGCTTTTAGATTGTTGAAACTAGGAGACTAAGACATTTATGTCTTGAAAGCTATTAGAAACTTTTTCTTTTAGGGCAGAAAAAAATTCTTAAAAGTCCCTTGAGAAAATTGAAACTCAAGTTGGTGTACGCAAAATATGTACTTTTGGGTAAAAGAATCTAGTGAAAGGTACACTGGATTGTGAGGTAAATAAGAAAGTACATTAAGTAAATGTCAAGAGGGAAAAACATGGCCATGGAAGGCTGAGTTACTGCATTTACATAAAATCTATAGGTAAACTGCCAAAAATTTACATATTAAAATTATTTAGCATATTAAGAAGGAAATTAATTAAATTATTAAACATCTTTTATTTTATAAAAAGAGTAATTAGATTTTATAAAATGTTAGATAAGTTACCTTTAGATTACAGTTTGTCCACTTTTACATAGAACCCCTATACAAAGGTGTATTTTTATATTTTGATTTAGTTTTTTAGATGCCTAGTACTTCTCACATCAACACAATCCAGAGTTCATCAGTCAGGAAAATACTCCTCAGACTTGCCAATAGGTCAGTCTGATGAGGGCATTTTCTATCTCGAGTTCTCTCTTCTTAGATGACTTTAGCTTATGCCAAATTGACAAGATGGTTTCTGCACAAAATTTTACAAGATTTTCAAAGAAGAACTAATATCAATACATCTCAAATTGTTTCATGAAATAGAAAGAGAAGGGACATTGCCAAATTCTTTTTATGAAGCTACAATTACCCTGATACCCAAACTACAGAAAGACATTACTAAGAAAGAGAAATACAGACCAATCCCACTAGTGAACATTCATGCAAAAATACTCAATAAAATACTGGGAAACCAAATCAAAGAACACATCAGAAAAATAATCAACCATAATCAAGTCAGCTTCATCAAAGAAATGCATGGGTGGTTAAAGATGCGAAAATCTTTCAATGTAATCCACCATATAAACACACTGAAAAAATAAGCCACATGATTATCTCGTTAGATGCTGAAAAAGTCTTTGAAAAATACAGCCTCCCTTCATGATAAAGGTCTTGGAGAGAGCAGGGAAACAAGGAACATACCTAAGTATAATAAAGGCAATAAACAGCAAGCCAACAGCCAACATCAAATTAAATGGAAAGAAATTCAAAGCAATCCCACTAAAATCAGAAATAAGACAAGGTTGTCCACTCTCTCCATATGTATTCAATATAGTAGTTGAGGTTCTAGCTAGAGCAACAAGACAACAAAAGAAGATCAAGAGAATATAAATCAGAAAAGAATTCAAACTCTCACTATTTGTTGATATGATATGATATGATATGATATGATATGATATGATATTTTACATAACTGACCCCCCAAATTCTACCAAGGCACTTTTAGAACTCATGAACTCCCTAAGTAATGTAGCAGAATGCAAGATTAACTTGAAAAAATCAGTAGCCCTTTTTTAACCCAGGTAATAAATAGGCAAGAAAGAAATCAGAAAAGCATCACCTTTCACAATAGCTACAAATAGTATACAATATCTTGGAGTAACACTAACCAACCAAGTGGAATACCTGTATGACAAGAACTTTAAATCTTTGAAGAAAGAAATTGAAGAAGACACCAGAAAATGGAAAAATCACCCATGGTCTTGTATAGGTAGAATTAACATAGTAAAAATGACAATCTTACCAAAAGCAATCTACAGATTCAATGCAATGACCAGCAAAATTCTTCACAGACCTTGAAAGAACAATACTTGACTTCATAGGGAAAAGCAAAAAACCCAGAGTAGTCAAAACAATTCTGTACCATAAAGGAACATCTGGAAGCATCACAATCTCTGATTTAAAATTGTACTACAAAGCTACAGTAGTGAAAACAGCTTGGTATTGGCATAAAAATAGACTAGACAGGAGGACCAATAGAACTGAATCAAAGATCAAGATATCAATTCACACACGTATGCACATCTGATTTTTGACAAAGAAGCAAAAAATATAAAATGGAAAAAGCATATTCAACAAACTGTGCTGGTATAACTGGATATCAAGATGAAAAAGAATGAAAATAGGTCCATATCTATCACCATGCACAAAACTCTAGTAGTCTAAATGGATCAAAGACCTCAACATAAAACCAACCACACTGAAGCTTATGGGAAATTGTGAAGTTCACTTGAACTCATTGGCACAGTAGACCACTTCCTAAATGTAATCTAATCAGCACAGGCACTGAGAGAAACAATAAATGGGACCTCCTGAAACTGAGAAGCTTCTGTAATGTGAAGGACACAGTAAATAAGACAAAAACAGCAGTCTACATAATGCGAAAAGATCTTCACCAACCCCACATCAGACAGAGGTCTGATCTCCAAAATATACAAAGAACTCAGGAAATTGGTCATCAAAAGTACAAATAATCTAATAAAAAAAAAAATAGGGTACAGATCTAAACAGAGAACTCTCAACAGAGGAATCTAAAATGGCTGAAAGATACTTACGGAAATGCTCAACATCCTTAGACATCAAAGAAATGCAAATCAAAACAACTCTGAGATTCCATCTTACACCTATAAGAATGGCCAACATCAAAAAAAA
>NW_026067924.1:14138392-14143486 GCF_014885135.2 Alexandromys fortis
AAAAAAAAAAAAAAAAGACCCAGCAATACCACTTTTGGATATACCCAAAGGATGCTCGATTGTACCACAAGGATATGTGCTCAACTACCTTCACAGAAGCATTGTTTGTCATAGCCAGAACCTGGAAACAACCTAAATGACCCTTGACTAAAGAATGGATAGGGAAAATGTGCTACATTTACACAATGGAATATTACACAGAAAAAAACAAATGTAATGACATCTCGAAGTTAGTGGGCAAACGAATGGAGCTAGAATACATCATATTGAATGAGGTAACCTGGACCCAGAAAGACAAATATCATATGTACTCACTTATAAGTTGCTTTTAGAATATAGCAAAGTTAAAACAGTCTACAATTCACAGTCTCAGAGAACCTAGAATACAAAGAGGATCCTAAGAGAGACATACATGGACCTAATATACATGGAAAGTAGGAAAAAACAAAATCTCCTGAGGAAATGGGGGGGTTGTGGACCAAGGGTAGAAGGGAAGGGGAGAGGAAGAGAGGGACATGGAGAAAAGTGTGTAATTTCAATAAAAACAATAAAAAATTAATTATATGAATAATAAATCATAAAATAGAACATACTTAAAGGATAAATTCAAATGAGTAAAACACAGGCTTAAAACAGTGTATAAAGTTTCAAAGAATGGGTATAGAGATATGGCTCAATCATTGGATACACATATTGCTTTCACTGAGTTCTCAAGTTCCATTCCCAGTACCAATGAAGGAGACTTTACAATGACCTGTAAATCCAGTTCCAGGGGAAATCTAATGCCTCTGGCCTCCACAAGACCTGAAACACATGTACAGACTTCTGTGTAATTAAATAAATTCTTTTAAAATAAAAGGTATACTTGAAACATAACAAACTGCAATCTCAGCAAAGGAAAATATAGTAAATGAAGTTTAGCACTGAGTAGAATTTCAGCATACTTGTTGCATGATTGATTCTGCCGAAGAGAGACTAAATAATCTGGAATGTAGGTATTGCGAGAAGCTATTTACTAAGCACAGAAAGATGAAAAAGGAACTAAAAGGAAAGACTCAGAGTGAAACCTCAAACTTAAGCAAGTGTTCGTGGTCTACAAGAAAAAAGGACCAGAGAAAACATAGACAATATTTTTTGGATATATTGCAAAAATGTGGTTTGGGGAATGACCACTAGATATTGAATAAACAATTTCCAGGCTCTTGCCTGAGGAACAATTTATCTCTCTCCATCAGAATTTCTTGGTTGCCTCTAGTTCCTATTTACTTAGGAGTGTGTGTGTGTGTGTGTGTGTGTGTGTGTGTGTGTGTGTAGAGAATATAAAGATATTAAATAATAAATTTTGGAAGATACTAATTCATATAATCAAAAAATAAAAAATCTTAAATAAAGAATTTTTAAAGATATCCACACCCTGTTATAATTCCAAAAAGCATGGAGACAATGAGAAAATTTCTAAAACCTCCAAGTGAAAGGACAAATTATCTTCAAAGAAGTGGCAAGGAAGTCAAAACTGTTCCAACAGTCATGAAAATACCTGTTAACCAAAAACCCTAGACAAAAACCTTGATTTTATGAATAACATATGAACATAACCTTTAAAAATAGAAAAATAAAAACTTAACATAGTGTATTCTCACTGTAAGAAATTTCAAAGATACATATTGAGGGATAACAATTTATGTAAGATTTAAGTATGAATCAGAAGTAAAGGTGTGGTATTCAGAGAGCAATGAAGACAGATCGCTGTGAGTTCCTGACCAGCCTGGTCTACATAGCAAGTTTCAAACTAAATAATAAAAGTCTGTCTCACAATAACGAGAAGCAAGGAACCCTAAAATCTCACTGAATTAAAGATTATAAGCTAGTGTGAGTTCATAAGGAAGACAGAACTAAAACACATAGAGATAGAAGTACTTACATGGTAAGAAATTAAATTTAAACAGTTGGATCAATTAACTTTAGAATGAATACTAAATTTGTGTGTGTGGATGTGTGTGTGTGCATGTGTGTGTGTGTTTGAATTCAGGCCAGGCACTGAGTGTAGAGCAAGTGTTTGGAGATATATGGACTGAGAAGAAAGAAATGAAGGTAGAATAACAAACTCAAGGGAAGGGGAAAAAGGAAAAAGCAAAAAAGAATCACAGCAGGTCTTGATCAAGAAATAGAAGGACACAGAAGCCAAGGTAGACATAAATTAGCAACACGATATAAACAGACTCTGTTCTTCAATAAAATGACAATTTGACAATTTTTTAAACTAGAATTTAAAAATCTATGTATATACTGTTAAAACAGAATCATTTAACAAAGAAAACATAGATGGAAATAGAGGTATAGATAAATAGGTCAGGAAAACTCTGACCAGAATATATTGAATTAATGTAGCTACAGGTACACTGTTACCAGGAAGTAACAAGAATGTGTGTATTTGTGTTCAAAAACACAAACTAAAAGTATAGCCAAAGAAAATGGATAAAAACTCAAGAAGAAACAAGCATGCCTACAAGCATAGTGAATGATAGAATTTAACACATTTCTCTCAACAATTAATACAAAAAAGGGCATTAATAATGGTAGAGAAGATTTTGAACTCATAATTGACTAGAGAGACACCAAGACAAAGGAAAGGAAATATTTAAATTGTCTGAAAGACCATATCTTCTTTGGAAATTTTATGTAAGTTTTCAGAAGATAAGAAGCCTTTATGATTCCTTGAGTAGAGGTTGAACTATATAATTCTTCTGAATTTATTATGGCCTTCTAATGGTTAGTTTTGTCAAGGTGGCATACTCTGGAACCACTTGGAAAGTGAGTCTTCAAGAGGTATGTTCTAGGACAGGTTAGACTGTAGACATTCTCTTTTGGGGATTATTAATTGATTCTTAATTAAGTGGGAAGATCCAATCCACTCTTTGCAGTCCAGTTCCCTAGGAAGGTGATTCTGGATTGCATAAGTATAGTGAGCAAGCTGAGAATGGACTACTGGTTTAGTGTGACTACATGTCTCATGTTCATGGTGCCTTTACTTCCCTACAATATGGATTGCAATATGAAATTATATACTAAAATAAACCATTCCTCCCCCAAGTTTTTATTTGGTCAGGGTACTTTTACCACAGAAACAAAAATGAAGCTAAGACAAGGCTCCTAGTGGTTTTCATATCCACTAGCTTAATAAAATATAGTCCCTTGTGGATTAGCGTCTGAACATTATCTCAATCCAGCATAATAAAATCTCTGAAAACATATTTTGCTCTGTACAATCTCTCTTCATTGAAAGCAGTATGTTGTGGTATTCTGTAAATTATCTTCTTTCTATGTGTGTGCTTGTGTGCATGCTCGTGTCATGTGTGTGCATGTGCGTGTTTCACAGTGTTGCTTTGCTATGTTAGCTCAACGTTCATGAATAAATAGCTATGTAAAGCATCAGTTGGTACAATATCAACTCCCAAATCCACTCTTCCAAAGTGCCCTCCACTCTTGTTCTCCTGCACTGGGCAACAGTACTTGCTCACTTCAGTGTTGACTTGCCCCTCTGTTTCTTTTCACTGTGTCTGGTTCCTCCCAGAACTTGATTGTGCTTTTTGCTGCCTTTCCCAAAAATTTATAAATAAATTCAAAGATAAAATGTAGCTCTCACTTTGAATTTTTTTCAGGGTAGGATTAAATTTGTCTCTTGGTAGAAGACATAGGCTAACACTTTGGGTTATCTGACAGTATTTTGACTCTGAGTTTACATAACATGTTGGACTCTGTAAGGTTACTATCTGGCATCTGAGCAAAATGTGAAGTGAGATACAAAATTAGCAGATAGGACAAAACTCAACAAATTCCTAGATAATTTTTAGAACACATGGCCTTTTATAGTTATAGAAGCAATATGTACAAAAGACCTCATAAACATTGAAGAGAACTGGCTCCTGCTCTACTGACAGGCATAGGTTGTATGACATGATTTCTGTCCTCGGTAAAGAACCCTGATGCTCTGGACTCATGGAACCTGACTCCCATAAAATCACACTCTAGATGGCATGAAGTGATCCTACATGTAGAACGAGGGTGAGTCTAGACAAACTGACCATGATACAAAAGAGCAGACTACACCTTGACCTTGCTGGTACCCTACCCTGCTGGTAGAGTATGTGACCTCGGAGGAAGCTGGACCATCTAATTTCAGCAGTCACATTCAGCCCAGCTCCTCCTGATCCAACTAGGGAAAAAATGAAGCATTAATAGAGATCAGGAATGTTCTAGAAATAACTGATCCCTACATATGGAAGGAAGAACATATCAAGAATGAAGACTAACCCTTAACATATACCACTTCCATCCAATGATTTTTTATAGATTTTCTTCCAAAGAATCTCAGCTACAAAGCCCCATAAACCAAGTATTCTCCTAAAAGAGGTGGCCATCAGCTGGGTGTGCTGTTCAGGAGTTCTGCCCAACTCTGTTACAGATTTGGATGAAAGACAGCTTCTCTTTTCTCATGAGAGGAGAGAATTGTATTTCCCAACCTAACTGCTCTGATCTCACCTCACCACAGTCGTGGACTCAGTTCACCACTTAAACTTGATTTCCCAGCAACCATGTGGTATTTCCCAGTAGTATCAAATTCTGTCTCATGCAGGACTACATGCATGTCTCATGCAGCTTCACAAGCAAGCTCAGAGAAGTTACTATACTGGTCCTAGAAAAGAGGACAAGACGACTTGGTTAGAGAAAATGTGGAGAAAGTCATTCTATGTAAAATTCCCACATCTTGATCAAGTCTTTCAGTTTTTCATTTTTCTATATGGAATAGATAAATAAATATAAATCTCTATATTGTACAGTCCTCTGGTTTCCTAAAACTACAGTGTAAGTTTTGGGTTACATAGCAATTGTCACCTGTGGATGCTGTTAGAAGCTCAGGCATGGTATAAACAGTATTTAGGCCGGGCAATGGTGGCGCACGCCTTTAATCCCAGCACTCGGGAGGCAGAGGCAGGCAGATCTCTGGGAGTTCAAGACCAGCCTGGTCTACAGAGCTAGTTCCAGGACAGGCTCCAAAGCCACAGAGAAACCCTGTCTCAAAAACCAAAAAAAAAA
>NW_026067924.1:14143528-14203119 GCF_014885135.2 Alexandromys fortis
TAAAAAAAAAAAAAAAAAAAAAAAAAAAACAGTATTTAGTATTTCTGAGCACTTTATTTGAAGATAATCATACACTCAGAGCTTCCCTAACCTCATCTTATTTCCCACTGGCTATAACTTTTATCTTTTTGATGCTCAATTTTGATACCTGGTGCCCTGACAACTGAAAATATGTTTGCTTTCTTTTAGTAAAATATTTCCAGTATCAGTTTTTAAGTCCTGTCTCAAAAATTTGGCACTAACTAGCCTCTCAGGAGTTAGAACTGCTTTAGAAATGCCAAAGGTGCTCAAGAACTGAGATAAAAAAGAACATGAAAATAATCCCCTTTGAGCACTTGCCAAAGACAGAACAACTCCAAGAAATGGTAGAGGGTCTCTTGCCTGGAAGCTGTGAGCGTATATTGTACATGTTAGGTCATTTTGTCTCTTCTTAGTTGACTTTTTCCATTTAAAATGCTGTATTGTAAAGGCTTAGAAATACATGTTTCTATTCTTCTGATGACACTTTTTGTTTTTATTTAGCTCTCTCTGTGTGTGTGTGTGTGTGTGTGAGCGCATGCTTGTGTGTTATGTACACACATGTATGAAGGCAAATGAGGCAAATGGGCCTGTTATGTACATGGGGAGGATAGAGGAGTATGTCTGGTGTCCTCTACTGCCATCTACCTTATTTTTTCAGACACAGACTCTCAGGAAACCAGAATTTCAACATTTTGGCTAAATTTCATGGTCACCGAGCTCCAAGGATGTGTATCTTTCAACCTCTAATGCTGGAGGTAGTGGCAAGTGCTATCATGTCGAGCTTTTTTTTTTTTTTTGTGAGTCTTGAGGATTTGAACACAATTCTCCTTGCGTTTACAATGAGTGCTTTTGCCTGACACAATGCCTGCTCCATTGGCCAAGCTTTGATAGAGTTTGTACTCATAAGATGCATAAATATTGTGAAACTCCACTCATTCCACATTATCCCTATGTCTATACAAAGAGGCTCCAAGTAGCTCAGTCTAGAAATGAACGTGTCAAACTGTTCATTCATGTGTGTATTCATATATGTGTTCAAATATGTGTGTGTGCATGTGTTACCCAACTTAGAAGCTCAATAACTTTTTATATTTTTATACACAGCTTTTGTGTGGGTGAAGGTCAAGCACTTTACCAACTGAGTCATCTTTCCATCCCCCCTTGTCTCCATGCATTACTTCTAGAATCTTTATCACATATACCACTCTCCCATTAAGATCTGCATAATCCTATTGTCATTATCAACTTCCAGTTAATTCATTCTGGAGTAAACTTCAAAGTGTGTAGGCTCTGGGTATACTCTTAGACTCATCTGAAAACCTAACTTCTGACCGGCAAACCAAATGGCATGCATCCTAACCCAGAAGCCATCAGATAATTTGAAAGAAAATTGCCTCAGCCTGTGCAAGGGCCTCTAGAGGCACTCAGCGAAGGACAGAGGTCAAATACAGAATGTTACTGACCTGCAAAATTTCTCCTATGGGCTCTACGGTCTCTCTGTTCATTGTGCTTTCCTTTCCATAGGTTGCCACTGGTATTTGGTTATTGAGCCGTTCCAGTTACAACTCAAAACTTATCTTTCATTTCAGCATCAATCACCTCCACTACAGTAATTTCAGATGCAGAAGCCCTTCAGCAGATTTCCTTTCACTTGTGACCAAGCAAAAGGAATTCAGAATGAGCCAGCCGTGAAGGCTTGTGGTGCAAGTGAATGGATTTTGTCATGATTTAAAACGTGCCAAATGCAGGACAAGTGTGTACACACAGTCATCTAAGAAAAGAGGACTATATCAAAACATAGTCTCACTTCTCTGAAGATACCTATAATCTGGCTGTAGCATCAAATAATACAAGATGTTCCCCCAAAGTAATTATTCTCTAAAAGCCCATTTCCTTTTGTTTTCACTGGGTAATTTACATGTTTGGGGGGTATCACATTTCAAGATCAGAAAATCTTTACTAAGGTGAAAACAACTTGAGAGATTCCTTTCCTAATGGAACTCTATGGAGTCATTTTGTGTAACAAATCTACGCTGTGCAAAGAGTGAGGCTTCATAATATGGATGCTTCTTACATGTGCAAACTCTGCCAGGCCTTGGCCCGTGAAGCAGGCATTAGTTCAACTCACCATGCACTGTCAGTTAGGACACACGTTGATCAGGATGTTCAGAATTATGTGTGCTTAGGGGTGGAGAGGTCCTGAGGAACAGTCTTTCCTTCCCCGCTTCTACTATAAAGCAATGCAAAATTGCTTGATCCTCTTAATCTTTCTTCTGTGCTACATTACTGAAAGCCTAAGGTTGTTGTCTGGCTTCCTTCAGCACTGCCTCCCTTAACAAGAGATGTGGGAAGGTTTGAGGAGCCATGCTACACTCCTAAACCTTGACACTTGGAGGGTTTACTGGGGATTTCAAGCCCATGTTTGAATATAACCACTTATTGATCCTTGTAAATTTTATAGTTGTTAAATGGGGCTGTTAATGCTGACTACATGTCTTAACCCAACCCCTTGACTTTAAAAATTTTAAAATAAAAAAAGAAATTGGACTTTAATAAACAGAAAAATTCCTTGCCAATAAGCACAACTTAAGTGTATCAAGATGGTAAAGGTAGCCTATTAGAAAAACATTAGGTGTCATCTCAATGCTCCTTGGAAAACTCAGCACCCTTTAATCTTTAGATCGTGCGCCTTCGGACTTGTGAAAAACTATTATTTAATTCTGTGTTTGCCTGAATAATTTTTTAAATCTATGCTTTCTCTTAGAAACTGAAGACCCAAAGATCCAGTTCTAAGGCCTGGGTGCATAGCTTAGTCTTAGAGAGTATACTCAGCATGTGGGGTACTGGGACTAATCTAAAATCAGAAGAATAAGAAAGAGGAGAGACAGAGGAGGAACAAGAGGCAGATGGGGAGGAGAAGGAAGGGAAGAAGGAAGAAGAAAAAGGAGATGGAGAGGAAAGGAAAGAGGAAGAAGGGGATGAAGCAGAGAGAAGAGAGGAGAAATAGAAGGAGGAAGAGGAGGAGGAGGAGGAGGAGGAGGAGGAGGAGGAGGAAGAGAGTTAGAGAGGAATTTAAAGAAGAAAAACAACAGCAGAAGAAAAGGTGTTGCCCCTACTGAGCGAAATGCAATTTCTATGAAAGTTAATGCCATACTATTCAAAGTCATAATGAATATATTTGTCAGATGTTTACTTAGTGGTCTGGCTTCTGGGGTGCACTAGTTAAGCAAACATGGGAAGTCTGCCTCCTCATCAAATTTACATTCCACAATAGCATTTAGAGTTCATGTGTTTCTTGTTTGACCACAGGGGTTTTTATTTTTAATTCATTTTGCTTTCTGTTTCCGCTGATTTCAGAAAGAAAACGAGGTAGAGATGTCATTAGCTTGCTTGCTGCAGCCACTTGTTTGTTTTGCCAAGGCAGGACCTGGCTGACTGAGGCTCTCAGTATTGTGAGAACAGAGTGGACTCTGCAAACCTGCAGGTGTCCACATGCTCACTGGTTTACTCCTAGCTCGGCACTCCTCCGTCTACAAGCCCATGACACCTACTGCTTGTCTGGACAAATATTTGCAGATTCATGTCTTGATGAAAAGTTTGTGTTGTCTCTGACTCAATTTTGGTGCTGCCCACAATCCTTGGATATGGTTTCTTATGTTTTCCCAGCACACTAGGTCATAGAAAAGAGTGATTCCTAAGATCTTTGCTAACACAGCACCAGCCTTCTTGCTCCGCTTAACGCCAAAACCAAAAACAGAGAGATTATGTTTCTAACAAAGGGCTCTTCTAAGTCGCCACCCATCTCTAAAATTGGTCTGAGTCTGATTCCAGACAGAGAAGATGATAACCAATGAGGTTAAGACATCAACCCCTATGTAAGTCATCCCCTAACCGCAGCTGCTCGGTTATCTGCAGAGTCTCTCTGCGGACAGTCCTCTCCACTTCTCAGTGAGTATTTGGCTTCATCCAGCTCTATGTATAAACCTCACTTGCAGGACCACCTCTTCGGAAAGAGACATCGACCTTTATTCTGTTGATAACATTTATCATCCAGCAAACTGTGGGATAGGTGAGACCACAAAGCTCATAAATAATATTTAGGACTCCTACTGAGGTAAAACATTTTGGATAAGAACATATTTTGCATTCTCTTCACTGAGGGCATGAATTACTGCTGAATACATCCTGTGTTACTATAGTAATTGATTTACAAAATAGCTTTTATGCAGCCCATACAAATTCACTCTTTTCCCAAACAGGAAAGATTTTTAACTGCAACAGTTTGGTGGAGCAGAGAGCCTGCTGAGCTGAGAAGCCAATATAGCTATCTGATTAATTGATTCTGACCTCATAAATATTAGACTTTGGGGGCTCTAATGGAACTTCCTGAGGGCAAATTGCATGGTTCACCTCATTCATTTATATCTCTGGCTGACAGATGTACATTATAAAATGTCACTGACTGTGCTGGCAACAAACGAGCTATAACATTTGCATCTCGATTCTGCGGTGGGATTTTCACGAAACACTTTTGCTAAATGATTCCAGCAGCAGTGAAGCATTACTAACCACACACCACCCTGCCTATGTTCATCAGTCGCTCAGCATTCATATCGATCTGCTTGACTTAGAGCTAAAATTATAAAATTTCTGCATTAATAAAGACAGTTTGTCTATGAATGTGCGTTATCTTTCTGGCCTAGTTAGTGATGGCTGACAATCATTAAGAATTTATGGGAATCCTGGCTGTGGCAGTATTAATAAAGAATCAGCCAAGAAGGAACTAAAATTCCAAATTTCAAAATGAGGCAAAACTCAGGAAATATATCGTAAATGGATAGACTTGATTGAAATTCACAGTTTTATCCTCATAGTAATGCTATCCTATTTGGACTATCAAACACAGAGCAGATCCTCACTGCACAGAAATGGGGGTGGGAAACCCACAAAAATCCTATAGTGTAAGTGAACACATAGGCCAGAAAGATGAATGGCCAGCAAAATGCTTGCTGTGAAAGCATGAGAACTTGAATTCAGATCCCCAGCACCCATGCAAAACAGCTGGGCATACCAGCATGCACCCCTAACTCCCAGCACTAGGGACACTGAGACAGGAGGAGTCACAAAGTTTGCTGGCCTGCCAGTCTAGCTGTATTGGTTGGCTCTGGGTGCAGTAGGAACTTGTTACAAATATAAGGTATAAGAAAGAAAGATTGTGTGTGGGGGGGGGTCTGTGTGTGTGTAAGAACTTGATGTTTACCTCTGGCCAACAAATGCACACATGACCACCACATACCCCCACACGTACTTGCATGTAAGCAAGTGCACACAAGAATAATACACATACTTCTATACAAAATAATTGACTACAGAATTTCATTTCCTCCCAAAGAGATATTTAATATTGGCATGGTGTCTCAGGCCTATAATCCGAGGCCCTGAGAGCTGAGGCAGGAAGATTGCCAAGAGTTTGAAAACAGTCTGGGCTTTGGAGTAATACTCTGCAAAAAGGATGTTCATAAATGCAAGAGAACAAAAGCAAAATATGATTCTATTGCATAAAATAAGGACATCACATATTTTAATGCAATAACAGATTTAGGGATAAAAATATAATTTAAACGTAGAAAATATAAACATTTCGGTTAACATTAATGTTGTCGTTGGAAGGTAATTAAAGACCTGAAACCCTGAGTTTCAGGAAAAGATTGAGCACCATTGTTTCTGCCAAATAGAATAATTTAATAAATACTTGTGGTGGGCTGGTGGGATGGCTCAGCAAGCAAAGGCAGCTGCTGTCCAGTGATGACCTAAGTTTAATCCCGGAAACCACATGATCTGAACAATTACCTTTGGTTAGTTGTCCTCTGACCTCCACATGCACTCCATGGTGCACACACACCCCCCTATAAATAAATCGATCTAATATAAAAGTCTGGAGTACCATTCTTCTTTTGTGTGTGTGTGCTACAGTCCTAAAACTAAGGGAAGTTTTTTTTTACACTTATTTAAAAATAAGTTTCCAAAAGTTATGCTTTAAAACTAAGTTTCCAAAAGTTAAATTAGAAAAGATATTCATTCATTTTTCCATTTTTAAAATGTTGGAGAATTTGAACACTATAGACAAGGATTTCTTATTGTCACCTGGCTGTTACTGTATTTATAAAGTTTTACTTTTCTCTATTACGCCATAGCTGCCAGTACACTGATTCTGTCTCTTTACGAAAATTAATAGTCTTCAAGCAAGTCAGATACAGAGGAGTCAGAAAGCTAGGGCATGGGGATAAGAGGCCAGTATGTAAATTGGTCAGTGGCCAGTTGCATCTCAGCCAGTCACCTGGATATGTGCAGTGTGCCTTTCTTTATGTGTTGCCTGGAATCCAGAGAAATAAGGGGCCACAATATTCTGAAAAACCTACAAATTGGAAACACAAATGATTTCTAATATTATAGGTAAATTTACAAACTAAGGTCCTAAGTGAAAATCCAGAATGGACTGGAGAGATGGCTCAGTGAATAGGAACACTGCAGTTCAACAATGAGGACCTGATTTAAACACCTAGCACCTGAAGGGTGCGCTTTTAAATGAACCTGTTCTTCCAGGGCTCAGGGCAGGGGCAGAAGAAGAAGGATCACTGGGAGTTTCTGACTACCAACCCATTTTAATAAATGGAAAGCTCCAGATTCATTGAGAGAACCTACGTCAAGGGAAAAATGCAGAGTAATGTTGTCTACTTCTGGCCTCCAAATGCTCATACATGGACATGTAGATCCACACATATGTACACATTCATGCACTACATAAAACATTTTCGTTACACAAACATACATACACACACACACACACACACACACAGAGATTCCAGTCAAGCTGCTCTAGAAAGAAGCCAAGTCATTGCTGAGAGACCTATTGACCTCTGACAATATCTCTTTATATCTTTAGAAATATGTAAGAACTCTGACATTCTTGTGAGAACCTATCGCATTTGTAGGATCTGTGAATCACAGAACTCTAGAGACGCAGAGTGGACAAAAAGCAAAGCAGAGGCATCTGACAACCCATGTATCCTGGTACAAATCTTCCACAATTGAATTATCTGGAGGTCTGAATAAAACATTCATTCTTAAGGGCCTTGAAAGTTAATGAACCAGAGATCCAAGATTATAACAGTTGACAGGGGGCTTCTCCAGGGCATTTTGTCAAATCCCTTCTTTTCAAAGAGCAAATGCTTCCCATCTAGAATCTATCATGGACAGAGGATGAGCACCTCTGTATAGTGAGAACTTCTGAACAAAGAGAAAAGTTCCTCGGCCACTCATCAGCACCCACACTATCTTAGTATAGTTTCAAATTATTCTTTTTAAAAGGATTGTTGCCTGTACAGACAACTTTTTCTTTCCTTGAGTGCCATGCCCATTGGACTATTATTTTTATAAAACATTTGCCTAGTTGTAAGTTGCAAGCTTGTGTTCTCTCAACATTTAGATCTTCTTTATGCTTCCATTGCTCTAATTCTCATTAATTTCCCTGTTCCTGGATATCTGTTTCTTCATACACAACATTAAAGATCACGTTATTGCATTACTTATGGTGAATATGGTTGTTCACTCCCATAACCCGGCTACTCAAGAAGCTGAGGAAGAAGAATTGTGATTTAGAAGTCAGTCAGGGATACATAATATTTTGTCTCAAAAAATCAAAATAATAGTGAATAAATCATAATATTATATGTTTTGGGATTGTTGTGATGACTGTGATTGTGAGATACTCTATATGATGTTCTTCAGATGCTGATTATCACTGAGAAGTTACTAGATAAAAGTTGTTAATCAACCTTAATAATATAATTGTTATAGATAATCAAAGGAACACTAAAAATGGGAGAGGGGAAACAATGGAAAAATGGGAAAGTCTTCCCATCTTAGGTACTGATGAGTGCAGATGAAAAGCAACAGCACCCTAAAGTTTTGTCTTTCCATTTCCAAATCCACCATTCTTTAATCAACTACTCTTTTCCAACTATGTGTTACTTTCTGAAACTACGAGTTGTCTCATATTTTATTCCTTCTTTGGGGACCAACATAACCACCTATTCTATGAGGCACAGTTCAATTTTTGGCAGGTTTCTGAAAATCTACACAGAGGTATAGTTGTTTATGTATGCTTTTATTCACCCTCATAGACTGAACCTTCCTCCAAGAAAGAAACTTGGGGTTCTGTAGTCTCTATAGCACGCACAAATATTTCTTTAATTAAGCCAAATTTCCAATCTTGTTTTCTTTTTTTTATGGGAAGCAATTACTATATCATGACTTTTTCTGAAATTTCTCTTGCTGTTAAAAACACACGCTGTTTTGTTTTGTTTTATTTTTTTTAACATCTAACATTGCATTAGGATAATATGAAGCATTTACTACTATGGTAGGAAAATTTAAGCTATTGGTATAAGGTACATTTTAGAATCATGTACAAAAGGAAAAAATAAAAATAATACAGATGTTTGTCATATACTCAAGGATATATAAGTTCAAATTTACAGAACAGAGTACAATATATTTGCTTTTAAGTTTCTACTCATTATTTGGGTTTTAAGCCACAATTTAAGATTTGGTTTACTTCTGATTCTGTAGTTTGCTGAAAATCCAGCCATCAGGTTTTGGTGATCTGTTTTTTCATGAACTCAACTTCAAGACTTCTTTAACTCTGAGAATGCGTGGGCCTTGTCCAAGTAGGACAGGGTAGTTGAGCCAAGATGCTAGATACTGGTGTGGTTAGGGGTTTACAAGTCAATGACATGTTCCTCCAAGCCTGAAGATGACCACTGAAACCAGAGTAAGCAGTATGAGGAACACTCCTCTGCCTGCCAAACAAAGATTAGGAATATGCTAGAAAGAGTGGGTTTTGGGGTCAGACAAGACAGAATCTGAATTAAACACCTACCATGTGTTTACTGTGGGCAAGACTTCTTGCCTGTGTGGCCTTTAATTTCTTACATGTAAAATTAGAACAACAACCCCAACTTTAAAGGATGGCTGTGATAACTGAAAAAACAGACAAGCTTTGTCTTTCAACACTTAGCATATCAACTCTGTGCCCCAGCATGTGAGACCTCTGAGAGCTTTGACTTCCTTGTCAGAAATCACTGCCGATGATTACTTATTTCATTGATTATATTGAGCTATACATTTTTTTTTCTGCTCCCTTCCCTGCCTCTCGTCTCCCCTTCACCCCTCTCCCATGGTCCCCATGCTCTCAATTTACTCAGGAGATCTTATCTTATTCTACTTCCCATGTAGATTAGATCCATGTACGCTTCTCTTTGGGTCTTCATTGTTGTCTATGTTCTCCAGATGATGAATCTTAAGAAACCCCTTTCTTCAGAGTAGCAATGAAACCCCTCAGACCTAGTCTAAGAAGCCCGTAAATCACAGCCTGCTCTTCATAAGATAAACCACAAGTTTTACTTCAGTTTGCCAGAAAATTCTGTTTATAAGGTTGCCCTTTAAATGACAGACTTAATCAGGTTCTTAAAATTCTTGGCCTCATATCAGCTAGAACCTGAGGTTCAGTCCTTCCCACCCACACACTTATCTTCATTTACAGTCTTTCATCCTTTATCCATGATGCCTCTGGCTGTGTGCCTGGAAGAAAACTCAGGGCTGTCCAGTTAACTGACTTAACAAGTAGGAGGTGAGCAGGCTTAAGTTAATCTGGGGGACACCAAGAAGCAACATCTAGGAAAGGACTGCTGATTCTCACAGGGAAGCCCTGACAACTATCACGGAGGGTGAACATCAATCCAGCCGAGATTAGTTCATTCTGAAGGCAAAGGGCAAGTTTTCAAGATTCGTTATTAGGAACTGGCCTCATTCTGCCCTACCTACTTAGGGAATTTGCTAAGCTCCCAGGCAAGTCATTCTGAGTAGGCAATGGAGTATCTTCCTCAAGTCCTCCCCAAAGAGAAAAATCATCAAATTGTCCCATCTTCACACCAACTCTAATCCTCAAATACCCAGTCTAGGAAGCTGTTGTGATGTGCGACCACACATGAGTGCTTCTCTGACAAAGTAGAGAAAGGAAGCGCGGCTCTCAAACGCTTCGTTCCGGTGATTTATTTCCAACACTCGATTTAACACATCTGAAATGGGAAATGAGAAAATTAAGAAATCAGAGCGAAATAGAGCTAAACGGAACCGTGGAATCTGGTGTTACTCTGTGGCTGCCTGCCAAGGCCTTCTCACGTCACAAATCTGCGCTCACAAGCACTGCTGTGCGGTCCTGAAAGTCAATGGGAGTGCGGCTCTGTTGGTTTCACCTCTGAAAAGGCGTTCCATAGTTAGCACTGTAGACTTGGCCTATCGCTAACTTTCTCTTTTACCTTCAACATTCTAGAAGAGTGCTTGGGTTGTCTGTGATTCTTTCCTGCAACAAGAATCATTCTAGGTAATAGGAAGCAATGCTGCAGGCAGTTTTACCCTGAATTACCAGAGGCTGCCTTGGAGTGAGCGCCAGTGAAAGGTCTGGGCTATGCTGCTTCTTACTGTTAAGCACAGTAAATTAACATTGCCAATATGAGGAAAAGCTCTTCTCAGTCACTTCTCTCAGATAAATCCCTGTGTGTGTGTGTGTGTGTGTGTGTGTGTGTGTGTGTGTGTGTTGTGTGCGCATGCTAATATCTGGAGTATACAACACGCACTATATATTTAAATATGGGATATTAGTATAATATATAGTCAAATATAGTGTGTGCTAATAGCTGGAGTACATAATATGCACTATATATTTAAATATGGGATATTATTATAATATATAGTCAAATATAGTGTGTGCTAATATCTGGAGTATATAATATGCACTATATATTTAAATNAGAGAGAGAGAGAGAGAGAGAGAGAGAGAGAGAGAGTTTTGAGATGAGCTTTCACTGGCTTTGGGCTTTCAGCAATCTTACTTTCATAGTCTCCCAGCAGCTAGCGTTGTAGAACTGAAATTAAGTGTTTCTTCTTGCTGGGTTATATTTAACAAATGTTCAGCTCTTGCTCAGAATCACTGTTCTAATGATTCTGCTAGGTGCTAGCAACATGGAGATACAGAAGTTAGACTCCCAAAGAGTTCATATCTGAAAAAAGAAGAGAAATGTGCATACAAATTATTCCAGCACTGTGCGGTGTTTTTACTTCAGTGTGTAGTCGTCTAGATGTTTAAAAATTTAATTATGGGACCAGTAAAGGCGAAAATAATGTAAGTCTAGCTACAGAGAGAGGGGAGTTTCCTTATAAAGTTTAATTGTATTGAGATGTGAGATGAGATTTGAAAAAAAAAAAAAATATTTGGCAGACAGAGCAACCACAAGCTATATCCAGCTGAAGAAAGGCAGTGGAATAGGCAGAAGGGCAGGAGCAAGATAAAATTGAAGGGTCAAAACATGAGCTAAAAGACCAATGACAGGGACTCTGTGTCCCTCTAAAGAGGGTTGAGAGTCAGGGAAAACAATGCTTGATTGATAAGTGGAAAGGTGAGACAGTAGTGGCGTACACCTTTAATCACAGCACTCAGGAAGCAGAAGCAGGTAGATGTTTTTGAGTTCAAGATTAGCCTGGTCTACAGAGCAAGTTTCAGGACAGGCTTCAAAGCTATAGAAATCCTTTCAAAAAACAAGCAAACAAACAAACAAAACTCCAGCAAAAAAGTGGAAAGGCCATGTAGTGGTAGGGTATACTTTTAATCCCAGCTTGCGAGAGGCAGGAGGCAGAGGCATGTGGATATCTGTGAGTTCAAGGGCAGCATGGAATACAGAGTGAGCTCCAGACAGCCAGAATTGAAACATAGAGAAACCCTGTCTCTTTTTAATCTTGTGTAGCCCAGCGTGGCCTTGAACTCACAGAGAGGTGCGTGCCACCACTCCCTGGCTTCTAGTGTTTTAGCTCTGCACTCTGATCTTTAGGTAAGCTTTATTTGTTAAAACATAAACAAAATATCACTACAAAAGACAGTCTGATTCTTCTTTCCCCCTAGTTTTTCCCTTATTTTCTGCTATTCCTCGTTGTAGAAAGTATCTGTGAATGGAAAAATATTATTTTCAAAATCTGAGTTTAAGGCATTGTTTGTTCAAAATGAATCTATTCCTCCTACATGTTCTTCATAAAGCTTAGAATTAGACATATAAGAATTCAGCAATAAATTGTCAAATATTATAAGTTATAATTTATTTACAATGTAACCAACAAATGTTGTTCACACATTTACCACACAAGAATACTCCTCTTTGGGGCTCTTGGTTAGAAGAATAAATAAGGTATTATCATTAATATTTAAAACACAAAATGGATACAATGGAACCAGAATAAAAATGTTATACTTCCTAGATTTAGATCTGAATTTGTGTGACATAAATATCTTTGTTAAAATTATCACTATCGTGGCTTTCCTTCCTAAAGCCAAGATGATTTATTTATATCTATATGATAGTCATATCTAATTCTAAGATCTCCAGTACTCTTCTTGAAATCTAAAGCAATCCTCATTTCTGTAGTTTTACTCTTCCTATCTTAGATGGATCACTCTTCTTGGCCTCTGTTTTCCTTTCTTTAATACAGAGTCGGGACTTTAATAATAATAGTCAAAAGTTAAGGAGTAGTATGAAATATATAACATTTATATACAGCAAAATATCTGAGTATCTGACAAAGTTAATTTACAGTTGGGTTTATCTATATTTGAGGTAAAGTCAGTCCTATGATTTTCTTCCATTCGAACAATGTACCCCTCTCTATTACCTTCTAGGAATTAACTGAGAGACTTCATAATGGTTTCACAAAAGGAAAGAACCTGTAGCCTCTTGCTCCACCACCCCACTCTCCACACCTGACTCGGCATACAATGGAGACTGAGCCCTTCTATTTAGTTCTTTCTGTATAGCAATGGAAATCCAGAGTATTAAATCTAGGCTGAGAATCTACCACTGGGAAGGACATTGATTTAAGTGAGACAAGAAACTTGTTAAGGCATGATCCAATAATAGTACTTCACCTGAGAAGTGTGCATATAACTGAGCAGTGTATGTACATAGGTATGCATTTGCATATAAAGATGAATTTTATACAGTTTCATATTACACTCATTGCTTATTAAACCAATTGCAGATCAAAAACATCCTAAGAAAATTACATCTCTACTAAATATGTGCAGTACATTTTCTTGTATTTATTTCCTAAATAGTACAGTGGTTATTTTTACTATATTAGGCATTACAAAAAATCTAGAAATAACTTAAAGTACTCATAAATCACATGCACATAGAAGACCATTCTGTATTAGAGACAGAAACACTCTCTAACTTGAATATCTGTGGGAGATCTAAGGGCTAATTTATCAGGGCTATGAAAGTATGACGCTGAACATAGCAGACAATGAGGACTACTGAGAACTCAAGAACAATGGCAATGGGCTTTTGATCCTACTGCATGTACTGGCTTTGTGGGAGCCTAGGCAGTTTGGATGCTCACCTTACTAGACCTGGATGGAAGTGGGTGGTCCTTGGACTTCCCACAGGGCAGGGAACCCTGATTGCTCTTTGGACTGACGAGGNCCCACAAGGCAGGTAACCTGGAGGACTGTTGGGGCTGAGGGGGGAGGGGGGCTTGATTTGGGGAAGGGAGGGAAATGGGAGGCGGTGGAGGGAAGGAGGCAGAAATCTTAAATAAATAAGAAAGAAAGAAAGAAAGAAAGAAAGAAAGAAAGAAAGAAAGAAAGAAAGAAAGAAAGAAAGAAAGAAAGAAAGAAAGAAAGAAAGACAAACAACATAAGACTGTATCTGCAGATCCACATTCATGGAGAACTGAACTCCATCATGTGAGTTTGGAAGAAATAGGATGAAATGGATTATTCAAATGAAGGATACAGAAAAGCATTCTTTGACTGTACTAGGAGCTCTTCCAACAGGAGGAGAAAGCACGGAGGAACTAGGACAAAAGTGAGCACAGGACAGTCAGCACCATGAATGTTCTTTCAGATGTTATTGTGACTGTGGTTGTAAAGAGAAGCTTTACATCTGAGGGTTGTTATCAGGTTAACACAGAAACACTGTGCAAAAGACTCCCTGGTGCCTTTTCATAACATTGGCACGATGGCCTATGAGTTCCAGGCCTGGCTGTAGGCTCCACCATAAATCAATGTCATCATCAGGAAAGCAAAGCCAAAGAAGCATCTTGTCACCTTGTCCCCAGCCTGCTTTCTTACAGTCACCTTAAATGCTTCCTTAACTGGAGCTGACCTCTGGGATACAAGCTACACAGAGCAAAAATTAAATGATGCGGAACACATGGAGCAAGGGAGCTCAGGGAACACACCTGAATGACAGTGTGGTGTTGGCAAAGGCTTCTATTCTGGAAACCTCATGTTTCCCTAAAGTGTTTATGGGTCTTATGTGCTCCAGGGAAAAAAGCAAAAGGAGAGGCTTATTGTAGACCCCTGCCCTCAACAATTCAAGTACCAGAACTCCACCAATTCTTTTAAATATTGTGATACTTTTAATATTCTATAGGCATCAATGATGCCAATATTTTGTAATGTATTACAAGATTGCAAATTCTATATGAAGAGTCAAGGTTCTGATATTATCCTTGAAACTTCATTATTGAGCTTTTAAAAATATACTTATGTTTACTAGTTTAATTTATGTACTAAGCAACACCATAATAAAATGATTTGATGTGGTTTTAGAAAGAATAAAAAAAAACTTTTCAGCTTATAAAATCCTTCCCCCAGAAACAAATAGTAAAAAAAAAAATCACTTTTTCTAAGCAGTTCAATGAAACAAATGCAATCAGTAACTAATCACATCTAATTGATCCTGTCATATTTATGGTGGAAAATGAAATTTAAAAGAGAACTTTCTGTGCATTCCAAAATAGTATAATACATGTTATTCTTTGGGAGTAGTAATTGTAAAAGTTGCCTTTTTCATTCCATTGAGACTTTATTTTCCTGCATTTTGCTTTCCACTTAAAGATAGACGTTCATCAGATTCTTTGCCTTCAGTGAAGAAGCACAGGAAAGGTCAGTGGTAATCATACACATCAAAGACCTATAGAAATCTGAGAATGAGGGCACCAAAGTAAGTGTGGTATGTATGGCAATAAGCCATGAGTCAACTTTGAGTTTGATAATAAAAGTTATGATAAAAAGTGATTTAGGTGTAAAACTTTAGATTCATCAAGATAGGATAGATAATAAAGTATTTTCTCCCAATTTGCCAAATACAAATCGACTGGGCATTGTGAATGCAATTCTTACTTGATACTTGTTCTTATTGTATATGGTTTTACTGGGTTAGAGTTAAACCCTTTCCTTTTTATTTAGACAAAGGGGGGAAATACTGCAGGATATTTGCTCACCCCAACACTTCAAGACTGTCAGTAAAGTTAACCTTTAATCAAGAGGCAGATCTAGCAACTAGCTAACCAGAATTAACCATAGAGATTTCGAAAGAAATGGGATACATATACAGAGACACAGGAAGTAGTATAGAGGGGGTTGGGGAATATTCATAGGCCCTTTAGGATCTGGAAAAGATAGAGAAAGAAATCATTTGTCTCTGCTCCTCCACCTCCTGGATCAATTAAGATTTTACCCTGATATTTGACCCCCAAGTTTTATTGATAATAGAACAACCTAGATAAACGCTTCAGGATCTGCTTCAAGTTCCTTCCTTGGTTTCCTTTGATGATGGACGTTAACTGGCAAGTAGAACAAACCCATTCTTCAAGGTGCTTTTAGTCACAGTGTTGAACACACCAACAGAGAAGTAGCTAGAATAAGAATGAAGGCACAGCAGTGGGAACAGGCCAGCCCATGATTGTGGAGCTGAACATGCAATGTTGCAGAAGAAAATCAGAACAGAGTACTCTGGCCAAGTGGAGTGGGCTAGAATACCCCAATATCCACCTACAGTGGCTTACTCCATCAGGAAGGCCTCACACACCAAGATTCTATAACCTATGGACAGTTGTTTGAATTCACGTGCCCATGATGGACATTCCCCATCCAAAGCATTTTCCTTGCTAGACAAAGCTATACTCCACAGTAATACTAAGTGAGTTTTTTTTTTTTCTCTCTAACGTATCAACTATGACAAAGAATCCATGGAGGCTACGGGCAGTAAGTTTGGAAAATATTGTCATGCTGCTGGTGTCACCGTGCATTTGTTTTTGCAAAAGAACTTAAAAGCATTAAAAAGGAGAATCCATAGGATCCAGAGCTTAACTTCACAGCCAACCACCTGTGAGATGTCTGTCAGGTTACCCTGAGAGAAATCATCTGTGGCCCTGATGGCTGTGTGAAGGCTGCTCTCTGTTAAGACCACCTCCAAGTTCTCATCATGGAACCAAAGATTCATTTTGCTCCTTAAATAATTGTATTCATTTTATTTTCCATTTTGTCTGAAAGCAAGTGTATGGCACTTGGGAATTTGGTTACACTTTAATTTTAATTGTCATTTTAATTTATTTATTTCAATTTTGGTCATTTTGAGTTTTGGTTTGCGAAAGCATCTAATCGTCTCTGTGGGTGATACTAATAGGAAAAGAATTCAAGGTTCCCGACACCCATCAGATTAAAGGATAATCAAGTGATTTATAAGCCAAGTAGATTTATTATCTTCAGAATTTTTAGTGTTTTATTTTATTTTTTGGAGACGGAGTCTTGATATATAGCCCTGGTTTGCTTGGATCTCATTATGTAGACCAAACTAGCTGCAGAGCTACAGAAATCCCTGTCTCTTCCTTCCCGCTCCAGGCACTACAGGCAGATGCTACCTTGCCCTGTGTTGACTCTTCACCTTTTCTAAATGAGTTGCACGAGGCAGAGCATGATAATGCTTAGGTGCTATCATCATCGTGATGCCTGAGTGAAGCCAGACGTCTTCAGCCAAGTCACCTTCCATTGTGTTTAGCTTATTTCTAATACTGTTTCTTCAATAGCCCACTACATCCACTAAACTAATTTTTATCATTCTAATGAAACTCCTTTTCTTTGACTTAATCAGCTATTATGGCTCGCAAAACAAATACACTAAAACAATACCAACAAAACCTGTAATTAAGTCTGTGTCCTTAATCTGCCTCCGATTACACCAGACTATGTTTATCCAGATAAACTCTGAGGAACTAAGCATTTAACCACAGCACTCAGCCACGGTTCTCTATTATTAGTACATGCCTTTTTTCTGTCCATAGAGTTTATGATCTCTAAGTATTGCCATTCCAATTTGTAACAAAGTATTATTTTCTCAGTTTTACCAATAACATTCACACAAACTAAAAGTTATATAGCAGGGAAATTTTAGAAACTCGAAGATATAACTGATTTCAAAACTGATTTTCCCCCACTTAAGTACTCAATGAATTGAAACCTTGACTAAATGAATATATTACCTCACATCTTGATCATGACTTGACATTGTTGTGGTATTTATTCTAGAATTACTGGGATTTGAACTGTGGTTTAAAGGATACATTTCTTCATGTGTCCATATTAATAAATATGTGCTAATATGAGCATGGATGTCCAACATTAGTGTTGCTGAAGGATAAGAAAGGCACATAGAAGCTGATGGATTTTTTTTATTTTTCTGTTTTATGTATTTAGCCATAATCTTGCTTCAGAAAACACTTTCAGCTGATTAAACTTCCTTCACCTTTGAGAAGGTCGGGCAGCACCGTCATGTTTTGTTATCAGTTCTCCCAATGTGCAGAAGACCATTTTTGGTCACAACCTTTGGATAGGATTTTTTCATTTATTTCCTTCAGATGTTGAGAAATATCTGACATTTTCGGTCCAGTTTAATCTCAACTTTTGATCTTTTCTTTAATTACTGTAACTTGGAAATTGCAATCGTATGGATGAAAAGAAGTGTTCAAGGAAGCTGAGGAATGTTCCTTTCCTGACCTCTGAGACCTGGAGGGATGGGTGTGAAAGCTTGTTAATTCCCAGACTGCTGCCTTACACACTTCAAATTGTGTTATATGCCATTTATTTTCAAAGTATAAGACAATCCAACCTTGTGAAAGACTCATCTGGGTGTACGTGTTTTGTGATTTAGTCTATTAGAATCACTTATTCAGAGATAAAAAACATATTACAGAATATCTATATGTATGTGAGGGTATGTCTGTGAGTTTTCCTAAATCTCTTCATGTTCTGTCAGTAAGAACGTATTTCTTCTTTTAGTCACTGAGTTATTTCACTTTTTCTAATAAATTTATATTTGAAGTTCACCTACTTATTGGCAAGGATTATTTTAGTTACTAGGTAATGAGCAAGGAAGGTACAGTTCTTGAATTTTAGAACATCTCTTTTTAAAACTTTTATTTATTCTTCTCGTATACAATATATCTCTATTGTAGCTTCTCCTCACTCTACTCCTCCCAGTTTTCTCTCTATCTCCCCCTCCTCCAGATCCACTCCCCGCTTCTCTCCCAACAAAAGTACTTCTAATACAGTACCAGAATGACCCAATCAGAAATAAACAAGTAAGATAGTGTTTAAAATTCTATTGGCATGACCCGTGAAAGAGACATGCCAGATAGAGAAGACTTAATTGTATTTGAACGTATGCACCTTAATCCTAGCCCTGAGACTTAGAAGTAGAAAAACCAGAAGTTCAATCAATTACATCATTCAAGACCATCATGAGACCCTATTTCAAATACAAGCAAACAAAACCAACAGTAACAGTAAAAAAAAAAAAAAATGAAGACTGTAGCAGGAAGCTAACCCAAAAAAGTTGTTCATGAACGGCTTGACTTCAAGCACAATATTGATACAGATAATTCTCCTGAAATAAAGCATAGAACAATACTAAGAAGTGTATTCCTAGACAATTATAATAGAGCTTGGGAGCTGCAAAGGTCCTGTTATTCAGTGTAACTAGCAAACTGGCCAATGAAGGGGTGCTGTTACCCAAAGGTAGAAACTGGACAAAATGAGTGGCTCAGGCATTGTCCCAAGTACAATAGAAAGCAGATGAAGCTGGGAAGATGAGGTTGATGCCTTTCTGGCTACTCTCACTGCTAACTGGAGACAAGGGTGGAAAAACCCCAAGACACTGCACTAATTAATACTGGCAAAAGCAGTGCTCCTGCCGCTAGAGGTAAGCAATAGTGATGGAAGAAAGTAGAAGGAAGGATGGAGATGCGGTGGGGAAGAAACAGGCCGGGAGAGAATCTTCTCTTACAGAGGTAAAATGACTTTTGAACAAAGTTTCATAAAAAAAAACCCTATTGTGTAGTAGACAAAAGAACAAGGATGTAAAAGTATATCCTGAATTTTGTTATCCTGAGTGAGCTCAAATTTTGTACTCAATCCTATGACAGTATTTACAAACACACATGATGGCACACATTTAACATATCAGATGCATCCATATTAGTCTTACCCTTTCCCAACTTCTTCTGCTCATTGTGATAATGTCCTCAAATTTACTTAATAAAATTTAATTTTTAATTGGTATAGAGTAATTTATAGTGTGAGTATGTTGTAGTATATTCTTATTTTTCCATAGGAACACAGATAGATAAATAGATAGACAGAAGCATATATAGATAAATAAATATGTAGTTAAAGTCATAAACAATTTAATTTTAAATATTTTCAATATGGGCTGTTGGTTTTACTCCTGTATTACACATAATGGTGGAGGAACTGATGGACAGATAATTCCATAGTGCTTTTAAAAAGAGTTATAAAAATTCCAATTTTATCACAAATATATTAGAAAAAGTTTTTCTCCATGTCTGGACCAAAATAACTACTATATTTTTCTTACTGGCCACCCATCTATTCCTTGTATCTGGAAAGTCGTAATATAGAAGCCTCTGTCCTCAAAACATGCCCAAGCCAGAGTTTCCATGAGAGACCAGTGAATAGAGCAGACATAACGCAAAGCATCTGCCCAGGAAAGGATCAGCAGAGCTTTACCTAATTTGGAGAAGGAACTGTGAAAGCAAACAACCCAGCAAAGCAGAATTTGGCTTTGGAGAAGCTTAGTTTAAGATGAACTTTTCACTGCCGAGTTGACAAGTCCATTACCAATGTAGATATTTGGGCTTTAGTCCTCCAAGAAAATTTCTAGGTGAGATGTGATAATCTATATATTTCCAAAGCTATAGTGAAAGATATTTCAGCCTAGCACACATGAGGTCATGGTTCCCCCTCAGCACTGCCTAACCTGAATACAGTAGTACATGCTTACATCAGTGCTACTGAAAGAAGATGTGGATGAGTGGATGGCCCTTTCAAGTCAAATGTCTAGATGGAGATGTGGGTAATGATGAAGAGATCTCAGTGAGCTGAAAGAGACAAGTCAGAAGGAAAGGAAAGCCCAGCCAGGCCCTTTCCTAAGCTAAATAGATCTCTTGTACAAGACTTTAAGTTGTAGAAATCACCATGCTATGCAAAGTACCTAAATTAAAATGAGAAAAGTAAGGTTTGAGCAGATGTCACATTTCCTTCATGAACATACATCAAAAACAGCAAAACCTGTTCAAACCAAATGTAAAGGATCACACACATCCACACATTAAAATAGACAGAAACAGCTCCCCAAACAAGAACTGCTTTAGGAACTGTTGTGGAAGTGAGCTAATATTGGTTGTAGCATCTGAACCAGACTTCAGAAGTGAGCTATGACAGCAGGTAAACCTGCCTGCAGAAGCTGGCTTACAGAAAGATAGTGGAAGATAAACTAAGCCGTAGAAGTGAGTTGTGGGAGGGTCACAGCATGTGAAAGATGTGGAAGTCTGTGGAGGTGAGCTTTATGGAGTTACTACATGTGGAAGTCTGTGGAGTTGAACTTTGTGGGTCACTGCATGTGGAAGTCGGTGGAGGTGAGCTTTTGGGGTCACTGCATGTGGAATTCTGTGGAGGTGCACTTTAGGGGTCACTGCATGTGCAAGCCTGTGGAGATGAGCTTTAGCAGGTCACAGTATGTAGATGTCTGTGGAGGTTCGCATTAGGGAAGTTACTACATAGGTGTTACTGAAATTGCTGGAAGAGTGGTATAGAGTACAAAGCTAAAAGAAAGTGGGGCAGTTTGTGGGGTTGACTGAAGCAGCAGGAATGCTCTTGGGGTATGTGCATATATGCTTTTCGCATGTTCGTTTAGAGCTGGAGTCTGAAGAACACAGTCAGTATTTTCCCAGACATTCTGGCCCAGGAAAATAAGCATAAGCTAAAGAAAGCAGGATTTATGTGCACGTTTCCTCCTAATTTATCAACTACATTTTCAAAACAAGTATTATAGCAGAAGTGGAATGAATCTGTCAGTTGTTGACAGTGGAAATGTCAGCAAAGTCATCAGAGACAAGATGACTCAAATGCACATTAGCAGTCATCAGATTAACATATTCAAGAACCAGTGTGGGCTCTTCTTCCCTCTGAAACCCTGATTTGTGGGTCTCACTGTGTGACCAGTTTCTCCTTGGGTGGCTGAGTAGCAGAATAAAATTTTGAGCTATTATGTGCAGGAACCAAGGAGACTGAAGTACGTATATTCAAATTTATTTGGGCATTTAAAGTTTTAAACTAGACTGGTCTAAATTTAATCCCACAATTCTATTCCCTGTGTTTGTTCCTCCTGAGGGGAATGGGCACAGGAAGCTTGGACAAGACTTGGTCAGCTGTGAAGAAGTAAAAGATGAGCGCTGTTGCTCACACAAAAGGGGGAAGTCAGTAAGGACATTTCATCTTCGTTTCTGTAGAAAACCATTTTGATAAGACATGGACAGATCACTGACATGAATGAGTTCCACAGTAGATTTGTCTATGACAGTTTACATTGGCAGGGAATGGTTGTCTGTCCAGTTTGTCTGTGTATTTTTCCATCAGTTTAAATGAAAGAAGGAATACCCAGGTAAGAGTTCTTGGTTACTTTACAGGCCGTTCAGGAACATAGCAGGAGCATCCTGAAGGAGAGGTTTTGCTGTAAGAAGGAGGCATATCTAAGCCACAGTAGAACTCAAGACAGAATCCAGCCCCATTTCCTGCTCATAATGGTCATGGGTGTGAGAAAAGAAATAATCACACATGAAGGAACTCTGGACAGCAAATCAAGAGAAGGTTTCAAGAAACAACAGGTCACTAAAAACATTTTCATTTTTTTGATAATAATTAAATTAGACACGAATTATTTGTGGTACTGAGGATTGAGAGCAAGAATTTGTAAGTGCTCAAGAAGTATTGGACTACTGGGTGCTATGCACAGGCCCCTGCTTCCTTTACATTTCTAGACAGTCTCATTAAATTCCACAGGCTGGTATTGAACTCACTCTGCATCTGAGGCAGAACTTAAACTTACCATCTTCCTGCCTCAGCCTCCCAAGCAACTGGGGTTATAGATTTTCATTAGCAGGCCAAGCAATACTTATATTAACTGATCAATAAAAGCACAAAATTTGTACATGTTTCTGATTCACTGTGTACCATTTCAATTCGGTGTACACTGTATACAAGATTACTTATGTGATAAGCTTTAAGATAAACAGTATATAACATGTAGAGGTGAACACACGCTTAGTCTTTCTTGAGACACAAACTTGAGAGGCAAAAAATGCAGATGATGTGTCAGAATATACCTTCATGATTATTCAGACAACGAGGAAAGAGAGGATGAGACCTATGTTAGGGTCAGAAAAAGATTTTGATGTGCTCAATCAAAAGTGCAATTACACTGGGCTTTGCAATGTTATGAAATGAACAGCTAGACTTTCACTACTCTCAGGAAAAAGCACACTTACGAAGAAAAGGTCCACATTCCCACATGTACCCCCAGATTCTCATCTCATGTCTTCTATTCACTTTCACCAGCTTCTGATAATACCATCTTACTCCCAACTTCTATAACATCAGCATTTTACAGTGCCCCTTATGAGTTAGATGATGTCTCCCTGCGTGGTGCTCGCTATTTTATTTAACCGTGATTTCTAGTTCCACTCATGTGGGCAATGAAGGAGTTCAGAATTTATTCTTTAATGGGTGAATAGTATTCCATCGTGTTTATGTAATACATTTTCTTTACCCACTAATTAGTGTATAGGGGAAGTAAATGAACCAAGTATGCTGATGAGTTCTGTACTCCCAAGTTTACTGCAGCACTTTCCACGACACAGGGGACATTTGAAACAGTGATGGTCCAGAAAGCATGGTAGAAACAGTGGAGTGGTGATGAACAGGGATCTCTGTCAGCTCAAATGGTATGCAGGGCCACAGGGTGAAAGAACACAATGCAGTGTTGAATTGTCTCCAGAGCAAATGCTTCAGACAGTCGTTTTGGTGACCACGGAGGTGCCACCCTGTGACTGTTGCTGTGTGAAGCCTCACTGTCTCCAGAGCTTTGGGAGGAGGGGTGCTGATGCCTAAAAGGCTGCTTCATCAAAAGTTCAAGTCTCTACCAAGGTCAGAATAGCCGGTGTTCAATGCGTGCTGCAAACTGCTCTTGCTCTAACTTTTCCTTCAAGGTCTCTGGGTCCACAACTTTGATGTGTGTGAGGTTATCCACAGTCCAAATGCAGGACATGCTGATATAGGCTACCCGAGACATTAGTCAAAATATGTCTATTTTTAAATTTTTTAGGAATTTTATACATGAGAACTGACTGTATTTATATCGCCCCTCCTCATTTTATTCCTCCAACTCCTCTCATGTTTCCCTACACAATCTCAGTTTCATGACCGATCACCTCTTCTTTTTATTGTTATTATTGTTACACAACACACACACACACACAATCTTATTCAATCAATTTAGTATTACTCCTATGTGTTGTATGTATTTAGAGTTGATAGCTTGGGAATGAATAACCTATCAAGAGACTCATCCAAGGAAAAGATTAATATCTCTCTCTCTCTCTCTCTCTCTCTCTCTCTCTCTCTCTCACACACACACACACACACACACACACACACATACTGGCCATTAATTCCCTATATATAACTCTTCGTAAGTGTGGAGCCTTGTGAGATTTCCTCCTTCCACACTGGAATGTCACCTGGTGTTGTCATTTAGCAGGTTTTGTTTATGGAGCCACATTTTTTGATTTCATGAGTAAAAATTCCCTGTCCTATATAGAAGAAACTACTAGTACCTCACAGCAGAATTCCTATAATATAATACTATCCCATGGGTATTATATTCTTTCTTTTACCTCTTCTGCAATTCTCCAGTTGGGTCGAAGATATGTCAGGTCATGTTGGGTACAACACCAAGTTGTTCTCTGCCCTTTTATCAGTTGTATATTTCTGTAATAGTTTCCAACTTGTTCAAAAAGAGAAGCTTTTTTGATGAGGGTTGTGAACTGTACTTCTCTGTGACACAGTCAGGAATTACACTGGCTTAGGGAAGTGACAGTAGATGCTCCCCTCTAGGGTCCATGATCCTCCAGTCTCAGGCAGTCAGTTGCCAAGTTTGCCATAGCAGGCATGAATTCCGTTCTACTGAAGTCTAATTAGACAGTGTAAGCATGACTGTTGCCTCCTTGAAAATATTTTGCCATACCATTGCTGTGGTTTGTAGGTGTCTCAGCTGGGTACAACAATTGATTTTTCCCCTATTGGAAGCTTACATAGCTTCTTATAATAATACTAAGAGAGCTAGTTAGTACTTAGGCAAAAGACCCGCAGGTCATTACAAGTTTGATTCCTCCAAGACCTGTGCCCAAAGTATGTGATATCTTCAGCAATAAGGCCTTACGTTCAAGTTGTAGTAGGCAGCCAGAGACAACAGCAACACCCTTTATGGTTCATTTCTCCTTTTAATAAGCTACTTTCCTGAGGTATTCTGTTAAAGTGCTAGAAATTCCCCTAACACAGTGCTGTAGGCACGACCTGTGCCGTTGGTACTGTAACGAAGGACTTGGCAGATGAATATGTTCTTGCTGATATGAGGGAAGACAAACTGAGAGGGAAGAGGACAGATCTCCAACACAGCAGATTTTTGCCTAGAACACTAAAACCTGTCTTTGCCAAAGACTATAATGTAACTACAAATCCCAAGATTTTTACTAGCACAGCTGGGTCTCATCAGCAAGAGGGAGAAACTGTTTTAAATTTGGTTCAGTGTGTGGTGAACATCTTTAAACCCTTCATAATTAATGTTGCAATGAGCATCGTGCAGCATCAGTCCATTAAAACGTCTAATCTAGAGTACATTGTGCACCTATGTGCTTTGAAAAGTAAGCGGTTTCCACAAAACTCATACAACTAGAAGTGTCTACCACTGGATCCCTCTCAGTTCCATTAAACAATGGAAAATGGCTGCATTGCATTCAATAAGCTGTCACTGAGGAGAGTGTATGTTGTGGGACAAGAAGAGTCTAGGGTGCCAGTATGGAGAGGAGTGATGATTACTGGCAACTCCGTGTACTCATGGACTTAGGTTCTGAATCAAATAAGAAGTGACAAAGGGGGCTGGAGAGATGACTCAGTGGTTAAGAGCATTGCCTGCTCTTCCAAAGGTCCTGAGTTCAATTCCCAGCAACCACATGGTGGCTCACAACCATCTGTAGTGACGTCTGGTGCCCTCTTCTGGTCGGCAGACATACAGACAGAATATTGTATACATAATAAATATATATATATATATATAAAAGAAGTGACAAAGGACATTCACAAGCCAATGGTTGGCAGTACTTATGAGGCTATGAATCTTAGCCACTGGATGGTCTGCAATAGATTTGGCAAAAAGTTTAAGGAGGAATATTAGGTAGTTTCATAGTATGGTTAAGAATCTCTTCAGAATAAAAATGGTGGCTCTCTCAACAGACTTTGCATTTGGGGAGAAATATGCAATACCAGATACTTAATTGTGAATGAATTGTTTCCTAAACAAGATTTCTGATTGAGGAGGAGTACAGGTAGGCATTCTGAGCTTTTCAAGGAGCTGCCATGATAAAACCTGCCAACTCACTGGCATTTCACTGTTGAGACTGCAAGAGGAATCCAATTGAAGATTTTTTTTTTCTGTTGTCCTTTCTGACTGATCTCTGATTGGAGTGGTATGGGCCAGGCAAGAATCCAATATATTAAACTTAGGAATATGCATGACTTATAAACCCAACTCATACATCTATCTTGATGATATTTATAATCCTAAAGCAGTGAGTGTAAAATAGTTTCATTGCCTCTGAGACTCCAGTGAGGACTGTGTGTTATATACACCAAATAGCCAAGTTCAATGTTTCATTGGATCCAAGGTAAAAAAAAAAAATACTGAGGATATACTGATGGTTTATATATTTTGTGTGTTATGTGCATCTATAATATGCATAGCCATCTAATGTAAAAAGAAAGTTAAACTATAAACAGAACTACCAACAACCCAATTGCCATAAAAACACCCCAAAACTTCAAACTGATGGGAGAATTGAGACGATAACTCAGTGCCAATGAGTACTATGCATTCATGAGGAAAAGGTTTTAAATGTGCAGAACCCTTATAAAAAGCCTGGCATGACTGAGCACACCTGTAACCCCAGCACCAGGGACTGGATGGAGGCAGCTATCTCTAGGATCTTTCTGCCCAGCAAGCTGTGAGCTTCCATTACACTGAGAGATTATGTCATAAAAGAATGAGGGAGAGAGTAATAAAGAAAGGCTCTCAACCTTCTCCTCCATCCTCCACTTTTAAGTCCACATACCACCTATATCCACTGCACACACATACACATATACACTGCATGTCAAAGGACAAGCAATGAAAAGAAGCCCTTCAAACAGTGGTGTTAGAGGGGGAAAACAAAGGCAAGAAGAATATTGTGGTGGTTTGAATGAGATATCAACCATAAATCTGGGGTATTTGATATGTGATCCCCGGTGGAGGCTGTTTGGAGAATCATAGTGAATAACAGCTTGCTGGAAAATGTATGTCACTTGGGGTTGGCTTTGAGGTTTCAAAACACTTAAGCCATTTCAAGTTAGCTCTCTCTGCTTCTTGCTTGTGGTTCGAGGTGTGAGTTCTCAGCACAGAAGATATAGACTTTCAGCTGTTGCTCCAACTGCCTGCTACTTACTACCTCTGATCTGCCATCATGAGTTCTAATCACCTGGAATCATAAGCCCAAAACAAACTCTTCCTTCTATAAGTTGTCTTGGTCATAGTGTTTTATCGTAGATAGAAACTGGTGTGTGTTGGACTGACATTACACATGACTTGATATGAAATGTTCCCACATGATACCAAGGAGGTATCAAAGCGCTCTGTGAAGTTCTTATGGCCATTCATTACTTTTTCATGAGTTTCTGTTGAATAGTTGTTGACTTAAATGACATGAAATTCACTTTTAGAACTTGCATGACATATTTTTGAACAAGTCCAAAATAATCATAAATAAACTTCAGAACATATTAAATGAAAATATGAGTCACAGGAGGTCATGTGACTACGGGATGAAAAACCAAGCTCAAATTGCTAGTGATGGAGTCATGTATGGATGCCATTCATAGCCGAATTCTGGTGAATATTCATGTTAATGAGTAAGAAGAGATCCACTCTCTGTCATAACTGTTTAAGCAATAAAATTCTGTACTGAATTATCAGTGAGCTAAATCAGTGTGCACTTCAGCAGGCAAGGTGAGGAAATTTTTCAGAGGTCACATGGAAAGTCAAAGGTTAAACAGGGAATGTAGTTGAGCTTTCCTTAGCAACCACCTAATTTTACATCCTTCAAAATTCTTTACCTAGTTCCTGTTCTCCTGAGGGGAATGGGATATTTTTGTCTTGAGTTCCTGTTTCTAGAATTCAGTTTTGCTAGAGTTCTATAACCAGTACGTAAAAGTAGGACACACTCTGCCAAAATTAGTAGTAACTCTTATTCCAAAGAGCTTATCACTCAAAGAAACGGGTAATGGGAAATGTTGAATAGCTAGCAAATGGCAGAAAGCAGTCAGTATATTTAGAGTGAGAACATAATTTCCCAGGAGAGAGAAAAAAATTAGTAAATTCAAACTAGACACCCACGTCTAAAGGGAGATACTACAGTCTGAGGGTCATTATTTGAGATATAGAATGCTTAAGCACAGAATTGATCTTCTCTATTTCTCATAGTTTGTGGCACTATTTGGGGGAGGATGAAAATGTTTACTCATTCCAGATAGAGTACAGATGGCAGACCAAAGTAATGATAACATCAAAGCTCAACTTCGTGAACCATTGCTATTAGGGTTATTCACGAGAGCATGGGTAAGGGATTGCTCACAGGAACAAGAATGGCCCAGAGTCAGCTGCTCATGCCAGGATGGGGTGATGGCTCATGGAAGCTTGAAATCTGGAACTCTTGGCGTGACTTGTAGGCAGCTCAGTAGGTTGCAAATTCTCTCTTCCTAGGCAGTCCTTATTGCTTATATAGCCTTGCCTTAGGATGGGTCTTGATACTTGATATCTGTTCCTATTGTATACAGTTTTGTATTGGGTTTGGGTTTGGATGGCTCTTGTTTAGACAAAAGGGGGAGAGGAGGAGGAACCTTTTTACTCAATCATCTTTAAGAGGTGGGTCTTAGTTAAGGCATGGCTTCCCTGGCACCCAGGGTAAAATGTGTGCTCCTCCGTGTGCACACTCTCTCTGAGCCTTTTCCTGTGGGGCAATGCTGTGCTTGGATTTTCTCATTTCGTGAGTTTTCCCCTTATAATAAATAAAATATAATTGCTTTATTCTTAGCTAGCCTGGTTATTTCTACATAAGAACATTTCATGTCTGGACTCTAGCATGCTGATCTATTTGCTGCAAGCAGGTTAGTTAATATTAAAGACAGCCAGAATTTCATTTTGCCATCATGACTGATACAAAGCACAATGAAAATAACCACGTATGTTAATATTCATGTCATGCATGAAGATTTACATCATGTTTCACTTTCAAGGTTACATCACCTTCACTTTTTAAGCTAATTTTTAAAACATTATGAGTTAGGTAAGGAAGATTGTTTTCTTGCCTAAGAAGACATTGAGCTTTTCCGCTGACTGGTGAAGTCTAAGCGAAAAAGTTGGAACGTGAATCATTTGTCCACCTCACCCAGCTGAGCACACACTCACTCTTATGGTTCATGTGGCCTCAGTACCCACCAGAAGTATAAAACCCTTCCTCCTCCAGAACTGTTTATTTTTTTCAGATTTAATGTTCTAGTGCGTTTGTCTCCTGTAAATGACCATAATTTTTAATATCTTTCTCTTATGTTGTATTTTTTTATTTAAAATACGGTTGAATTTTGATGTCCTCCATACCATTTGTGGTTATTGATATTTGTGTGTGTGTGTGTGTGTGTGTGTGTGTATGCTGTTTGCCACTTCCCTTGAAGGCCAGAAGAGAGTGTTGTATTCTCTGAAGCTGAAGTTACAGTCAGGTTTGAGCCACTGGACTTGGGCATTAGGAACCAAATTCAGTCTCTTCAAGAGCAGCAAGTATCTTAACCACCGAGATAGCTCACCAGTCCCTGTGTTCTTTTTAATGTCTGAATACTATTGAAACTATCATATTTTTCATACTTGCCATTGTTAGATATGAGAGCTATTTTATTCACTATGCTTTATTTTCAGCAGCTGTGATGAAAAGCTTCATAAATAATATTTTGCATCATTTCCTTATGATACATGTCTAGAAGTTGAATTTTAATAGTTCAAAGGAATATGTGTAATTTTAAAGCTTTTTATATCTCTTGCCAAATGTCTTTTCAAATATTTAAAATCAATTCACATTGCTAAAAGTGACATAGTTAAAAGTAACCTCATTGCTCATTCTGTCTTTCTTCTGTAACCCAATAAGAAGAAATAAACTTAATTCACTAAGCAAACATTTATTTAAAAGCAACTATAATCTGCAACTTTTTCAACCTGGAAATGCAAAGGTAAATAAAGCTGACTCTAAGCTTATACTAAAAGAATTAATATAAATTTTCTACAGATAACTTCAGAAAGTCAGGAACCAGAGACATGTGCAATGAGAGCACATATGTGTTTGCTAGACAGATTATTTTAAAAGGATTTGAGTGGTGATAGGTCCTTGGCTTTGTGTGATTCCGTCTGCAGTATGTCATTCTGACTCAGTTGTCAACGCCTTTATGAAAAGGTCACACGCAGCTGTTCATGTTCCTACACAAAGCCCTAAGAAAATTATATTCATTAGTCTTTTAATATTTCCCAGATAACACAGTTGGTTTTGAGCTTAGGCTATCTTTCTTTACAAGTTTTCAGGTTAAAAGCAAAAGTATTTCTTCTTTATGTTGCTAAATCATGTGCTGATAAAGAAAGACCCTGAAGCAAAATCACAGCATTCTGCTTTAGCCTGGATCCATCACTAAATAAATAACCAAGCTAGTAAGAGACCTAACTAGTTTGTGTCTCTTAACGTGCATCAAAGTAGTTCCTCTGTCCAGCCCACCACTTGCCTTACGTGGCCATTTCCTCATCATAAACTAGTTCTTTGCTTCCAGAATATATGGCTTATCAAGTTGTTCTCCAACCTATGCTCTCCTCATGTTCAATCCCAATTGCAGAGTTTCAGCCCACATAGCACTACACCAAGTGGTCTATCTTTAGGATGCAGAAGGGAATTCGGTAAGAAGAAGTGCTTGCCTGGCATGCACAAGGCAGCGAGTTCAATCCCCGTATCCTCTATACTTGCTAGTTTTTGTAGAGGTAAAGGCAAGAAGTTCACAAATTTAGGTGCATTGGGAGTTTTAAGCCAGTCAGTGATATATGAGACAAAAAAGGTCTGTTTTGGCTCTCTTTTCCATCTTCCTCTCAGAGAGGCAGCTTCTGCCTCTCTCCCCACTTCTCTGCTTCCCCCCCCCCGCCTCTGTCTCTTTCTCCTCCTCCTCTTCTTCTTCTTCTTCTTCTTCTTCTTCTTCTTCTTCTTCTTCTTCTTCTTCTTCTTCTTCTTCTTCTTCTTCTTCTTCTTCTTCTCTCTCTCTCTCTCTCTCTCTCTCCCCCACCCCCTCTCTCTCTGTCCCCCCCTTCACCCTTCCTCCTCCATAACCCCCTGAATAAACTTCAACCTCACCCTGCATGCCGTGTCTATCCTTTAAATTAAAAAAAATTTAAATAAAAAAAAGGAAAAAAAAGAGTTTTGTTTTTCATTCGCCAGGCCACATTGATTGTCCTTCCTGTAGGATGTTAATAATACCCAATTTGGCTTTTTATTAGGAGTTCATTAAAATGTTCCCTACATTTATATCTGTCTCCCTTTGTCACACCTCCACTAAGTATACCTGGCTGTTTAAAACAGAAGATACAATTTTGTGTCATGTTTCAGGAATATGAGTGTGTCAGAAGCAGGGTTTTAAAGTTGATGAAATGCAACAAGGGATTCAAAATATGAAAGTGCATAATGCTAAAGAAGACACCGAAGAAAGAGGAGGGACATAATGTCTTGACAATCTGATTTGGAAAATGTAGATACACAAACTGTGCCTGTATCAAGGAGGCACCAGGTATCAAGGAGAAAAACACAGCAAGAGCTACTGAGCAGTAGTGCTGGGCAGAAGCCTTACAGCATCCTTAGATAAAGCTCTACACTGTGGGAAAGACAAGATAACAACACAAGAGGAAGGAGAGTACCACTAACAACATTTTATACCCAGCTGCAGGAACCGAAAATGTGTACAGATATATAATAACTAAATGAAGATTCAAATCATATAACTGGTTTATAAAACAACTAAATAATATTTTAATTATATAATTTGATTGGATTTTTGTGTCAGGAAATAGAATATATCATCACATTCTTTGAAGTCTCTCTGATATATGATATGTATTATATAGTCATATTTAACATATGCATGAACAGACACAAGTTTGTTCACGTACTATTCTACATGCAAACATAATCTATGTAAGGCACACTATCTATTCTCCTGTGTCCTTCACTGCTCTACTTTTTATTGCTGAGTAACACACAGTGCTGGAATTCCTGCAGTTTGTTTTATTTTTCAGTGTGTGTGGGGGGGTGCATTTTAGTAATTTATAGTTGGGAATATTAGAGATAAAACATTCATACATCAGTTTAATTTGTTGTTCTCTCTTGGGCAAACATCTAGGAAGAGAATTACTGTTGTCCAGTAAGAAAATACCATTCACGGAGTACTTCGTGGCTCCAGCATCAGCATCTTCTCAACCAAGTTGTCCCACCGCTGTGCTAGACAGTCAACACAGCATCTCTTTCCTCCTTAGCCCTGCCAGTGACTGCATGCTGATTCTCGGGGTGGTCTGATGATACTGAACATTTGTAACCTGTTTCTTGACTAGATGCTTCTTCTTAGAAGGGTTTCCTTTTTCTTTTTTGATGTTATTGTTGTTGTTGTTGTTGTTATTGAACTATAAGTGTCCCTTGTCATGAATTCATAATGAGAATGTTTTCTCCAAAATTGTTGCTTGTTTTACTTTATGTTTATTTGTTTGTTTGTCTGTTTGTTTGTTTCATTTTCTAGTGTGCCTTTCAGGACTAGGAATTCTGTTTCCATGTTCTTGTTGATGGCCAGTGCTTACATTTTCTTCCTAAAACATCTCTGTGTAGTTCATTAAATTTCTCCTAGACTTTCCTCAAAATGTTTAGTTTTATAATAAGGTCCACAATACATTTTCTGTAATTTCTCAGTGTGATTTAGGAACTGAGATTTTTCTTTGCAGCATGACTGCCAGTTATCCTATAAACATTATTGGAAACCATTCTTTTCTCACTTTATCCTTAGCATCTATATTGAATATCATTTCAACATATGTGTAGACTCTCCATGATAACACTACACAATATCAATAAATTCATTTTATATCTTAAAAATGTACATAACCATCAAACCTCCCACTATTTATAAGTGGCTTTGTCTCTTCTGGATTCTTTATATTTCCATATAAATATGATGATAATCTTTCAAATTTTATTTTGAAGTGATGGTTGCAAAATTTGTTATTTCACATAGAATTAATAGAAAATAAATTGATATCTTTATACTGAATCTTCAGTTTATGGTTTTGAGGCATCCCCTGTTTATGATCTCGATGAGTTTTTCAGCTTTGTTTTACTTCATCAAACAATACTTACAAGTGTGTTCTCAAATGTACCCCTCAATATGCCATTTATTTTAGTTCAATCTATAAGTAAAAGGTTTTTCATTTTACTTTGCATTTTTCATTGCAGTATATAAATGCATTATTTATTCTTGTTGGTGTTATATCCTCACACCCTAGAAAATTGAAGCATGCTTTCATATTTTCTTAAAAATTTCTTAAATACTAGCACATAAGTAATCATGGTACCAGGAAACTTAAAGAGTTTTACTCTTTCTCTAAAATCTAGGCAGTTTATTATTTTTTTCTTGCAGTTCCACAATGCCATCTAGAACCATATTGCATGGAAGTGAGGATGACAGGTATCTTTACTTTATTATTAACACTAAGACGAATGTGTTTCGTCTTTTCCAATAAACATGCTAGTTGCACATGTTTCAAAGATTTTTTATTAAATAAGTTATTATTTAATACATTATAATAAGTTACTATTAAATAAATTAAGTAGGTTATTATTGACTATTTACTTATTTACTTTTATCATTAAAATTGTAAAATGTGTAAAATATGCTTTATGAATTTAATGAGTCAGTATGACTTTTCCATTCCTCTCAGTATAGCAAATTATGAAGATTGTTTATTTAACTATTAAATAACTATTCCCTCTAACATGAGAACCATTTAAATTTAATGTCTGGCTTTGAATATTACTCTATTCAATTTGGCAATGCTTGTTTGATAATTTTGATAATAGCATTGATTTATGTCCTTTAATGCAAATATTTTATTTAGTTTTCAAACAGAATAATAAAAAACATATGAAGCTACTTCTTTAACTATTTTCTCTCATGACCCATCTTTTATCTTCCATGTTAGATATTTATGTCTTTTTCATTTTCAGTCTACTGTGGTAGCCCAAGGTTTATCTTTTTTTTTTTGTGTGTGTTTTTCAAAGGGCTTTCAGTTTTTTTTTGTTGTTGTTTTTGGGTTTTTTTTTTTTTTGGTTTGGTTTGGTTTGGTTTGGTTTGGGCAGAGTTGAGTTGGATTGGGTTGTTGTTGCTGTTTGGTTTGGTTTTAGTTTGGTTTTGATTATTTTGTTATTGGTCTCGTTTTAGAGGCTAGATGAGTCCAGAACTCACTTCATAGTCATGGTCGGTGTCTAACTCATGACACTTTTACTGCTTCAGTACTGAATATTGGAGCTACAAAAAAAAAGTGTTACTACTTTTCTATTTACTCTAACATTTTGATATCATTTTTTTTATAATTTCTGTCATCGATTTTCTGTCATTAATTTTCCAATGTTATTAATGTCACAATATCTTGTGCTGTGGGCTAATATTTTAGTACACTGTAAAGATTCATCACTAATATTGGTTTCATACAACATGGATTGGCCATTAGCCAGGCAGGAAGTATAAGTGGGGAAATCAGACTAAGAGAATTCTGGGAAGAGGAAAGATAAAGATGCAGTCACCAGCCAGAGACAGAGGAAGCAAGGTGTGGGTGCCTCCCTGATAAAAAAGTACCAAACCATGTGGCTAAACATGGATGAGAATTAGGGATTGATTTAAGTTCTAAAAGCTAATTAATAATGAGCCTGAGCTAATAGGCCAAACATTTTGTAATTAATAAAGATCGCTGTGTGTTTCCTTGGGAATGAACAACTGTAGGACTGGGTGCAGTACAGAAGTCTCCATCTGCAACCTTGTTTCAACTACTTAAATAATCATTGAAGACTAAAAAATAAGAATTAACATTCTAAATATATTTTTATATCCAACGATTTCACACCATTGAAATCATTGTCAGATCTCAGTTTCTGTTTAACATCTTTTCTCCAAGCTGCAGGTGCTCCTTAGCCATCACACTGTGATGGACATAGCTGAAGGAGAATGGTCTCAGCTGGATTTGATGTTGCTACTTGAACATGCCTTTATCTTGCTTTCATTTGTAAAGCATGGTTTTGCCCCAGAAGAGTTCTACATCAGAAACTTTGATTCTTCATACTTTAACAATGTCCCATTTCCCTCTGATGCAAATTATTTCTGAAAGGAAATTGGCCATAATCACTGTTATTTTTTTAATTGTTCATGTAATGTATCTCTTTTTATTTGCATTTAAACTTTTCTATTTGTCAATGTTTTTCACAATTTCATGCCAGCCTGGCTTGTTTTGGTTTTATATTTTCCCACATGATGATCATGGAGTTTCTTAGCCTGTGCATGCATTTATTGAGCTTGTAAGATCATTATGCACAATCTACACATCCCCTTCTCCAGTTCCAAACTTCTGGTTTGTTGTGACTTCTATTTTCCATTGTTCTTTTCACTGATCTCCTTTTTTACTTACAGTTTTTAATACTTTTATAATACACAACTCAGATTTATGTACCCACTGTTGTTATCTTTACTGAAACCCAGGTTCCTCCCAGTTAAAAATAAACCTCATTCATTCTTCCTGAACCCATGGAGTTTCACACACATACACACACACACACACACACACACACACACACACACACACACTGTGTATATATATATATATAGCTTGGCATCTAGTCAAGGTGTCAGGGGACATTGATCTATAATTCTTAAATATTCTTTCTGTACAACTTCTTTCTGATATTTCACTCTGTGGATTTCAACTGCATTTTTATGCTTAAGACCCTCTTCTGTTGCAACAAATAAAGGCACCGTGTTTTACTTAGCGTCACTTTCTGCACAACTGTAGGCAGCCATCTTTTCTAGCAAAGCAAGCTCAGAATTTGTCTTGCTTGCTTTCCTTTCTTCAAACATCTCAGTCCTGAGTTGCCTGATATCTGGTGTCAGAAAACATTTATTTCATGAAGTCATTACATGATCCTAATTATTCCATCATGGCTAGAACTGTCTTCACTTTCACTGAAAAACACTGACATTGAATAAAAAACAGTTATCCCAAGAAACAAGAAAAATGATCAAAACCAGGGGTTGGACAGTCACAGCAGAGGCTCTGTTGGGGAAGGGTCTGTATGCAGGATTGTGGGTTTGGATTAACACTTTGTTGTCCTGCTGGCTGTCACTCAAGAACATCTTTAGTAAGGGGGGGGGGTTTGATATGGTTCCTTGTCACCTGATTTGTACAGAATTCTAGCTGGCTTATTGAAAATCAACAGTCTCCCAATCTGTTCTGCTAGGGTATTGTTATATAATTCAATTAAAGGTAAGAAATCCTATCGTGTGTACAGTACTCAGTTGGTTAGAAGCAAGTGACGGGAGGTTCTATAGCAGAGTGGGTGTGGCTAAAATGTTTGCCTTCATCTCAGTTGGAGGAAGCAGAGAGTAGATAATTCTGTTTTTCAGTTCATGTTATAACTAATCTTAGTTGTCAACTTGACCACATCTGGAATCAAGTAAAGCCCAAGCAGCTCTAATATATTTCCTTTATTGGATCAGTTGAGGTGAGAAGACACATTCTAAATCTGGGCTAGAACTTATTGTGGCAGCCTACATAAAAGGACAAAAGGAAGATTTAGCTTTATGTTTGCTAGCCATCGCTCTTGTTAAAAAGTCCATCTGTTCTGCTGATCAGCCATACTTCAATGATATTAGAATGCAATTCTTCAGGATCCCAACATAGACTGAAGACAAGCTGAGATATCCAGCAACATGCCCTGAGCAACTACCAAATTCTTGACTTTTCTGTCAGGAGACAGCCATGATTGGACTATCTCACCCACAGCCTGTAAGTCACCCTAATAAATTCCCTCTTAATACACACACACACACACACACACACACACACTTATAAGATCCATTCTATTAGGTCTCTTCCACTAAAGAACTCTGACTCTTACTAATATGGTTCCAATGCTCATTTTTCCATATTTGTTTTTCAGTTCAAGATGGCTCATGGGATGGTGCCATCCACTCACTGTGTGCAGGGCTGCAGACATGGGGAATAAGATCCTCATAACAGAGAAAACATGATCTCATAGACGTAACAACCTGAAAGGGAAGGGATTATATGGAAAGAAGAGGAGTTTAGCGTGAATGTCTACTAGCAAAAGAAGTGAGGAAACAGTACTCTGTACAGGAAAGAGCCAACCTAAATAGACAGACAAAGTTGGCCAAGCACAACTTGGACGCGGCACATCCCATGGAAAGGAACAGTAGGTACAAGAGCCCCAGCCAGCTGGGCAAAGTGAAGGAATTTGCATTAGGCAGATAGCATTGCCTGAACTAATTTAGTTTTGAAGTTTACTTACAATGTTGTTCATATTGCTATGACTTGAAAGTAAACTTTGGACACCATCAGCAACTTTCAGCCTCTTTTATATTATGGGCACTCTTCTTTTAAACCAAAGCCTAGACATTTTAAATAAACAAATCTGTCCAGAAATCACTCAGGTAAATATAAAGAAAATTTGTTTCTTGATTACCTGTTTTTACTTAAGCGTATCTGTTAGACTATTCCTCTACCTATGCAATATTTAAAACTCTAATCAGCACATAAGTTTTGAATCTCTAACCATATGAATACCGTCCCCAAGGCTGGCTTCCAGTTTCCCTGTGGTTGTTAGTATCTGGGAAAAATGAACATTATAATTCAGTGACGTGTGGGCAAAGCTAAGATTTTGTATTTCTGAAAAGCTCTCCCATAACACCTAGATCACCAATGGACTTTTAGCAGCAAGACCTTAGTGAACACAAACCTGAACCTCTCTAACTTAAGTGCCTGTAGATTTTGCTGCCTATCAGATAGAGCTCTGGGCAATGGCACAGATGGTCTGCCTCTTCATCTGGTTCAAGTAATAATTAAGTTAAATAACATATGTGAAAACCCTTCACAGATACTAAGTGCACAATTAATATCATTTTTAGTTGGTGGAAACTTAACTGCCTCAAATAAAAACTGAATTACTGGTGACGGTACTATTAAAATCTTGCCTCAGTAAAGAAAGTTCTCAGGCTCACTGGATTTCTCTGCCTTTATGGACCAAATGAGATCAGCTAACATATGATTTACTTTCTTCATGTTCAGCATTCTGCTAAATGCTAGGATAACGGAAATGGTAATACAGGGGCTTCTCTGTCCTTAAGGATCTCCATACAGCTGAAAAACCAAGAAAAATAATCAAAGAGAGAGCATAATTAGATGCTAATTAGTAGGAAAGTGCTTTGATTACTACAGAGGATCACAAGCAAATGAGAAGAGGGAGACCTGATGCCTCCCTGTTCTATAGCTGACCATGAGCAGCCCTAAGGAGAGCAAGAGACCCACCTTACCTGCAAGCAAAATCAACTTCTGCAATCCTGGCTGGACTCTCTATTAGGGGCACGAGCATCTTTTGCCATCATGCTATTCTCTGCTCACAGCAATGTGTGGGGTAAGATATGAGCAAGTACGTGCCTCATTGACCAGAGAGACTTGCCACCAATGGCAATGGAAGAAACTTGGGGTTCTCAAATAGAGATGCTTAGAGAGAAATGGTCAGTTACAGATATATCTGTAGAAAAAAATAACATTCCTTATTTTTTGCTTTGTTCTCCTTTCCTGCTTCCATTCAGTTTCCAATTGAAGACTGATCTCAGGAAAATTTCAGTTTCAGTGTTACATATCTCAAAACTTCTTTTAGGAAAGAGATGGTTGGGGAGATGTTGAGAGGCAATTCTCTTTTGGCATCTTTACCATCTTTGCTTGAAAATTATCCAAATGGAAATTGATATCCTTCCAAGTGTGAATAAACTTCTACAGTGTCAGAATTATGTAAAGAAGTGTGATATTTCCTTTCCATTTATTGGTTGGTAGAAAATTTGTAATTTTAGTAATCTTTTCTGGTTAGGCATACATCTGTGGGTGCGGAAATGCTCTCACTCACCCATTCACCCACAAATTGTTAGAGATCTAGCTATTTCTGAAATGTGGTTTTGATTTACATATTATCACATATTTCACTAATAATTTTTACACTCATCATTTTGCTTTACAGAATAGGAATAGTCCAAAAAAAAAGCCTTTATAACACAGATCTTTGGACAAATCATGGAAATGGATCTGACTTCATGAACCAAATTAGAGAAGTGCATTCAGACAAGTAGACAATGTGCAAAGTGAGAGATTTTGGAGCACCCAGTCCTAATTAGAATGGATTCATCAAACCCTTCCACTCAAGGCTTAGGGATCTCTGTAGAAAAGGACATGGGAAATTTTAAGAGCCAGAGGTGATGGATCATTCCATGTTAAAATGTTTTCCAGACACAATAAGACTGAGGCACCTACCATGTCACAGAAACTGACCACATGCACAGAACCTACACATCCAAGACTGATGGGGTGTCAGAGCTGAGAAGGGGAAGTGAACATGACATCCCACCCCTAACCAGGAAGTTATTTGCAGGTGATACTTGTTGACATTTGGGAAAATGGGTTCTTTCCATCAGAATGTTTATCAACTGAGTATGTCAACCACATTTCAGGACAGGTATCAGGTCAAAAGCAGTTGGCAAACACAAAATGAAGTCACTATTTATTTGGTTTTGTGGGGTTTTTCTTTTGTTTCACTCATTTTGAGATTTATTTATTTGTCTTACTTGTTTTGTTTTGTTTTGATTTTTGTTTTGTTCTGTTTCATTGAAAAAAATAGAGAAAGAACATAAAGTTGGTTGGTAGGGGTGTGAGAAGAATCTGTGAGAAGTTGGTGGAGGAGAACTGATCAAATTATATCATATTAAGTTTTGTTGTAAATTGAAAATTGTGTTCCTATTTCCCAACTTACCCACAAAAGACTAGTTGTTACATAAAATGTAGACTCCTGGACTAATGTAATTTTAGTTTGGAATCTGGGAAATCTATTCTTCCTATACCCTCACCATCCATCAGCTACCAGCAGATCTCAGTATGTGGGTAGTTACCCTTTGGGAGTTGAACAACCTTTTCACAGGTGTCACTTAATAACATCAGAAAACAGAGATATTTACATTGAAAATTCATAACAGTAGCAAAATCACAGTTATGAAGTACCAACAAAAATAATTTCATAGTTGGGAGGTCACCAAAACATGAGGAACTGCATTAAAGGGTCATGACCTTAGGAAGGTTGAGACTTATACAACTAGACCTGATTGGCTGTCTTCTAAGAACTTCCATTACTAGTAATATGCCTAATTACTTGAAATTCTAAACTCCTGCCACTTCTTGTCTTAAACTTCTCACTTAAGAATATGTTCAGCCGGGTGGTGCCAGCATTCAGAAGGCAGAGGCAGGGAGATCTCTGTGGGTTTGAAGCCAGCCTGGTCTACAAAAGTTAGTTCCAGGACAGGCTCCAAAGCTACAGAGAAACACTGTTTTGAAAAGGCAAAAAAAAAAACAAAAAACAAAACAAAACAAAAAAAAAAAGAATATGTTCACTTGAGATAACCTTATGGAAGTCTTCTTCCAGGTGTTCTCTCCCACTGGTTCTTTTGTTTAGAATGCCCTGACTTAGTTCTTCCTCTCCTCCAGTTCTCTTCCTTACCCTACTTCCTATTGAAAAAGTCACTTTTCTAAAATAAAAAGGACCAATGTCATTTCCCTATTCTCTTATCTAGTTCCTGTAGATAAGTTCATCTTTTAGTATTCCACTTCATTTTGGCTTCTTGTGACCCACACTCTGGTATTCCAGCCTGCAAGTAGATGTTTCTTTCTCCCAGTCATGTCCCATACAGTGCATATTTCCAAAATATGATTAGACTGTTTTGTAATTACCTCCCTGTGATTCTCCTCCACTGTGAGTTCCTTACATAAAAAGGTACTTTGTATTTCTAGAATAAAGCTGACTATCCAGAAAATAATCAGTGACCAATTAACTTTTGCTGATTAAATGTGTCAGTTATTTCTAAAGTCATTGCCATTGTAAATATTAATAGAAATACCATCTACCCTCTAGAGGTTTCTAGTGAGTTTTCTCTACTTCTTGTGATACCTTCAATAAAAGAAATGTTGTCTTCAAATATCTGGAGAATAATTACACAGGATAGCTTAATTATGCTTGAATTTTGTCAGGAAGCTCTCAAATAGTCTATGAACAAATATCAGTCACTTGAAGTATCCCGTATAAGCTTAATAGAATAGCTAAGAAGATGTGAACATCAAAGAGGTAGTTTAAATAGAATTGGTCCCATAAACTCATAGGGAGTGTCATTATTAGGAGGTATAGCCTTGTGGAAGGAAGTGTGCCATTGTGGGTGTGGGTCTTTGAGGTCTTCTATGCTTGAGCTACACCCAGTGACACAGCTCATTTCCTGTTGCCTGTGGATTGAAGGTGTAGATTTCACAGCTCCTTCTCCAGCACAATATCTTCCTGCATGTTGCCATGTCCCACCATGATGGTGATGCACTGGATCTCTGAGATATAATCCATACAAGGTTTCCCTTTATAAGAGTTGCTGTAAACATGCTGTCTCTTTGCAGCATTAGAAACCCCAACTAAGACAGTTGTTGGTACCAGGCGCTCAGGTATTGTGATAAGCCTGACCATGCTTTTGATTAGAGGAATTTTGACTTCAGTACTTTTGGTTAGGAAAGCAGTGGTATGCTTTAAGCATTATTAATAGGCCATACAAGTAGGAACGTGGAAGGGACTAATGCTGAGAACAATTTGAACTGTTAAGGGACGACTCAAGTGGTTTCAGAGGTAAAGAAATTTAGTAGCTGCCTATAGACCTTTCTTGTGATATTTTGGTGAAGTAAGTGGCTATTTTTTGCCCTTGTCCAAATAGTCTGCCTGAAGCTAAAACAAAGAGATTTGGATTAATTCCTTTGGTAGAGAAAAATCTCAAAACAGCCTAATATAGACTCTATTGTGTGGTTGCTAGTGTGTGTGCTTTTAAAGATTTGCAATGAAAATGAGTAAGCTGAAGAGAAAAGGAGCACCGGGAAATGAAATGGACCTACATCCTGTGTTCAAGGAGATAAACAGAATAAGAAATGGACTAAAGGGAGTGGTGACTGAAGGGCAAGATCCCATCTAGCTAAGTTTCCAACTTGTGAAAAGGAAAAGGAACAACTTAGAGCCTACTGTGGAGGTACACCTCTTTAACTCTAGCTCTTGAACTCAGAGGCTGGCAGATCTGAGTTTGAGACAAGCCTGGTCTAGAGAGTGCACTCAAGGACAGCCAAACGTAGACAGTGAGGATAACCATCAAAACCAGAAAACTGGTGAAGATGTATTTGAACAAGGGGATCGTGTTATAGCTTCAGCAAGCAGCAGAATTTAGCAGCTTTGACCATGAGCCAAGCACCACACCACCATGTCTGCGCTCGGTGCGCTATTACCCAGTTCGCAAGATTTGGGCAAGGGGGCTGGAGGTTAAAATACACAGACACACACAGACAGAGAGACAGCGACACGGGTCATCCTTGAATTCCCCAAGAATGCCCCCTTTATTGTGTTCAGGGGCAGATTATATAGAGATAGCCATGCCCCAGCCAAACCCACCAGAAACCACTCTCTTGCTATCAGGAACTACTGAAGGTCTTGTGCTCAGAGCAGCTGTAGGCACTCAGATCAAGGGATTACAAGAAATTCAGGATCTGGGGTCTCACTTCTCCCAACAACCATGTGGTTCTGGCTTTAGAGTTAAGGACAGAACTAAGGAAAACCACTGAGGTCAAGCCTGTGTCAGGGGTGTCCCTGAATAGAAACCTAGAAAGGCTATTGCATAAAACTGTGAACCTGAAGTCTATATTGCCTTGAAAACCTCAAGATGTTGAAGATGCCAGAGCCATGGGATACATGCTGAGGAAAACTGCTAACAAGGAATGGGACCAGAGCAAGAGAAACAAGTATGTTGCAGTCAACAAAGCTGAATAAAATTGGAGATTTGTAGAGCATTTTGACATCAGACAAAGAAACGTGGAGTTTGGAGTTTTTGCAATTGGCTTTTGGTCTTGCTTTGGTCCAGTATTTTCTTACTATGTTCCCTTCACAACATTTTGGAATGGTTCTGTATTATATGTTGGAAGTTTGTAATCTGCTTTTTTATTTTGATATTATAGATTATTACACTTAAGAAATTGCATGAATTTCAAAAGAAACATTGAACTTCAATGTTCAACTGAACATTGTAGAGACTAGGAAAGACTATTGGGCCCCTAAGTCCCTAGGGAGTGGCACAATTCAGGAGGTGTGACATTGTTGAGGAAAGTGTGTCACTTTGGGGATGGGCTTTGATGTCACCTATGCTTAAACTATTCCTAGTGACACAGTTCATTTCCTGTTGCCTGTGGATCAAAGATGCATATTTCTTAGCTCCTTTTCCTGTATCATGTCTGTCTGGATGCAGCCATGTCCCACCATGATGATAACAGACCGAACCTCTGAGATATTAGCCATCCAGTTAAATGTTTTTTCCTTATAAGAATTGCCGGTGTCATGTTATCTCTACACAGCAATAGAAACCTTACCTAAGACAACTAGTAAGATACATATCTGAAGAACCCAGAGAGCCGCCATACTGTTATAGCTGAAAGTGGAGTTTAATAGTCAATTTTTCTTGATTAGAGTTTTAATTCTGACAGTTGCTAGGTAAACAGTAATTTATTCTGTCTCAGTTCTCTGTTCTTTAAGACATAGTGAAAATGATAGTGATAACAATACTACCTCTTTCCCAGAATTGTTTCACTCAGACCATTTACATCTTCAGAGCATCATCGGTTAGTCAGTATGAAGAGCAGAAGTAGCTTCTACTCTCCGGGCTCTTATAATGACTGGGACAACAAAGCATATACAGAAAAGAAACTTTATGCATTCATGTGAAAGTTCAGATTGTATGAAGTAAGCAGTTGATTTGCCAAATAAAGCCCAGAAAGTACTCGTGATTTGGTGGGCACTGTGGTATCTGAGAGAGAAACCTGAAAAGGACTGTTATTCTTACAGCTTTCAGCTTAGTGAGTGATAACTATGACAAAATGAGAAATTGTAATGAAATATAAAACATAGCATGACAGATTCACTGTGCTAACAGAGCGTGCGGAAAACACAAAGAATCAAGTCCATACACTCAGCTTCAAGGCCTGATTTGGTTAGGATTACCCTTGCTACAAAAACACATAGCCAAAAGAATAGAGACATAAATGATATGAAATCACATTTCTGTCTCTTGTTACTATAGTTTGGGTTTGAAATGTCCCCTCAGAGGACTATGGGTTAAAGACTTAGTCCCTATACTGTGGTGCCTTTGGGAAGTTTTGGGACACTTACCAGGTGGAATCCAGAGGATAAAATAAGTGCACTGAGAATATGCTCACTAATGGTTTGCTGGAACCCAAGTTCCTAGCTATGCACTACTTTGTTTTCTGGCTGCATGAATTCAATAGACTTTTCTGCTATCCACTCTCCTCTAAGACATGGTACCTTACCACAGCCCCAGAAGCATCAGGGTGAAATCACCCTCCACTGAAACATATGAAACTGTGAGTTAAATAAACCTTTCCTGTTTATAAGTCATTGTGTATCAGGTATTTTTATAGGGACAAGAAGCCAGCTGACACACTTCCAAGCATCTGAAGGTGAACAGTAGAACACCAACATTGTATAGCACCACTGAGGAGCTGGACTTTCTTACTTGAGTGTTCTCCTTTCCTTATTAGAGATCTCAAGCACTAAGATGACTGCTAAGTTATACAATTATTTCCACATCCCAGCCAATGGAAATGATTCAGAGAACATGGAAGCATTCTGGATGCTACACAACACAGTGAGTTACAATCCAGTGGGCAGTAATACAGCCTTCATCCTGCTCAACAGCGTCTCAAAGAGATCACCTCAGTTTTGGCTAGTTAAAAATAGGCTCACAGTGAAGATAACTGTGACTCGAGAGATGTATACTACGTATCAAGATGGTAAAAAAAAAAATGACACCAGTTCAGATTAAAATCTGCAGGAAAACATTATCATTTTAGCTTAAATTTTTAAATGTTAAAATTTAACAGTATAAAATGCAATCCAATTAAAAAGTGGGTAAAAAATAGCAGATTCTTTTCCAAGGAGTATGTGCAGATGGCAAATAAGCATATTAAAATATGTTCAATGTTGCTGTCATTAAGAAAATGCAAATTAAAGCAAGGGTATGGCACAGCACACCTATTAGAATGGCTGTGTTCCAAAAGTGTGACAGTATGTTTCTCTGCAGAGCAGAACTCTCACTCGCTGCTCCGGGAATGCAGATAGCACAGTCACTGTACTGTACAGGAAGACAGCATAGCAATTTCTTGTAAAGTTGCCCAGATACTTATAATCCAGTAATCATGTTCTCAGAGCACCCAATGGATTTGAAAATATATGTGCATTCAACATTTTATGAGAAAGTTTATAGCCACTTCATTCATAATCACTCAAAGCAGGAAATAACAAAACGTCCTTCAATAGGTCACTGGATAAACAAAGTATGCTACTCAAATGCAATGAACGGTATCTAGAGACACACGGGATATAAATGATAGAATCATGCAAGAATGGAAAGGAAGCCTAACATTTATAGTTGAAAAGGCCTTATTCTGTACTGTATACTGCACTAATTTATTTGTATGATACTCTGTGAAATGGTTGTACTATAGACAAGGGAGATAGCTGGGCAGTTGCTGGGACCTACTGGTAGCAAGGAAAAGATAAGTGGAGCACAGAGAAGTTTTAAGGGTGATGAAACTATTCTGTATGACGTTTTAACAACAGATATCAGCTACCAGGTATTCGGGCAAAGATACAGAAATACACAGCATAAGGATTAAAATGTAACAAGCAGAAATATAAAGTCATGATAGTTTAGGAAGCTGAGGAACCTGAAGACAGCATGTATAAAGTGGCATCCTGATGTATAACAAATACACAAAGTCGCATCGCTGAGGAAGAGAGGGAAAGGACTGAACTATGACATTCATGAATGTCCAGGAGTAGAAATGGGAGGAGGTTGACATCAGCTTTCATAATATGCTAGCAATAATTAACCCACTATGCTTAGACACTGGTGGCCAATGGCAAAGGAAATAACAGCAGCTAGTACAAGCTGGCTTTTCATTGTTAAAGCAGGAAGTTGCAGCGGGGAAGAACATACAATACACCATGTGGAGATGAATAGGAGCTCTTATGTAACATCAAAGAATTCCAGGGTTGTGTGTTGAGATATTTGTCTATAGACACGTGTTTTGACACAGGATTCTCTTGATGTCAGCTGAGAGATCCAAGATGCAATGAAGCCCAGGATCAATGAGAACATCTAACATCTAGTTCCTGATGTCTAGCATTGCCATTCCAAAACCTGGAAATTATAGTTATTCTAGTACTGTGAAAGAAATATACAAGGCATATTCTGTAATATTCTGCCAGAAATGTAAGGAAGTACTCAAAAGACAACAGCAGCAAAAGGATAAATAGGATAAATGCTTATATGAACAATTTTCATATACATATATAGAAAGATATTATACACGCACACAAATATATACAAACACAGAGAGCTATATTAGAGAAGAGGAGTCATTCTGACATGAAGCAATCAATCAAAGATGGAAAACAGGAAAACCTTCCTTACACAATGCCTCCACATTCTAACTATTTAATGTTTGTACATTATAACTTTTTCCCAAAGAATGAATTCTTTAGAGAAAAAATAAAAATTCTTAATAGATAATATATGTGGCAAGTATGTCCTCAGTCAGGTAATCAGGGTTGGCAATAGCAGGGCTAAGGCAAGAAACTTGAGTCAAATATGGACTTCATTTAATAATGCAGCAACATACATTCATTAATAAGCATATTGTTAAGTATAGCATAATAATATTAAAATATAAAATAATAATATAAAAATACATATTGTTAATAGGAGAAGTATGATATAAATCTTTTGAGAAACCTGTACTATCTTCATAATTGGCACATAAACTTGAAAGCAATTTAAAACAAAAAGGTTATTTTTTCATAAATAGCAGATTTAAGTTCTGTATAACCTGAACTAATTTAAATACATAGACCACTAACAGTGAAATAATTTTGAGGCTTCTGTATATTCATGACTCTTACCAGAGTATCAGAAATGTCCCTGATGGATTTCTAGTAAGCTTATTATTTTCTACTTAAAATTCAGGAGAAGATTTCAGTAAGAAATTGAGTTGCCAATGATAGAAGAGATACAGAATTGAAAATGGCCAGAGAAGTTTGCCCAAATAGCCCAAAGGTTTGGGGTTAACTTCTCCAGTGCTCACGTCTGATCTTACCACATGGGTGTAATGGTTTCCATCATTGCTGGTCCAGGTACAATTGCTCATATATGCATATTTATTACAACTCATAATAGAGACTTTTTTAATAATTGAAACATTTTATGTGAGAATGGTGTGCAGCAGAGAAACTGAATAATTTAAGGATATAGTGAAAGTCAGTTTTTGATTTTATGAAGAACCACACAAATGAAACACTGAGACAGAAACAAGCTGAGAGAAAAATTGCCAACTGGTTGTCTCTGCTGCTGGTCTCACAGGAAATGATGCTAGTTGAGAAAGCCCAGGTCTCTACTTGCCAAAGAACCTCAGCTGTCAGAAAAAGATGTTCTGAAAGTTCTGTTTCCACAGAAGAGATCAAAACGTACTTTTCTCATAAGCAAACATGTACATGTACCAATACGAAGATTGAATGATAAAATAAAAGCATAAATCATAAATTTCATCCCAGGATATTTTTCTAATTTTTCTTACAAGGAGACTTTCTTATTACTTATGTTTATGATTCATTTATTTATATGTGTCTGTGGGTATATGTACATGTGTACAAATGCCTCTGGAGACAAGAAGACAGTGTCAAATCCCATGCAGCAGGAGGTTCAGGTGGTTGTGGGTACTGGGAACCAAGCTCTGACCATCTGCAGGACCAGCAAGAGCTCTTAACAGTTGAGCCATCTCTCCAAACTGTTGCAGGATACTTCTCTGTATCAAACCCTCAACAGCAAAATGCTTGCATGTAATATGAGCTTAGGAATTTAGTGCATGGCTTCTAATTCAATTTATATCTAACTTTAATTGTATGCTAGACAAATACTCTATCTAAACTTTCAAAAAACAATTGAATACAGAACGACTTTAAATATGGAGCAAATTATACATCTCTTTGAGTTGATAATTGTTTATATATTCTAAACTATTCAAAGTCATTTACATGATTTTGTAAAATCTTGTAGAACTGAATCCAACAAATGCCGGACAGATTAGGGTGATGGGAAATGCATAGATATACTATCTGTTTGCCTTTATATGAGAGAGGCTGATTATCTACTAGATCAAAGAGAAAATGCAACCCATGTGAAGCAAGTAGCTCAGCACATTGCACGTGACCACACTTGATGGCTGTGAGTTCTATCCATTATGAACATTTAAGTTCTCTAAACAGAAAGCGGAAACACAGAATCCAAAGCAGAATTTCAGAAACTGGTGTTGAGTTATAATGAAACTCAGGAAAATAACATTAATCCTTCAACAAAGGTATGATATTTCCATTGTACATTTTATGCAGAGCCAGCTTTAATCATAACCCAATTTTGCTCAGAACTAGCATTATTTCTCTGAGTTATTTTTAATGAGTGAAGTGTGACTGAACAGGAAGAGGATGATATATCTTAAACTCTAATTCTCACAGAACTACATCTTGCTTGACGTTTACCTGTGGTCATTTTGAGTGTTGCATTTAAAAGTACTCATGCAAAACTAAAAATTGTATAAGATTTAGAAAGTACAAATGCACTGAAAGCATCAAGCGAAAGGATCTGGAAAAGAAATTAAGTAATACAATATGACTGTGTGAAGGGCATAGAACTCACATGCTCTTGGATCTGTTAAATTCCTGTTTTCCTTTTAAAATACTTTGGGGAATAGAAAAACTCAAAAGGTGTTTTGCTAAGCACTTTTTCCATGAGTGTAGAAATGTCCCAAAGGAAATTTAATATCCATGTTGCTGGTGCCTTCACACTTAACTTCAAAGAGTTGTTTTGTAAGGGTTATTTGATATATTAAGAGGGTTTTAAGCTTTTTTCCAAAGCTTTTGGATTGTTTTTCTTGGGGGGAAAATGTGGTCACATATAACCAAGGGGAAACTAATTCATGCACCATTGAGTTCAAATTCAGTTCAAATTCTGATGCCAAAACACTCAAAATAAAGGCGTTCATGGTTTAAAAAAACATTTCCTCTGTTGTGACATTTAAGCCAAACACTCCCAACTCTACAGTAGATGTAGACATTTTCCTCGTTGCCACACTGATCTCATATACATCACTATGTAAAGAGGTCACTCTGTATGTAATATAAATGAGAACATTTCATCTTCTACTATATTACTATTGTAAACTAAAGATGCATGAATGACTTCATCAGATTCTGCAAGGGAATTCACAGTGAATGAAAGAAAAGTAGGAACTCCATTAGTTGTTAAGAAAAGTGAAACTTGACGTTCTTCACCGAGGGCCAAGATATTTAATCTTCATTTCTAAAAGTCATTACAGCCTTAGACATTTCTGATCCTTACTCCCAAAATATTAACCTGGTACCCGACTACAGAAGTAGCCTGCTATTGGTCTTTCCATCATCTATTTCCTCTCTTCCATCTATGTCTCATGAATCAAACATCGTTGCTCCCACACTTCAGTCCCTTCTCCATAGATCAGCCAGAATTATTTTTGTAAAATAAAAATCTAATTACATATGCAGCACACTTGAATTAAATCAGTGATGATACATTTCTCAGGAAAAAGAAAAGTCAATATTTAATTTCTCAGGGGACAGAGTCCTTCACCAGTGAATCTGGATTTAGGCTTCTAGACTTCTGTGGGACAGATATAAAAGCCATTGCAGAGCCAATTGCTTTGCCCATCCCTTCCCTCTCCCTGGACTCTACACAGACTGCCTCTTGGTCAAATATATTCCTCCTTACTATTTGAACTTACTTATCCAGTCCTAGACTGAGCATCACACTGTCCAGTTTACTCACATTGAACTTCGTATCATAGTATTTAAAAACACATAATGAAAATGTGGAACAGTTTAACCTGGGTAATCAAACAGGCATTAGCCAAAGACCCTGTTCTTGAATCACCACAGAAAACTTTAACTAGAACACCCTGATTACTGAAGTTATTCCCAAAGTTAATTTAGCAATAACCAGATAATCTGAAGTCTCTTCTTTATCTCTTTAAACAAAATTCAAGTTACATTACCTTCCATTCTTCTTATCCTATGCTTGAGATCTAACTGGCAAGGTCCCTACGTGCATTTGGGAGCTGGTGGAGGAGAATGTCTGCTTGTCCATCCTAAGGAAGACATTCATTGCAATCACTCCTCAGACAGATTGCTCCATATTGTGCCTCACATCCCAGTTTCACAAGATCACTTTGATTTCCTCTTAGTCTCTCTAGCTGAGTATTAAGAGAAACTTCTTAGAATTTTAGGAAGCTGTTTATTTCAAGGTTTATGAAATTATAGGAGTCAATAAGATAAACAAATAAGAGCACTTGTAAGTCTAACAACCTACATTTGTTCCCTGGGGCCCACGTGGTGGAAGGAAAAAAAATCAACTCCTGTGACCTTGAAATAGAGCTGTGGTACGTTTGCCTTCCCAACCCCCACCTCACTCCACAATAAATAAATGTAGCTAGAATTATTAAAAGAAATCTTAATTTATGCTAGTGCAGTTGAGCTGTGTGCTTCTGTATGTACCTATGTGTGTGTGCAAGCACATATGGAAAGGAAGTGCTCAGTCTATCTATTCAGTAACAAAATATGATTGATCATTTCTCTTCTCCCATGTTATTACAGAGTAGAAGTCAATTTCTTTAAGGGTTCTAATTTCCTTGGCCAGAGGTCAGAACTGAGGACTACGTTTTCTCTAGGGTGCATACTAACATGAAGCAACAGGAGATTTATTGCTCCAAATTGGCACTTGTACTCAAAATTTGAATATATGGGTCCATGACAAGTTCCCAAAGCATCTAGGGATTAGTTTTGTTCTCTACTTTTAATTACTTTGAGATTTTTCTCCATCTCTTTCAATGTTTTAGTATTTATTTCTTTCAGGAGACTCTTTATCACTCTGCATCTAGTATCTAGCACAGATTTTGGCCAGTGGTAAATATTTGATAATTACTGAATGGATGTTTTTTAATATAAGAAACACTGCAGAATTATTTGTTCAGACATATATCATTAGATTAATATTTAAAACTGTAGGACTGGGAGGTGCCTTGGTGAATAAAGCAACTGACACAAAGCTGTAAAATGCAGAATTTGGATGCACAGAACCTAAACATAGCAAGGGAAGCAGAGCAACTTCCTGAAATTCCAGAAACAGAGGGTTCTAGGAGAAGTTGTCTAGTTAAACTGTTTACTCAGTGAGCATTGTATTCAGTGACATATCCTGCTTCAGTAAAGTGGGCTGTGGTTAATGAAGACAGTCCACATAAACTTCAGGCCTCCACACACATGTGGACACATCTGCATGTAAGGGTGCACACGTGCGCACACACACACACACACACACACAAACATGCAAATGCATACATGAGAACTTGCATTCACACAAGCACGCATACACAGAAATATTTAAGACTCTTGTTAGGAAAGGATAAAAATGCTGATATATTTGAAGACTCTTGTTAGGAAAGGAATAAAAACCCTGGTGTATTTGAAGCCTTTGTAAACATTCCTTGTTTGACTAGTATAGCAAATTTAATATTAGCCCCTAGTCTTTACTCTTTATAACTATTTTTTAAGTTTAGAATCCTTTCACACTCAACTGGTCACAAAAATATATGCATCCTTTGACTTTAGGCTCAGACACAAGAGTTCCATTGGTGAAATTATTATTATTATTATTATTATCATTATCATTATCATTATCATTATTATTATTAAAATAACACAAGCAAAGACACACAATGTGTTAGGATTCCAGATCTCAATGATAGAGGCCACCCTTAGCAAACTTTCTCACAGTTAACTATATGAGAAAAATAATAAAATATTGGAGAAATTTAAATGGATTGGAACCCATGTCTTTTCTCCCTGCCTCCAACATTAATAGCAACACGGATGCCCTCTTTTTCATCACAGTGCACAGTCTACACCTTCTGTGGAGGCAGAATATGGACAGGATCCTATGAGAGGGAAATAGCGATCCGTACACCTTCATGTCAATGGGACAAACTGTTAAACAAGCCATAGCAGATATCAGGAGTCAGCAATACAAAACTCTTGATTCTCCTTTGTTAAGCTTTCAACATGAAATAACCCTCACAAGCTTGAACACTTTGGGTCTGGATAACGGTGCTGCGTGGATGGTTACAAACCCTTTGGGAGCTGGGGCCTGGATGGTGGAAGCAAACCACTCACTGAGAGCCTAGACCTCGATATTTATTTCAAAGTCTTGCTTCCTGCTGCATTTCCATTTCTGTCAGATCTCAACAAACATCGTCGCACTCCTGATTCCACAACCATGAATGGCTCCTAGCAACTCCCTATCCTCACCCCAACTGTGGGTTGCACGCTCGAACCATGAGCCAAAACAAAGCCTTTCTCTTATGAGCTGCTTCTTGTCAGATATTTAGTCACAGCAGTGTTAAAATAATGATGCAAAGTCTCTTTTCTTTTTTTTTTCTTTTTTTAATTTATATATTTATTAAAGATTTCTGTCTCTTCCCCACCGCCGCCTCCCCTTTCCCTCCCCCTTCCCCTCCCCCAATCAAGTCCCCCTCCCTCGTCAGCCCAAAGAGCAATCAGGCATACTTGTCTTATCACAATGCAGAAACACGCAGCAGAGAGAAGTCTGAGAACAGTGTTGTGGACTAGCAAAGTTGCTGCATTGCATGCTTTTCTGAACTTATCCCTCATCATGCCGCTAAACTTTATTGGCCAACTATGGCTACGTTTGTGCATATGTTGCATATAGAAAAAAGAAACACATTATACTAAATGCTTCCCCAAAAGAGGACACAGAGGAGAGCTTTCGTTGCTTTTGTTTTTCTTTTGTTCATTCATGGGTTGGTAGTCTATTACTAAAATAGCAAGATTAAGAAAAACTATTAAGTGGGGAAAAAAAACTAACCTGGAAAGAGAATCCGTTGTTTGTTTGGTGGACATAATCACATTCATATTAATAACTATTACCATCCTCATTTTACACTTGCCTGTACATGTGGTATTTTAATAACTATTACTATCCTCATTTTACACTTGCCTGTACATGTGATATTCTAAGCGTCCTCTGCAAATACTCATTGCCTAACCCCTTTGTCTTCAGAAAGCACATCTCCTGGTTGTGGTACCTGGATTGGTAGACATTTGATTTTTTAGGTTTCCTCTTGAATTGCTATAAGAGAAAGAAAGAAAGAAAGAAAGAAAGAAAGAAAGAAAGAAAGAAAGAAAGAAAGAAAGAAAGAAAGAAAGGTCATGATGCTTTTTATGAGTTCAAGTAGGATAAACTGGTATACGCCTCCCTGTCATCCCACCAAAAAGAAAACCATCATCCAGTGGAGTTCTATGTCCCACTGCAATAAGATTGGAAATGAAACTGTTGGGAATTAGTGGGTGAAAGTATAATCCATATAATTTTTACCAAAATCCTCGTAAAAGAAATCTCAAGTCCTCTCTTGATTCCTTTCTACAGAGTGAAATCATAAAAATGTGCACCTGGAAAAAGACCCTTTGTAGAACTGGACCATATTCCTACTGTGGCCTCAGAAAGGCAACCCCTTCAACACAGAGGAAGGAATTTCTGTTCAGGCATGCCCAGGCTTCAGCATTTTAAAAACATTTCAGTCTGACTAAAGACCTGTGCATTGCCTTTTCTTCTACATTCCCTTTGTTAGAGGCATGAATCTAAATCCTGTCAAAATGTTGGGGAAATGTGATGAGCCTCTTATTTAAAGGAAAGTGTCAAGAAATTTGTGAAAATATTTTAAAACATAGCATAAGCTTGCTAATAATTCCAATTTTCTGCTCTTGCTCAAATGAAATTAAGTATATTGTCATATAAAGAAAGTTATGACAATGATCAGAGCAATTCTTTCCCAAAATCTTAGACAGCTGGACTAGAGCTTTCGTATCTCTCAACAGCAGGTGGTACATACTCACCATGCAATTCAACTCGCCAATAAAAGAAAGCTATGTGGTCCATATGGTCCACATGTAGAATGATGCACAGTAGCCACACTTCAGGGTTTGACTGAGTAAGTTTATTAAGTAAATAACAAATCAAAGTAAAAGAATAAACAGCAAAGATATGGAAGTAGAAAGATAAATAGACAGACAGACAGACAGACAGACAGACAGATAGATAGATAGATAGATTTATTGATAGATTGATAAATAGGCAGACGAACTGGACACTTAAAACATCTAGTGGAAAACAATCCAACTGGGGAAGATGAGTAGCCAGTTTATAGTCTTGATTAGGCTTTCTTTCCATAGCTGAGCTTCCCATTGCTGAATTTCTAGCTTCTTTTTCTCACTGCAAGCACTTTTATACCACAAGATAATAGTGATAGCTGTGGGAAATGAACTTCCTTCTAGATTTTCTCAAAGACACAGTTATTACTCTTGAGCTTATTCTTTGTTTTCAATTGCTGTGATAAAGACCTTGATTTACCTATTTTGAATCACAATCGTTTTAGGGAAGCCAAAGTCGGAAAGCATGGCAAGAACCTGAAGGCAGGAACTAAAAGAAGTGGAAACCATGGAGGAATGCTGCTTACTAACTTGATCCTCAGGTATATGCAGTTTGCTCCCTTACACACCCAGGACTGCCTGCCCAGGGATGGTAGTGCTAACAGTAAGCTGGGCACTTCCACTTCTATTAGCAATCAAGAAATTCCCCACAATCTGACAGAGGATTTTCCCAATTGAGGTTCCTCTTCCCAAGTAAGTCCAGCATGTTTCAAAACGAAATCAAACAAGCAAAACAACCAGGACAAGCTGTTTTCCTGTCCTCCATCTCAGAGTTGGGAAGGTAACTAAGAGGCCATTTTGAGATAAACATGCTTAAGTTTAAAATTAAAATAGGAGTCACACTACCACAGTTACCTTCTAGTGAACACAAAGTACGAAAAATTTTCAATATGATTTACATTGTGCTATTCATTATTCAAATGTGAGAGAAGCCAAAAATACTGTGTTAAACAAACAATCCTTACAATATCTGGCTTTCTATATCTGGCCAATGTGTGTGAGATTTTAGAAGAACTAAACTGTACTGTGATAAACAAAATCAAAATGTCAATTGCCTCTAGGGATTGGGAGATGAGGACACATTTTAAAAAGGCTTAAAAGAACTTGCTTTGGGAGTTAAGATGCTACATAATTTGCTAGAGGCATGCTACACAAATGCCTGCATTTGTAAAGATTCATAAAATATTCAATAGTTGTATACTTTACTACATGTAATTTATACCTAAGTGTAAACAAATATTAAATACTTGATTATGATATTCATTTTCACATTCTAGATGTGAAGTATACTGTTATCTCCAATTCATTTAGGTGTAAATAAAAACAATAGGAATCTGTGGGTAGCTAAAGATATACAGAACTAGCGATGTATGTAATAAAAAAAGAAAAGAAAAGAAAATGCAACAGTAAAATCTGGGTGGTTGTATTAGTTTTCTCTTTGCTGTACCTGCCAAGTACCAGCTTAAGAAAGGACACATGTATTTTGGTCCACAGTTTAAGGGAATTTATGATGGGGAGGCACGACACAGGCAGGTCCATGGTGATAGGAACGTGTGACTATGACTCTTCATCTTCTCATATCTCAGTGGGGAGAAAAGAGAAGTGAGAAAACTGGTATTATCTTGATATCTCCTTTTTACTCTTTTATTCCACCTGAGCCACCAGCTCATGACACAGGACAGTGCCTCATACATTCAAGGTAGGGCTTACTTTTCCAATAACCCTCTCTGAAATGCCATTACAGAGAAACAAAGAGACCCAACATTCTATGGTGACTCTAGTCGGTTCAAGTTGACAATAAAGAATAATCATGAAGGGATAAAATTATTACTATTCAATATCTTTGAAATTTTTCATAATAAAATTTCAATAAACCATGTTTAAATGTTTTGGGTTTACCTGATTCTCCCATCACTACAAGAATATATCCTGATTTACTTATTGGCTCAAGAAAGATGAGGGACATCTCATATGACGATGACTCTGACAGCAGTTTAGAAGTCCTAAGTACAGGATGTATCTGTCAAACATATATCTCCTCTAAGGAGGAAAGAGTGAAACAGATTATCATTGTTTTAAATCCATGGATGATGGAGAACTTTGTTTTGTGACCTTATGTGGCAAGAACTAGCTAAGTCATCTTCATGCATCATTGCTAACTACAGAAATGGTCATGTAAAATGCTTTATCTGTGTTTTACACAGAAAATTAAGCTAAAAGCAACAACTTACAGGGCCTTAACTATCAAAGGCAGTGGTTCTTCATAACCTTCTGGTAGCAGGCTTCTTTGGGGCCACCAACCAGCTTCCAAATCATGACACAAAGACTTATTATTAGTTATGTATGCTTGGCCTTATCTTAGCTCTTTTCAAAATCTGTTTCACTTTATCTATGTTTTGCTTTTGGACACTTTACCTTTCTTTCTTTCTGTATGTTTTTGCTTTCCTGCTGTCTCAATGGCTGACTGGCGACTTTCTGGCTTCTGGCCTCAGGCATAAACCTCTCTTTCTCCCTTATTCTCTTCTCTCTTCTCTCTTCTCTCTTCTCTCTTCTCTCTTCTCTCTTCTCTCTCTCTCTCTCTCTCTCTCTCTCTCTCTCTCTCTCTCTCTCTCTCTCTCATTCTTCCTCCTTCCTCCTCGTATTTATTCTCTGTGCCCACTAGCTCTTCCTATCCCTCTCCTACCTATTGGCCATTCATCGTTTTATTAGGACCAATCAGGTACCTGAGGCAGGCAAGGTGATATAAATGCAACACATCTTTACATAATTAAGCAAATGCAGCATAAACAAATATAACACATCTTTATATCCTTGACAAAGGCAGTATAAACAAATGTAACACTTTCATATAATGATATTCCACAGCCTAAACAAATGTTAACAATATTCCACAGCTCCCTCCTATTGCTGTGGTCCTTTAATACAGTTCCTCATGTTGTGGTAACACCCCCCCAAAAAAAATATTTTTTCTGCTACTTTATAACTGTGACTTTGTTACTGTCATTAATCATAATGTAAATATCGATGTTTTCTGGTGGTCTTAGGCAACCATTGTGAAAGGGTTGTTCTACCTCGAAGGGGTTGTAACCCACAGGTTGAGGATCACTAATCAAAAGCCTATAAATTAATAACAAGTGTGAACATGGTCAAATAAACTTATGAAATATAATACAAATTTAATCTATAGAAAATAAATTCCAGATCTGGCTAAAGTTGATGAAATTTAAAGGCAACCTATGATCAACTGTGTAGTTTTTAATTAAGATTACACAAACACCAACCAAGATTTCTTCACTGGAGTTTGTAACTCTATGACCATTCTCTTGCTTAACTCCAAGACAGACTGCTTAGAACAGTAGTATTATACCCAACTGTATATATATATTATATATATATATATATAATCTATACATATATATAGTAACAATTTTCCTCCAACAATGCATATGAAATGTGACTTTTAATTTTATCTCTAAATGGGTATGTAGAGTATAGAGAAAAGAAGAGCTGGAAATCAGATTCAGCTGGGTTCAAACCTAGAATTTTCAGAGTCCACAGTAGTATTTGCAAATATTTCAAAGTATTTAAAAATTCTAAGGAAATAGAACAAAAAGTTATGGAGAAAGTAAGATTAAAAATGACTTCCCTAAACCATGTGGGAAGCTATTAGCAAAGCTAGACTGTGCCAGCCTGTGGTTGCTGCTTGGAATATAAACTTTGGTGATCCCCATCTTTTGACTGTAGGTATCCTAAATGCGGGGATAATGGGACAATTACACGTTTTCCAGATCCAGAGACTCCACTCCACATCCTAAAGGCTATTATACTCTTGCTTCATAGACATAAATACATTATTTTTTTCCTTTCCTAGGCACGAATCCCATGTTCTTTATCAAAGAACACCACCAGAGGATTTCCATATGTGTGTGGCACAACAGCCAAGCCTCTGCCAGCTGCCATGTGTTTTTCCTTTTGGAACACCAATATGTACCTATTGGAATTCAGAGTGATTTCAATTCCCAAGACCTGCACTAAAGTTATTCTAGTTTCTAAATTTCAAGTGATTATCAGGTTTAAAATAGAAAACAATATTCAAACTTATTGCAAAAATCAAGAATGATAACAACTATGAAGTGCCCAACAGAGAGAGTATAATTTATATTGTAGTTATTTTGGATTAGCAGAGCACAAATATAAACTGTAGGGTATCTTATTATTAAGAGACAAATAAAATCACATCAGATACTGGGAGACCAATGTATGAGTCCCCAGAAGTCAAATCCAGAGATTAGTTCCTTACTTGTATTTTTCAGCCCATACTCTGCTAAATTAAATCAGTTCATACATGTGATACATGAAATACTTCACTTGAAATTTACATACCAAATAAATATGTATAAATCTTGCAAAATTAACTGCATTGCTATCTTTGTAAATGGTATATGTTTTGAGCATTTTATCCAAGAATTAGGGTAAATCCAACTTAATTACATTGCAGTTATTTTCTTTATACACAAAGAAATTAGTTGCATTATGGAATTTGCCAACACATGTGTCATACTTTCCTCTCCATCTCCCTTACCATACATTGAATCTAACTCTCACATGGCTTGGTCCTGTTTCCATCCTATGTTCATATTCGCATTTATTTCAGATTATCCCCTAGCTTCATTACTTACTAATTATTGTTGCAAGTTTATAACTTGTAACATTTTAGGCAGTTATTTTCTTAAATCATAATAGTTGCTTCCCAAAGAAAGAATAAAGTTCTGTTGCTCCCCAAAGAGAAGTAAAGTTCTGTGTGAATTTGCTTTTGAAAATCCTGGTGTTTTTCTATTTCCTATACAATTGAATCTTTTTTAAAAGTTTCTACAATTTTAAACATCACTTTTGTCATTGCGAGGCCCTATGTTCAGCAAATTCTTGAATATTAACTGGGAGCAGGAGAATAAGAAATTGGAGGAAAAAATTTCCATAGGCATTAAATCAGACTGCATAAGTGGGTGAGAGCTTCTGACCTTGATAAAGTAGCCAAGAACCCGAAACAAGATATGTCATAAGCTGAGGGGAAAACCTACTATTATTATTCTGCTAAAGGAACATAATAATAAAATGACTCCTAATGATATATTTCTTTATCCATCGGTCAGTGAGTGTCTTGCTCAGACCTCATCAGTGAAGCTTTTTCTTATAATTTAATTGGGGTGGCTAATGGGAAATATGGCAGAGGAGGGAATGTGAGGAGGAATACCTAGCATTAAAGACCTTTTGAAAAGCCATTTGGAGCTCTACTACTATAAAAG
>NW_026067924.1:14203234-14254057 GCF_014885135.2 Alexandromys fortis
ATAAACAAAGTTTTATTGTTCCCCTACAGTGGGGGACAATATAAAAGAAGGAGATGGGTATTAACACAGAGGCGCACAGCTGAACAATATGCAGAGAGTGAGAGACCTGGAGCACTCAGTACAAAATGAGATGTCTTCATCAAAGCCCTCCCATTAAGGCTCAGGGACCTATGCAGAATAGGCGATGGAAATATTGTAAGAGTCCCGCTTAGTTGCTGTTCTATTGTTATAAAGAGACATCATCATCAAGGTAATTCATAGGAGAAAACATTTAATTCGGGGCTTGCTTACAGCTTCAACTCATTATCATCATGGTGAGGAGAATGGCAAAGGCAGCATGGTACTGGAGAACAAACTGAGATCTGCAGACTGTTTTACAGGTAGCACATAAACACACAGAGAGAGACAGATGGGCGGGGGGGCGGCATGGACTTTTGAAACTTCAAAGCCCACTTCCAGCGATATACCTCCTCCAATAAGGCCTTATCCTTCCCAAACAGATTCTTTCCTTGGTGACTAAGCATTTAAATATATGGGCCTATGGTAGCCATTCTCATTCAAGCCACCATAGAGTCTGAGGAGATGGATGACTCCATATTGTTTTCCAGGCACAATAGGACTGATCCACATAGGAAAACACAGAGACTATGGCAGCATGCACAAGACCTGCAAACATTAAATCCAGACAGTGTCTCAGAACTGAGAAGGGGAAGTAGAAACAAATTCCTACCCCTAACCAAGAAGTTGTTTACAACTGATACCAATAAGGAAAGGGAAAATCAGCTTTATCCAATGGAGTATCACTGGGTCTACTACAGGGCAGCTCTATGCCTAGGAGTAGCTGGTTAACACAAACCAAATTTCATGGTTTATTATTGTTTTGACATTTTTTGTCTTATTGATCTGCTGTTTCTTCATTGTTTGTGTGTGTTTCTTTTTCTTAAGAAAGAGAATGTTAGTTGGGTGTTTAGGGAGGTTGGGAGGATCTAAGAGGAGTTGGGAGAAGGAAAATATGAACAAAAATTTATCATATGAAAAAAAGTAAATAAAACACTTTCCCTCTATATTTTTTATTAATCCGACTTCATTATTATGCAACATTGTGAATTTGAAGACAGTTCCACTGTTTAATCCAATTTATATACTTTATCTCTGCACAAACCTTAATGACTATAGACAAGTACCACACATTTTCATATTGATAAAGCAGCCTATGCTTCTGAGCTCTGGAACAACTTCAACTGCACCAAAATGGGAGCTCTAATAAACAGGTTAGATCAGTGAAAGTAACCAGTCTACCAACAGGGGATGGAGATGTGGAGTTGGTAGGACTAAACCGCCACTCCCATAAAAGCCTAGGTTTGATCTTCAGCAGTGCATGTCCTGGACATTGTGATGCATTAAACACTGAGTGCTCTTTGGACTGGAGAGGGAGGGGGAGGGAAGAGGGAGGAGGAGAGGAGGTGAAAATTTTTAAGTAAAAACAAACAAACAAATAAATAAATAAGAAAAAAGAACAACAACAACAACAAAGTATGTATCCAAGTCCCATTTAATTTGCTAGCTACGGGGCTGGAGAGATGGCTCAGCCATTTGGAGTACTGACTGTTCTTACCAGGGCCTGGGGTTTGATTCTTAGCCTCACATGTTGGTTCACAACCATTTATAACTGGAGTTCCAGGGAATCAGATGTCCTCTTCTGGCCTCTGTGGATGCAGGCATGTATGTGGTTTACATGTACATTCAGGTAAATGAGTTACACTCATAAGATATAAGAAAATAAATCTAAATTTTCAGTGAAATTAATTATGAGAAGTACCTACTCAACTGTGTTGATTTTATGAGCATTCAGTTAAAGCGCCACCATCATTTTGGTCTTCTGGTTATTGATGTCATGACAAATCCACTGCCACAAAATAGAACTTTATTAAACAATAATGAAACAAAGATATTGGAGCAAATAACACTTTATTTCTACAACATAACAGGTTGGTAGAATTAACTCCCAATATATATATACTGTAAAGGCAGCAAAGCAGAGGGAATTCTTTAGTCAACTGGCACTGTTTTATATTTGGTTTATATACACCACCCTCTTCTAATAACACACTACTTAGCCCAATTCTTTTGGTTGTGTCTACTGTGCACCTGCACCATTCTCTTAAAAAAAAATGTACCTTACACGATCAGATTGCCAGGTTTATTTGGCTTCGTGTGCACTCCTCTCTGGACAATGCTTTAAATTTGTTTTTCCTGGCCATCAAGTTTGGATAGTTTCTGTTTAAACATGTTTTGAATCCATTTGGTACTGGATGTGCATGGGCAAAGTCCTCCACATACGTGTAGCAGGGTGAAATTCTATCTTTAAGTGGACATTTAGGGAGGATTTCCACATCTCATCTCTATGCATAACTTGGCATCTATATAACTAAATTCAGGTACTTCATAGGAAGATACATGCACAATAAAAAAATGATATGATTTAACCCATCAATCAGAACAGAGAACTACTCCCACTATGTCTTTTAGTAGCTAAAGTTCTCCTTTGCTTGATCCCCACAAAAGGAAAATCAAACAATAATTGGATACTAGTGTGGCCTGCTGTTTCTTTACCATGTATTCTTGGATTTCCTTTAAATAAAGTTTCCTTGCTACTTTTGCAAATCAGCATGGGCTTTTATTTCAACTCTCTGAATAAGAGCCCAGGAATCAGACATAACAGAAAGGGAAGAGAATCCAAACTAATCATCTTCATTATGTTGTTCTTAATCTTTTTCTAAGAACATTAAAGTTATTCAGAGACACAAAGTGGAGTCCGATGAGACGGTATTGAAAACCAGTTCATGTAGAATCAACATGCAATTCATATTTAACTATTATATCAGTCTTATTGTATCTTGTTAAGCCATGTTTATTGGATATCCATGGGAGGCCTGCTCTGTTTTGCGGGGGATAACAGGGAGCAAAGGGGGAGCTGATTTGGGGAAGAGAGGAGGTGTGGGGAGAGACTAGGAGTAGTGGAGGGAAGGATGAACTGTAGTCAAGATATAATGTATGAGATAAAAATACAAGTTTTTTTTTTTTAAAGGGAGCTTTTGGAGGTTATTTTCTCTACATGTTGAAATCTTTCACCCCACCCAGAAACAAAGCATGGTTTGTTCCAGCCTTCACTGACAGCACATCTACCCCATCATGTGGCATGTTGCTAAAATTGCTACCAGGAGTATGGTGGCATAGAGTGTATTTTTATAAGCAAAACCCAATTTGAAGTTTTCCATTAATTTCTTTCCCCATTCAGAATTTATTCAGTAGTTATTACATGAGAGGCAAAATGGCAGATGCTGGACCACGACAAAAGATGCAAAAATCAATATTTTAATCTAATCATACCACTGTTCAAATCTATATAGCATCAAAAACAAATTCAGTTGACTCTAAGGTATTGACTAAAGTGTTCTTATTCAAATTACCAATCAGAAGTTTTTGATTAAAATCCATGATTGCTGGTTGTTTGAACTCCCTGCAAAGTCTCTCAATTGGAACTAGGTTATAACTAGTTGACTGCTAAACCACGGTAACACATCATCACCGTGATGGGGGTTTCTATTCCTCTCACAGAGTGTATTTTATCATTACACAGAAAATGCAGAAAATGAAACAAAGCTACAGTCTTCATACCTATGGTAACCAACACTAAAGAGACACAGCTGTAAGCACACATTGCCTGATGTGCAAACCCAATCTAAAACTGACTTGGTTTATTTTTTTCAGTTAAGTTTTTCCATAAAGATGTTGTTTGTTTGTTTTACTCTTACTAAAATGAATAATCCAAAAAGATTAAAATCTGTCATGGCCTAGATTCTAAGGTATAGGTCGTAGGTATTCTTCGGGAGTCCAAGTGTGGCTAAGACAGAAAACTTAAAAATCAAAACACTAAGCAACAACAAAAATAATAACTCCTCCAAAGTTAGCCACTTTACACTTCGACCCATCTTCTATACCCAGAGAATACTGAGCATAGTTCTGTTTATGAATGAAAAAATGAAGCTATTATACTCAGAAGGAATTTTTACACATTTTTGGCTCTCATATTCCTTGATGTTCTTGCTACAACAAAACTCTCCCCTAAAAATCGATATTCTGAAAATATTCACTTATTCTAAGAATTTCAAAAATGCTTAAAACATAAGAAAATCAAATGCTCTTTTGTTCATAAGCTGCGCCTTTACAACCTCAGTGAAACTGTTGAATTTATGGTAATATTAATTCCCCTCACTAGCCAGCTGTTATGAGCTGTTCAAAGCAAGAGTTTTTGTTGAAGAATTAATATGCAAAATTGCATTTTACAGTCACAAAACCCCAAGGTTTTCAAATCTCTCAATTACATCATTCACAGAAAATTCAAATAATATGTTCATTCCCACTTCAAATATTTACAAGGGTAGGCTTTGCAAATTTAGCAAATTTTAATGCTCAAACAGGAATAAATGTTTAAGAACCAGAGATTTTAGCTGTAATGGTATGCCACTACCACGTTGCTAGGCAGCTGACAAATTCCACCAAAATAAGAGTCCAACAAGGGCAGGCATGCCCCTCTGATGCAGCAGCTACTAACCATGGGCAGATACTGAGCTCTTTTAATCTGACTATTTAATTCCAAACAATTTCAATTAAAATAGTCAAGCATGGACATTTGTTGCCTATGAAGTTTCATTATTAGAATTCCATATTGTATGGTATGGTATTAGGTGGTAGTAGGCTGTGTTATATTTTTAATATACTGTGTTCACAGTCTTTAAAACTGATTGATTGATTGATTGTGTGCAATGTAGGTATGAGTGCACATGCCATGGAATGCTTTCAGAGGTCAAAAGATCTTGATTCTCTTCCTCCACTTTCATGTGGGTTCCAAAGGTGGAACTCCAGCCACCAGACTTGTATGGCAAGTAAGCTGTTTTGCCACACTGTGGGTTTTTTAAAAAAAAAAAAAAACTTGTCTTTATATTAATTTTGGAGAATCTACTGGATGGATTAATTTTACACCTTGTCCTCCCAGGCTAGAGATTCTTTCCTAAAATGCACTTACATCAAATTTGTAGAATGTCTTTTCATCTGTGAGTGGTAGCTAGGGTCTTCAGCATCATTTTAGTAGGTAACCAGTCCATAAAGGGTCACAGTGAGAGATGGTACAGAGATTTCATTCAATTCAGAGGTCCTGGAGTCAAGAAAGAGCAGGTTGGGGAATGTAAACCTCAAGCTTCTGACTCAAGATGTTAGAGTATTTGGAGAAACTGTCACTATAGAAAATGGCAAAGATAGAAGTGGCATGGATTAAGAAACCCTTGCCATGTGCAGATCACACAAGCAAGAAAGTAAGGAAATAAGGCTGTCACTACTGCCAAGGTTATATGCATCAGAACTCTGTAGAATTTTTTTCTGATATAGAGAGATCGAATGAATATTTAAAATCTGGCATAGGAAATGATATCACTAGCCATTTAAGATAGTAACACGGTTGTTAGGGAATGTCACAAAACTGGGGAAAAATGGGAAAAATCAGTTAACTTTTAACACAAGAACCATAGGTATAATTCAAAACAAAATTCATGTGCATACTGTGGATTGCCATATATAGTTATAACTAGAAATGTAAGAGGGTAAACTATGTAAGAGTCAACAGTGATTGAGAGCTAGGTGAATGTATGGAGCGTCACTGAATTAGGATCTTTAAGGGATTGATCTTTGTCTCATTTGGACTGACAGCTCACAGATAACAACACTGAGACTTATTAATTATGAAAGCTTAGCTCTGGCTTAGACTTGTTCTCAAATAGCTCTTATCACGTAAATTAACACTCTGCCATGTTCATTACCTCATCTCTGTGCTATCCATCCCATTTCCTCCCAATCTGCCTGGCAGCTCCTCCATTCTTCTTGCCAGAGTTCTCTCCCTTCCTGGAAGTTCTGTTTGTACTTCCTGCCTAGCTATTTTATTCAGCTTTTTATTACACCAATCACAGCAATATGTCTTCACAGGATGTACAAATAGCCCATAACAGACTTTGGCCAAGTATAAGATATTTTTCATGAAGCTGCAACACAAAGTGGTATGTACAACTTAAAAAATAAATCTGCAAAAGTTAAAGATCTTCCTAAAGGAATATTATTGAGTTCAGATGGACTACATTAAAGGGAGTTCAATACATCTGTCCGTCCAGGCAGAGAAATGAGAAGATGCCTTGGGGATTTGAAGTAAGAATGAGCAAGGATCTCCAGAGGTACATGTTTGAAAACAGAGAACTTACTATATCAACACATCTCAGACACTAATGAGAGGGAATTTTAGGTGAGTTGCATGATGTTTTTAATTCACTGTCATTTCCAGAACCATTGGGGGCTTAGTATATGTGTGTCCATCTCACCAACTCTTTACTACCAGTGTCTATTCTTTGAAGAAATTGAAATGACCCTCTTCCCAGGCTCAGGCCATGTCAAAATGCTATGGGCACAGATGGAGCCATGGGCAGAAAAGATGCCGGAGCACAGATTTCAAGACTTCAGCCACAGTTTTCAGAAGCTGTAGAATCTGTGAGGACCACATTTAGATTTGCAAGTAGAAAAGGGGACTCAGGTAATATGTGTGAAGTGAGCAAAATAAACAGAACTCTGTGCTGAGGGAAACAAATGTTAGAAGGAATCAGTAGAGTTGAAAAGTCTGAAAATTCAGAGAAGATTAGAGGGATCTAAAAATTTCTGAAAACAGGGATGGATTTTTTGCTCTCACCTCCTTCTCTGTTACTCACAACCTAAAGAATCCTTTGTGAGGCTTTCAAATTTCAGGCATGAGAATTAAGAACTCCTGACTTCGGTGTGTAAAATTCTTCCGATGGGGAAAAAAAAGGCTGTGGCAAAATATTAATAACATAAACTTATTATTTTTACCAAATTGAAGCATCTAGTTTATTTTGCCCACATTGTTAGGAACTTCTTACCTTTATCTGCCACAAAAACTTTTATCATTCCATGCCAATAATTCATTTCAATTCAACAACAACTCTTTCCGTACCCCCTCAATGTTAGTAATGTCCAGATAATGATAGATTGAGTGTTCCTGCACGCCATCAGTCTAGACACAAAACCCAAGCTCACTGATTTGGAGCCAAGAACTGGACAACTAAAAAAATCCTGTAAGGAAGCAGTGTCCCTTATCTGCTGCTCTTCAGCCGTGTTTTCATTTCAGGAGTGCATAGGCCAAGTTTGGATGATAGATGAATAGAACAGGGATGGCCTGTAAAGCTTCTAGACAGTGATGGAGATCCCATTCAGAGTAGGAAGAACTACAGGCCATCTTGTTAACTCATGGTCTTGACAACCTAGCAACTCCCAGTGAGTAGAAATGTTCCAATGAGTGATGAAGGAAGCCCAGAGACAGGAAGCCAGAACGGGGACCCCAGGCCAGAGGATGAACATGAGAGAAGAACCATAACTATCCATAACCCTGAACCCTCAATAGCCTGACCCAAAGGATGCTCTATACAAATTTAGGAAGCCCTTCAAAGAATACAGACCAATGACATGCTCAGTTTGAGGAATACTCCATGCTTACGCATCACCAGGACAAAACCTGATTCCAGGGAACTGGGAACTCCCAGAATTTCTCTCCTCTACAGAGAAACTGGTGACCAAGAACCAGCATGGCCACACCCAGAAGAGTAGCTTCCCAGAGAATCAGGAATTGCTTTAATAAGTATAACAAAATATGCACACTTTGAATGTGATTGGTGCTACTTTACTAATACATGTTCTTTCACTGAAGTGCCATCAGCAAGGATAATATTATATTTCAGCAGTTGACTTTGTAAACGGGGCACAGAGAAAGAAAGAACTCAGTTTCCAAACACAAAGTCACAATAAGGAAATGGGAAAGGAAGCTACAGTGGCTCATCAGTACATAACTGCATGCATGATTGAAATGTAGCACCAAATCCCTTAAATACATACAATTATTAGGTGCTAATAAAAAAGATTTTGAAATGTTTGAGGTGGAAATATAGCTGCCCAATTTGATGACTGCATAGCACAGTATTTCAAATGATTACTGTGAATCTGTTAAGTAGATATAATTAAAGTAATAATTCTTTAAGGAAACAAAGACCAAAGTAAACAGAATTCCTGCTAGCTTGATCAGTATGTGCGTCCCACTTTCCCTTTCAAACCTTCTAAGTTCTGAAATGTCACCATAAGGTGTGGGCACAATTTACATATTTGCTTCCGAATTCGTTTTCTTTGGCCCTTCTGCCTCCTTTCTCTAACCAATTACAGATATGCTCTCAAAAGATTCTCAGAAACATCATTTATTTAAAAACAAATATTCTTTAACTTTCTTATTGAGGTGTTAACATTTTCTATGTTCTTTTTTCTGATTGATAATAAAATTAAATAAATAAATAAAAATAAAAGCTAAATTCATATATTCTCCCCAATATCTCTAATCTGTTTACTTTATTTTTCATTACATACCTGATACATTTCATGTATTTTGAAATCTTCCCCTGAAGAAAGCATTAAAATATAGTGTCAGTACATGAATTTCTCAAAAAATAAAATAGAAAACTTTGAAAGAATGAAAACTGAAAGAGATTCAGATAAGTGTGTACTTGCAGACCTGCCCAGTAGTCAGGAGAGCAAATTCTTGCCCATGACTTCATGTTCTATGTTGTTCACCAGTGATGTTGATCTTTTGGCCTGGCATGGCAGGGCCACATTCATTCCTGAGTGTCGGTGTGTCAAGCCAGAAGACAACAGAGATCCTTTGTATGCCACTACCACCATCCAGACCTGGCATAATGCTTGTAGATTCCACTGGAACATTGTTAACCCCCAGTGCATAATTGCGTCTCTTGTATCCAACCCTTCAAATGCACTAATCAGAAAATGCTCTCTAGCCTAAGTTAGTGGCAAGGTTACCACAGTTAATTAATAATCATGTTTTTCTATTAATTGATGAAATCATGATATAAAGTGAAAGTATTTTTAACTATTTCGTGTGTGTGTGTGTGTGTGTGTGTGTGTGTGTTAGGATACAGGTGGAGTCAAAGGAGTTGCAGGCCTTTAGATTGTCAAGCTGGGATGCAAGCATTTTTTTTCAGTGCACATATCAATAAAAAAATTGTGCTGCAGATGCACTCACGTGTGTGTGCACATACATACCTGTGCCAAGTTCACTCCAACACACTGATGTAAGCTTATCATTATTATTTTCTTATACTGTGACTAAATCCTTCTCAGTTAAACGTATTTTCTAACTTAGTCTTTTCAACCCGTAGTTTATTTTTGAAAGTTTTTTCTTTTAATTTTTTCACATACTTTGTAATTTTCCATGATAGCTTTATTGTCTTTCATTTCTAATTTAATTTTGTGGCTAGATCACACACTCAGTTTGATGGTATGATTTATGTTCTTATAAATTTATTGAATTTTGCTTTATTTCCATCAATGGAGTCTAATTTCCTTAATGTTCCATGTCACTTGCAAAGAATGTGTTTTCCAGCCTCTGTGAACTCCCCTATAAATACTGCTGAGGTCATATTTCTTGGGTTCTTTTAAGTTTTCTACCGCCTTACGGAGATTTCTGTTGACTCAGAACCTCAGTTATTGGATAGGAATGTTGCAATCTCCAATTTAAACAATTATGGTTTCATTTAATTTTCCTCTCAGTTTTCTGTGTTTATTTCACACATTCCCGATTCTTTTATGATTACACATTTGCTTACATTTGTTGTGTATTTTGAGATAAATTGTTCCTTTGTCATTTTTATACATTGCTCTTCTTTAAATGTTTTCTTATGATCTATTTTATTTGTTTTATGATTACTACCAGAAAGCTCTATAGATCCTATCATTTTGCTTTTAAACTGTTTGCATTCTTATGATTTAGGTAGAATTATTGTGTAAAATATACAGTTGAGTTCTACTTTTTCTGCTTTTATTTTATCAAGTCTAATAATAGCTGCCTTTTAATGGGCAGATTTAGTTCATTTACTTCCCATGTCTCTTAATTAGGACTTCTACTACTGTGATAAAATACAGTGTCAAAGAAACTTGAGGTGGAAGGGGCTTATTTTACCTCACACTTTCAGGTAACAATCCATCATTGAGGGAAGTCAAGGCAGAAACTTGATCAGGAGAGGAACCTGGGGCAGCATCTGAAGCTGAAGCCAGGAGGAAGTCTGCTTACCACCCTTTCCCCATGGCTTACTCAGCTTGATTTCCTATACACCTCAGGACCACCTGCCTTTGGTGAAACCACCCACAATGGTCTCTGCCTTTCTACATCAATCACTGATTTAAGAAAATAGCCACAGTCTTGTCTAGAGGCCACTCTAATGGAGGCATTTTACCAATTGTGCTTCCATTTTCCTCTAAGTCTAGCTTTCATTAATTTCACACACACACACACACACACACACACACACACACACAAGCACAAGAAAACTGAAGGTCACTGTGTAATACCTGACATTGTTATAGTCCAGTAATAGCATCATTCTATTAATAATTATTGCCCATACTTTGTTTCTTAATTTTTTTAATTTTTGAGAATTTTCTTCATCATCATTTGCATTTGTGGTTGCATGGGTGTGTCCATGTGCGTCTATGTCTGTGTGCATATGTGTGTGGATGTATGTGTGTACTTGCCAGCACACACAGGTGCCATGGAATACATGTGGAACACAGAAAACAACTTGCAGTAATTGTTTCCTCTTTCCACCATAGGACCAAGGTTTGGAACTTGGGTTTTCAGACTTGCAAGGCAAGTGTTTTTATCCCTGAATCTTCTCCCTCTCTTTGCATCTAACCATCCTACTCTTCCATTACTTTTTTGGGTACCTTTGATGGACTTATTTACACACTAGCATGCTCTCTGTTTTACTGCTTATGTAAAGAGTTTACAGTAACAGTCATAACTTAGCACAGCAGATCTTTAAGTATCATGTCACATTACATATGTGACACATACAAAAAGCCTACAATAATAACTCTAAGGTCAGCTTCCTCCAGATTCTGTACTCTTATTTTAGTACACCTTACTTCCACATAAGCTGTGAATGACACACTGTTGACTTTAGGTATTTTTAAGCTATGGTATAATACAGTTAACTTTAATTTCAGTTTATAGTTCTATACATTTTTATATGTGTGTAAATATCATGTAGAACAAATTAACAGAGATCTCTCTGCTAGTATCAACTCGATTAAGACTTGAGCCTTAATATTTAGTCACACATTTTTGACGCATTTGTGAGGTTACCTCTGGGTAAGAGGAATATTTATCAACAAAAATGAATAAAATGGGTTTCCCTCTCTAATGTAAGTGGGGCTCTATCAGAATGGGTTACTGGGAATAAGTAGAAGAGTGGCTCCTGCCAAAGTACCTTCAACCCAGGACATACTCTTATCATGCCTTAGAAGCAGATCTGTGCCATTGGTAGTCATGAGCTGTAGTTTTTGACTGAACTACAGCAACACATACACTATAATGGGCTACTAGCTTACCAAACATAGTATAGAGACCCTGAGATATTTTGTCCCCAGAAGGAGAAGGATAAAGTGACAGGGACTGAGAGGAAGGGAAGAGGGAAATCAAGAAAAGGGAGAGGGAACGAATACCGTGCTAGGAGTATAGGAAGACGTCCCCTTGCTTCCATCTGGACGCTCCTGGTGGCTAACCATGTGCACCACCTCTCTGCACACTCATTTCCCATCTGGGTTGTCTTTGGTGATGCGCCTATTCAGAATTTACCTATCTTTGAGTTGTACATAAAATCTTTTGATTTTTACAAATCTTTATGGACGCATTGTCTTAAAAGTGTTTTTTACAGAACGGAGGAGACTCACGTTGATACCATATTCAGGAACTCTAACTCCAGATCCCAAAACGATTCTGAGCACTTCATCTTATGGGAAACATACTAGCGAAACAAAATAAGGAAGGAGACTGTTCATATTTGCCATTCATAACCCTCTTGATTGTGTGTGGGTACAAGAATGTTTGCGGTAGTGTTTTTATTCAACCAGAATAATTATGTCTAACACCTCTTACAAGGTATAACTGCTGAAGATAGAATTTCTCAATCTATGCTTGTCTGAAAATGTTTCCTTTTAAAATTTTCTTTGAAAGACTAGTTTCATTAAGATAGAAAATAGCTTCAGGTTAACTTTCCCCCACTTTCTTAATGGCATCCTGCTGTTTTCTGGCTTGTACCACTTTGATGACAAATTCAGTCATCTTTCTTGGCTCCCTCTTGAATGTACTATGTGTTTTGGTCAACTAGTCTCCTTCCATTTTTTTCTTCAATTTTTTACTGTTTCAAGTAATTTGATTATAACATGCCCTTGGCTTTTTCTGACCTTATATTGCTTGGATTTGTTGGTTTTAATTATTTAAATAACATTTAGAATAATTTCATCAATTTCTTATGTGATTATGATTCTTTTCCTCTCATTCTGAAATTCTAATTCTATTTTGAATCCTTCTACATGACTTTTGGTGAGGTGCTGAGGTTCTTAACTTAAGACCACCAGGTGAGTTTTTCATTTTAAATATTGAGCTTTTTTGTCCCCAGATATTCTACTGCAGTGTTCTGCTGGGTTTTTTTTTATTTCTCTTCTCATTCTGTTTATGAGCTTCCTTAAATATTGATACCTAATACTGATAGCCAATTTCTCTGTCATCAATCCAAGACTGTCTCTTCTATTGGTGGATTTCCCTAGTGGGTAGTTGGCATCTTTCCCTGATACTCTATGCATCCATGGAATTATCTTAAATAATAGAACTGAGAAGATTGTGATGTCTATGTTTACAACTTGTTTTCTTCTTCTAAATAGTGTTTTCCTTTCTCCTGGCACTCAGGATGTAAGGCTTGCTTTCATCTTTTCTTCTGGCCTGTAGGTAGGAAGCATTCAGATGAACTGAGAAGAATGACAAGAGAAGCCCTATGTCTGAGGAGGCCCCTGTTCTCCTAGTGTATAACTAAGTGTTCCTTAAGGTCCCAACACTCTGGCTAGTTGAAACTAAAGCACCCTTTTCTTTAAGACCAGGCCCATAAGTATTTTGCTTGCACCTGTCTAGTATTGTGTGTTTTGCAACTTCATGAAGTTTGAATCGAGAGTTATGTAACTTAATATTATTGTTGAATATTTTCTCTCTTCTTTCATACTCTACCCCTTTCAGCCTTCTTTAACCAAACATTTTCTTGCTCAGTATCTGATAATAGCTGTCTTTTGGTGCTAGTTCACTGGTTTTCTGGTTATTTACGAAATTAAAACAAGTCTGACTGATATTAACAACTCCTACCTGCCTGGAAATGGCTATGATAAGAGAGCTATTGTTTTCAGCAAGAACACAAAAGTTGGAGAAATTCAGGAAAAAAAACATATAACTTTACAAAAGGAGGAATTATCAGGATAAACTTTTAAAAAATTTCATATGCCACTTGTTGTCAGAGGCTAGAAAGTGTGAGAGATAGAGAGGAAAGAAAGGGTATTCACCAGGTACAGGGCTACAACTAGATGGAACTAGCATGTCATAGCCCCTAAAGCATACTAAGACTATTTGGCAGCATGTAATTAATGGTGTTTCAAAACATCTAGTGCAAAAGCTTTGGTCCTAGTGCAAAGAAATGTCAAATGTCTGAGATAATGGATAGACCAATACTCATGACCTGATCTTTGTGCACTTTAAACACAAAACACATGTGTGAAAATAACTCACTGTGCCCACAAATGTGCCAGGTAAAGTTGAAAAGCACCTTTAAAAGTTGATGTATTAACAATGTATAACAACAGAAGATTCCCTATCCTACTAACAGCTTAAAATTAGAACAACTACATTGATACAAGGGTCTACAGAGTAAAGAAAACATAACATTTTGAAGACTTTTTATTTTTTCTTTTAAAATATGACACTCTGTCTGGCATGTCAGACATCAGGGCTTTAATCAATTCTGTTTCAAACTCCAGAAACAAAATTATGTTTGCCACAAAGGAAGATAATTTAGAATTCCTCCTGTGAGTTGAATATTAAATCTATATATTACCTGTTCAAAAGTGTTCACATAATCTATTTATGAGAATATGTACAGCTGGTTCATCATCCACACCCATCCTGCAAGGGAAGGGATAAATGGTGTGGATACAGTTTAAGGAACAAGGTCAACACTGTACTTATTTGTTTGAAAGAGCTGAGAGTTCGTGCTCTGCTTCAAGTTTGTTTGGGAAAATAAACACACTCAGTGGCCACGCTGGAAAACAGATCAGAGAAAGAAGTTGGAATGTGCAGACCTTCAGGCTTTCTAAATGACTGTCATTAGGCCCACAAGCATAAACGCTTGGATTCTGCAAAGGCCTGCATCTTTTAAAAGAGCCTTGTGGGCTAGCTGTCTCTACACATAAGATGGCTTTTAAAATAAAACTGAGACCTTCCTTGACAGCCAACTTGCACATTGATAACTTATTTTCCTAGATGTTTGTTGTAAAGCATTTGCAATGATTTCTCAGTTTACCTGTTCTTATCTTTAAATTATTAATAGTCTTCTAAAATGGTTAATGCTTTCTAGACTCATAATAGAACTCTTTGTATGGCTATTCTCTTCTCATATTTCAAAAACACATTAAAGTTTAATTCTACATTTGCCAGGTCATTGTTCAAGATGACAAGTCACTAAACACAGTTTTTATTTATTTGTATTATGGAACTTAATCTAGCTTGCTATTGTGAATACGAACAAAAAAATGAAGGATAAAAACTTACTTTTCTGTTTCCCTGAAAAATATAATTTCCTGTGTAACTGTATTCAAGTAAAATCAGTATTGTATTTCTTTCAAACAAACCAACTGAATAGAAGTACTTTATTCCCCAATAATCAACTTTAACCTTCAAATAATTTTCTATTTTCTAAACATTAAATATAAATTAGTCATAGCTAGGAATGTGCATGAATATGACCCTTATGGTCAAGACACAGCATGAAGCCATTGGAGAAAACTGAGTTGTCTGCACTTACGGTGGTCTTGAAAAGAGCTCAGAAACCATCAGGTGCTGTCAGCCACAGGTGCTAAGAGGAATTCCACTCCACAACCATATTCAGAAACATGGGTTCACTGCCATTAGTATGCAGGGTACTGAAACTGTATTGACAGGTTCATGAAGCATATATTGGATAGCACTCTTGAAGGAAAGGTGCATACATTATGTTCACCAGAAACCGCTGAGTGATAGGTCCATCAGGATGTCTCATAGGATGAACAGCTGCAACAAGTAGAAGTGACGAGACCAAAGCAAAGATGAGTGCAAAGGAAACAGATGCCGGTACATCCTTAATTGGCAATCAGATGGGTTGCAACAACTGGAAAGATAATCACGGAAGAACAGCTCAGGTCATGCCAGCTACCAGAGCAGAACTGCATGGAGAACCTGGATACAACTGAGATAAACAGGGCCCTCATGCCGAATCCTCCTATCAAAGTACATATAATAGTCTCCACATGAGATTGAAATTACATCCAGAGAAACATTAGCTTCCCTGCCACCAGGACCATAAATGGATCTCAATTCAGCCTGTTTCCTCTGTCACTTACCCATATATCTACCCTGTGTGTAGAACATATGACACCCATTAGTTAGCTGTGCATAGAAGGTGCAAAGTAGACTTACTCTAAGACCTGAGGGCTCATCAGTTCTCACAATGTCTCTCTGTAGGGTCATCCTGTGAGCCATAGAGACTTGACCTGCTCAGATAGCCACTGATAGGAAACACAGTCATACAAATGCATAACACAGAGTGGATGTTCCCGGGAAAAAAAAATAAAGAATTAAAAAAGTAATCGTGATGTTCATATGTGTATCTACTACAAGTCACATTCAATGCTAGGAGGCTCCTTTTTGAAAACAACTTCAATCCTTTCAGCTACTTTAAAAATAGGTAGTGTTCCTAATTTAAAAACAGCAAATAGGGACTGGAAGAGTTAAGAGACCTGTCAACCATCACAAAATTAGGCAGAAGACTTGAGTCAAATCCTGTGTTTAAAGTCCAGAGTTAATAATCATTCAAAATTTATTACTAATTACTGGTGTGTGTGTGTGCATGTATGTGTGTGTACATGTGCATGCATATGTGTGTGTTTATACATGTGTATCACAGTGCATATGTAGAGGACAATTTGCAAAAGCCAATTCTTTTCTTGCATCATGAGAGGTCCAGGGATGGAATTTAGGTTGTCGGGCTTGCTGGCAGACCTCTTTATCTGTGATACATATACCTTGACTGGGGGTTAATAATCTTCAGCTGTATATTGCCCAGTCCCTCAAAATAAATGAGTGATTGAATGAATGAGTAATATCATATATATATATATATACATATATATATATATGTAAAATTCTCACACTGCCATGTATCTCACATGATTTAAATGAGTTTCAGAATCAATTACTTATGCCTTTAATGCAAATGCTATATTAAGGCTGAGCTACGAATGTCTTAACTCTGAAGCTGCAGCAGTCTTTCAGCCTGAACTCAAGCATAGAGAATGATGGAGTCACTGATGAGAAATCAATAGCCGAGGTATTGAGCTTGAGAGCCAACCCTGTACTCCCATCACTTGAGGGCTTTTAAAAAGAAGGCCGCTGGGCATTCAGTGTCAATCTGTGTATTTAGTGGCTCATGGAAGCCTAGGCTACAGTGACACCTTGTCACAACAATCAAAATTACTATCATCATCATAACAACAACAATAACAATAAAAATAGCCATAGAAATAAAACTGTACTTAAAGGTCAGTGCACAGGATCATGGTACATCTATGTAGAGGTACTCAAGAGCATTCTAAATAGAAGCCCTCTGCCTCCCATTCTCAGGTGAATGCACACCACGACATTAAACTCTAAATGTATGACCATGCTTTTGTGAAAGCCAGATGGGAGTTACTTTCTCATCAGTTCCTCTCTGTATTGATTTGGAAATACCAGTTCCTAGAAAAACAAATGGGAGCAAACTGTAGATGGAGTATTGCATTCTGAGAAGTGTCATCTCTCCAGATAAAGTGTTCAAATGGGACTAGAACAGAAAGAGATGTAGTAACCAGCGCATGAAAGATTACAGTCTCACAAACTCTTTATCACGCCATGTCAGAAGCCCAGTAATGGAATGAAATAATCAAATTTAAATCTCCAGAACTTTCTTTTACTATCTAAAGATAAGATGAGGCTATACCATTTACTCTATTGTATAGATTTGAGTAGTACAAAGATGTATTACCTCACCATGTAGACTGGCATGCAGTAAGTCTAGAAAATAATTTTTCTTTTTGCTACACACAGTTTAGTTGATTGTAATAGAATAAAAGCAGGGTGAGGGAAATGTCTACATGGGTTAATACTTGCTGTGCAATCTAGAGGACATGGATTCAGAGAGCTCTTGAGAAACCAAATAAAATCCAAGTACAGTCACACAAACCTCAGTATTAGGGGAAAGAAAACAGAGACAGGAGAACCCTTGGGACTCACTGGTCAGCTAGTCTGGGTAAAGAGATCCTATCTGAATAAAAATGACAGATGATGGGGGAAGAGATCTAATGTCAATCTCTGCCCCCCACATATCTCATCCATGTGAACACACATACACTACCATGTATGAACACATGCACAACACCATACATGTGCCCCACACATACATGCACACACACGCGCGCGCACACACACATACATACTCACAAACACACCATGGAATAAAAGCAATAAACAGTCTATAAAAGAGTGCAGAGCAAAGAGACCATGAAAAATTTCAGAAACCCCCAAAAATTAAAACTTAAAACCCAGAAAAAGCACAGAGACCATGCTGATTAGGGTTTTGTCTTGACACATATAAGAGTCTGGGAAGATAGACTTTCATTTAAAATGCCTCTATCAAACTGTCTCGTAGTGGAGCATGTGGGGAAAATTCTTTTGTAATGATTGATGTAGGAGAACCCAGCCTACTGTGGGTAGTTCAAAACCTGGGCTGGGAGGAAGGAAGTCAACAGCATCCCTCCATTGTCTCGACTTCAGTTTCTGTTTTAACTTTCCTGCATGATGGACTTACCCTGCAAGTCAAATAACCTCTTTCCTCTCCAAACTGACTTTGCTCACTATTTGTCACAGCAATAGGTAGCAAACTAAGGCAGAAGCAAAAAAACTTATCTTTTAAAATCTTATTTTCCTTTCACAGCTAAGTGCAAAACCAAAGGTAGGTGTTGATGAAAAGAGGTGTACAAAGTATGTATGTATATATGTATAAGCTGTATATTAGATGTATATATATAATATAGATAGATATACATGTCATAGATATGTAAATATGACTATTGATAAACAATAGAGCAGTAGACCATAGATAGTTAATAAACAGGCAGTAGATAAATAGAAGACAGGTAGGTAGTTAGATAGACAGATAGATGATAGATACATACATACATGCCTACAAACATAGATACTTATATAGATACATAGATAAATACATAAATACATAGATATACAAATGTTATACAGAGCTAAACAGATATGAAAAGCTATTCAGAGAGCTGGTGACTCTGACTAAAGGAGGTCCAAAAGCGTCTTCTCCTGTCTTTTCATCCTTTCTGGAAGGACAGAATGACTTGCATATACATGTATTTTAATTATAAATATGTTGAGAAAACACACCTGACAAACATTTGTGAAAATAAGCAATTAGAAATACCTCCCACAGAGAATATTTCTCAAAATATATCTAAAAAAAAGCACACAAAATATTAAAATATCAGATGTTTTTCCAGTAAAAAAAAATCTCCATTAGCATGAGGGAATGATGGAAGAGAGACGAAGCAATGAGTGCCCCTCAGAAGAGCATGCTCAGGACTGTTGTGTCATTTATCACAAGTTTCATAGTAAGTATAATTACAATAGAAACAAAACAAACTCATATAAAGCAAACTCACTATGAAGATATATTTGAATAAAGTTCATAAGGCTTGAAGAGAGACCACCCTCCCCTTTTGAAAAAGCTTTCCTTGCACAGCCGGGATTCTGTGGGATAAATGGTGTCACTTCAGGTCAGACTCAAGATCTGCAGAGTATAAAAGACACGTTGGAACAAACAGGAGCGTATTGGAAACAGATGTTAGTGTAGAGTCATTTTGGTGAAGTTATAGTCATCTTTTAGAGTATGTGGACAGGGAGAAATATACACTGGCTCCCAGGCTTGGTCAGGAGACCAGGGCTGATGTTGCAGTAGGGGCTTCTTGTATGCAGTCTGCATGCAGATGCTAAAGGATCTGTCTTTGGTACAATGATCAAAGATTCTCTGGGCCTTATTTTATCTCAAGCAAAATAAGACCCTGATGCTACAGAAGTGTTCCCCCAAGGCATGAGGAATCACATGTAAAAGAAAATTGATAAATCTTTACTGAGCAACTTAACTTTGAGTCTCTGTTTTTTCAATCTGCTTCCTAATCTCGAAAACAGTAAGAATTCTCCTCCCATTTACAGAAGAAAGCTAAACATCAGGGAAGGAAAGAATGGACACTAAGGCTTTTATTTTGTAATGTCTATCTTCATTCCATTTCTTTTCTTTCTTACTTTTGCATAGAGTGGGGGTACTGGGAATTTAACCAAGAGCCTCACACAGGTTTGGTGCTGCAAGTGTTTGTCACAAATGCTTGGCAACGTCTGTGTCATCTCAGTAGCACATACAAGGGAGGAAAATGAAAAACAACTCCGGAAATCATCCTCTGACTTCCACATGTGATCTGTGGCGTGAGGATGCTCTCTCTCTCTCTCTCTCTCTCTCTCTCTCTCTCTCTCTCTCTCTCTCTCTCTCTCTCTCTCTCTCAACAATAATGGGCATTTTGTAATTTGATCTTAAATAATTAAACACAATTACAGTCTTTTTATTTATGCTTTTCAAGGCAGGCCCTTCCTAGGTGGCTGAGGCTGGTCTAGAACTTACCTCAGGCTTCAAACTCTCCAGTTTTGGATTGCAAATGAGTATCACTATGCCTAGTAGTAAAGCAACTCTTTTTAATTTTTTTTCTTTCTAAACATTTCTTTATTTGTGTGTATGGATATACACCTGCCACCGTGAGCACATGGAAGTCTGTAAACAAATGGCTTTATCCTTCTACCCCTTGGGTCCATAGGATCTAACTCAGGTCTCAGGCTTGGCACCATTGTTTTTATCTACTAGCTAACTCATTGGTGCTGATAAACCAATTCCTAACAAAAGAATTGATTTCTCGTATTCTGTATGACTTATTGCAACCTCATTTTTAAACCAATCACCAGCTCTTCTTCACAGGGTGGTCATCAACATGAAACAAGATTCTTAGCTAACACTGAGAGCACAGAGTGCAGAGCCTGCCCGCCGTGAGCACAACTCTCATTGTTCTTCCCTAACCGCAGACTAGACACTGAGATAAAATGATAAATGAGCAGAACATCACCCTACATATTTATGTGTGCTCTGCTATTTGTGACTCTGTACTTTTTCATGCGGAGAAACCATGAAAAATATCACTGGGCTTATCTTGTGGAAAAGAACAAATTTTTCAGCCATGAACAAGGCACAGATACCATTCCCTGAGAACCGTGTGGGAGTATAATAATTCCTTGAGTTATCATACCAAAAAAGGAAAGCAAAAGTGCTTTTCAGATTTGGAAAATACTACATTGAATGAAGATGAGAGTCCAGAGGAGGATCAGCCTGCAAAGACAGCAAAACAGTTATTGAGTCCAACCTGTCAACCTCCCCTCTTGGCCCTTACCCAAAGCCCTAACTTCACCCTTTTATCTTCTTATATGTTACCACCACCAGAGAAAAATCTCTGGAAAACCTGTAGCCACAGACAGAGGGAGACATTTTGGCTTTGCAATAATGAATCATTTCTTGACTGACGAATGACGTTCACATTTGATCCATTATAGGAAAGAAAAGTTTCCAGACATAACTAAATCCTACAGCTTAAGAGGCCCTGCATATTCTTTAGTTGATACATGTAAGATTAGGTCCTCCCTGAAAAAAAAAAAAAAGAATAAAAAAAAAAGAGAGAGAGAATAAGGCCAACAAAGAAAAGAGCACATAAAAGCCAGATTTCTATCTCGGTTTATGCAAGATTTCAGATAGGAATAGACTGCTAAAATAACAAATTGTTTGGCCTGGAGTCTCTGGCTGTATATTTTCCTTGACTAATCGGTTTTAATGAAACCCTCACTCCCACAATAATAGCAAGACATAACAACTTCTTGGAATTCCTCCCCGTATTGTCTCAAGCAAGACTCCAGAACAACTGAAATGAAATCCTTAGCTGTAAGCAGAAAAGAGCACTGTCCCAAAGTGCCCCGGGTTATCAGCCTGTTTCTCATAAACCAGCTCCTGAATTAGGTTGCATGGTTTAAAAAAAAATTACACACTGATACATCTGCAAGCCGAACAGATGAGCCCTTGATGAAGGCCAAGCCCAGTGAAAGTAAGTCAAGCTGAAAGAGAGACCTTAACTGCTGTAAGGTTGAACCAGATGTTTTCGTAGATCCAGCCCAGTCATGTGGTGTGATTTATAAAGCAGCTTATAGGAAACAGATGCCCAAATTCTGTCCTCATGTCCTCTGGATTCTGCTTATACTGAGGAATACAACTGAGAGTTTTACCTTACATTTTTAGTTTTTAATTTTTCATACAATTAAATTTGATATATGTATCATGTATGCCTTACCTACTACCCTTTCTTTTCTCAGCCTTCTCTCTTACTATTAGTCTCCTTAGTGCCACTAAATAACTTTACTTCCATTTTCATATCATAAATTCATATATTATATTATGTATACATATATATATATAATAATCACAAATGAGATCTGTGTGTTCATAAGTGTGCAGGTGCACATAAGTATGTAAGTTGCAAGTACATGAGTGTGAAAATACACGTGGAGGTTCAGAAGACAACAACATCCAGATGGGGACAGAACTCTGGTCCCCATGCTTGCAAGGTAAGCGTTTTATTAACTGACCTATCACCCGGCACCTTCCCTTACTGAGGATTCACTGTTGTTGCTCTTTCTAAGTCAAAATCATTTATTCATGGATGCCATTTTTTGGAGATGCTCACCTTAAGAGAAATAGGCAGGCTTGCTTTTAGTTTCAAGAAACTTTAAGTTTCTAAGTGACTATGGAGAAAAAAAAAAGTTTTGAAACCCTTCTGGAAGCAATCATGGGATGGGAGAACAATTTCTATATACCTCACAGTTGTAAATATACAAGAGAAGAAGAGAAAGACCAGGAAACCATCATCAACTGAGTGTGTATTTTTCTCTTTGTCCAGAATGGTCTACCCTCATTCCTCCACTGGTGCCAACTCAGCACATGAGGGACTTTCTGATTAATTTTTAAAGCTCTTTCCACATGTCCACCCCTTCTTCACACTGGCAACAACAGCAACAGACTACTTCACTCCCAGCCAAAGACCATCCTAGTTTGCACGGCCCATCTGGAAAAAGGATACCTTCATGGGGGAGATGAGGGCTCCAAGTTCCTCATCTCAACCCCTGCCTAACCATCCTCCAGAAAGAGAAGTGGCTCTTACAGTGGTGAGTACCAGGTTTTCAAAACCTGTGTGTTTCCTTGACCATGAGAACAAAAAATACTGCCTTATTAGGTCATTTAAGCACCATCTTCCACAAAAGAGCCTCTATCATTTTAAGGGTGATACTCTAATGTCCCGAGGTATGTCAGGTCTAGTTCATGGCTGGTGACTTTGAGACACAACTTGCATGCTGCTCATACACACACCTAATTCACAGTGTCTTCCCTTCCTGAATGTTGCTGTCTAGGCTCTCAGTTCATCGCTGCTTTCAAAGAGAGATGAGCATAAAATAGTTATGACTGCCTCCTGAAAAGGAACCTATTTTGAAATCATGAAATACATTGTAACTTTTAAAAAAGAAGGCAAGAGAAAGAAAAGAAAAAGTACATCACTGCACCCTGCTTCTCCCCGGCATTGCAGCCCCTCACATTCCCTTTTGCCAGAGCACTGATGATGTGGTAGGTTTGGGATGTAGGCTTGTTTTACTTTATATCTTTCTGACTCTACCAGAACAAAGTTGCTTGAGGCAAGAGATAGTTTTTTATTAAACTCTGTGTCTTTGTCTCCTTCTGCAGAACCCACAAAATTGTAAAGAATAAAAAAAAAGAAGAAGAAGAAGAAGCACTAAGAGTTGAGCTCCCAGCAAAATCAAGCTAATTTTCTTTGGACCAAATATCCCTTAGAATAATTAGAAAAAGCATACAAAAAAGTTCTTTTTTGGTTGGAAAGTGTTTGAATACCAAAGCAGTGAGGAGGTTTGAAGTGTAGGATCCAGAAGAACAGGGAGGTCAAGAGAAGTGAATCATGCTTATGCAAACTGTTGACTTATCTCTGCAAAGGCAGCTGGGTCTGTGGGATTCTGTCAGAACTTTCATTTCTCACAGGGCCTGGCAGGCAGACACAGCAATTTAAGGTCTCCAAGGGTCAAGATTAGGTAAAAATCATACAGATTTTGATTAGAAATTAGGATTGTAACCCAGAAGTCTGAGAGAATTAAGAATAAATGTTTCAAGCCTGACACAGTAGCACAGGCCTATAGTCCCTGCACTCAGGATCAGAGATAATAGGATCTCTGTAAGTTTGAAGCCAGTCTGGTGTACAAAGCTAATTCCAGGCCAGCCAGGACATTAATAAGACCCCATATGAATCTGTTCAGAAAGGGGTAGACTTCCCATGGGTGTCAACAAAGTGTGGCATACCAAGTTGAGGTGGGATTAAGTCCCACTCCTGATATTAAAGGCTGAGTGAATTCTGGAGGACAGAGGGGAGGTGGGAGGAGGGAAGGGGGAAAGAGAAGGGGGGAAACTGCAATCAGAATGTAAAATAAAAGAATAAAAGTAATTAATGATAACAAAAGGACTTTTTTTAAATTAAAAAAAATCCCATCTGAAAATAAAACAAGTCAGTAAAGGAGCAAATGAATAGCTCAAATTGATCTAATCTTGGTCACAAATCATCATTTTCTAAATAACTTACAATAAACAGGTACACAATGTCTGGGGAAGATTGTTATATGTATTTCCACAGACAACAATTGACTCTCAATCAAAACTAATCAGATACATAAGAAAACGAATTTGACAAGAACACATGTACCAAAGTTAGAATTTGACTTTCAGAAAGTAAATAAAACAGTTATAGAAAAGGACTTTAAAATGACTTTGTATGTAATTTGAAGAAATCGTCAGAGGCAGCATTTTTGTAGGAACTATAAAATATAAATTAAATGGGTTTTGCACATGGAAAGAGCATGGAAGGATTTTTTTGAGCATGGCCTTGATGTTGGCGGTAACCATAAAGAAAAATGTTGAATGAGCTTTTTCTTACATATTTGTATTTTACAACACTCCCTATGGCATTCACCCAGAAAATCATACAAATGTGTACTAAACATTCTGTACAAAAAACACTGAAAGTGACAGTGTTCTGAGTATCAAAATGGATGTATCTACTTTAGAATGGTGGGATTCATAGTGGTCTATTTAGATAATAGAATAATGCAGACATAAAACACCATGACATATCTTTTGTACAGCACATATAAATCTCCAAAAATAATACTGAGTGAGAATCCAGACCCAGAACAAATATATATCTGTGAGGTATTGTGTACATAAGGTCTAAATCACATTACAACCTGGAGCACTGGCTCCCTTCAGGAAGAGACAATGACAGAAGTCTGCACAGAGGGTGTTCCAAGGGGCTGAGGTTGCTGCTCTGAGGTGGATAGCGTGGCTCTCTGTGTTTACCATCATTCACTGAGCTGTGTTTATGATTTGTGCACTTCTCTCTATGTGGCATTTACTGCATTAAAAGCCATATAAAATTATAAATAAAAGTAGGCATTCAATAAATGTTGTTGGAAGAATTAATGTATGAATGGATAGATCAATGAATCTTGTTTCAGGAATTTACAGCTGCTAGAGAGAAAAGGGCAATGGGAATAGGTACTAAGAAATGAATAACCTAACAACTTCACCTGGACTTACTAGGATTTATGTCACTGTTAAAATGAGGTGACTATCGGGCACTTGAAATAAATGTCTTTCCGGATATTACCCAATATTTGACTTAGCAATAAATTCTTTCTGTTATTATAAACCAAATTACTCTCACAGTTAACATTCTATTTGTCTTTGGTCATATTTTACTTGTCTTTTACTAAAGACTGCTCTCAAGACATACCATGCTAACTAAATAAATAAATTTTGAATAGAAAGGACACTAGGAAAAGTGCTTGTTAAAATAACAGACGTGGAACTCTTATACGGTGTGCTTCTACTTTCTGGCTGAATTTGAAAATTAACACATACAGATACTCAGTGAACTATTTTGTTAATTCTCGTACTATATGAAAACAGTAATTTGCCAAGAGTTCCCAAAAATCTCTAGAAAGTTGAAGGGTAGTCTCCCAAGTTGTTAAAATATTCTTTAGTTTTAGCAATAATGTACAATAATTTGCTTTGTTATTTCATTTTTGGTATTTTACTTAATTTAATTTGTACCAATTTTTATTTCCAAAATTGGTTAATATCTAACATTCTCCTTCAGCTGTTTTATAAGTCAGTTTATCAGTTGAATCTCAGGCAAATAGAAGGATTCCAGATAGTTTTACAGAAGGTAGGGTGGGGCTTAAGGAAAAGACAATGGCATTCAATCTTCAGAAACTCAGCAATATACTGAAGTTCCTCAACATGAAAAAAATATTTATAAGACAATGGTATTTGAAGCAAAGCTTAAGTTACAGTGTATGAAACTGCAGGGTAAGCAGTTAGCACCTATTGTCATTAAAAGTTACTTCTCAGTGGATCTCAAAACACACTTTGAACATGAACGGTATGCCTTTGGACTTCAGAGTATAGCTTGTGGAAGTCAGTTCTCGCCCTCTACCATGTGTACCCTGTCAGGTTTAGCATCAAGCACGTTTATTCATTGAGTCTCCTCACCGGCCAAGAACTCTTTTTTTTATTTTTAATATTTATTTTACCTACCAAGGAAAGTTTCCCCTCACGCCTCTTCTACTGTGTTCTCCCCCACCTCCTTCTACCCCCTAATACACTCCTCAGAAAGAATAAGGCCTCCCAGCAAGGTCAACAAAGCATGGAATATCAAGTTGAAAACTCTTTTAAAGGATAGAATTTGTATCTCTTCTATTTGTAATCTTTCAGCTACTTAATAACACTCTCCCAAAACTACTACTTTCCTTCTACATAACCCCAAAATATCATATAATCTGTCCCATATCTATATGTATAACATAAAACAATATTATTGCCTTTCCCACTCAAATACAATTTTTTAAAGATTTCACAAACTGTAACACACTTTGTCCCTTTAAGACCCTTATTTTCATCTAGAATATTTTTTTCACAAGCATAACTGACTGTGTCTGCCCATCAGATACCAGAGTGAAATTCTTTTACCCCGAAAGTTTGTCAAACATTTTAAATTTCCTTTCTGTCAATTGTCACAGAATAAAGACAGAAAAATGTCTACTCATACACCAGAAATACATGGAAAAGTCCATTCTCACACCATGAGGACAGAGGCCTCTTCTCATTGCCATGGCCCAGGCACCTAAAGCAGACTTGACCCACATATACATATGTAAAGAATTCATAAACATATTAGAATAGACTCATTCATGGCACAGTTTTTTTTTTCTGAAAACCTACTGGCATATGCATGCATTTAACTACAAAACCTACTCTAGAGAAGAGTACTTCTGAATGTCCTTTGAGAGTTCCCCCATATTAACACATCATACATCACCTTTCCCCACATCGGGGTAAATATTCTGTGTCTATGCATATTTCTAAATCAAATCTTCACAGACGGGACAAAATTTCCTCAGAGGTATGGAGCACCTCCCCTGTTCCATATGCACCTGCTGACCTCCCATTTGGAGCACTGCTTTCTAATAAATAAGGCTACTGAGTCTTGAAATGGATAGCTCTCCTGTCTGATGCTCATACGTGGCTGAGGTATCAGCCCCAAACCCACTGGTGAGGAAATTTCTAATGATAACAGCAGGCTTGACATTGATGAAGCCTCCCCATCTGGTGTGGTTAGAGAAGCACTCATGGATAAAGGGTTGGGAAATGTGTTCTCCTGGCTCCTGGCCACCACCACCTTGTGCTAAGCCTTCTTTATGCCCTGCTCTGCCATTCCCCAGCCCCCACAGTAAGCTTTGAAAGAACTCCCCTAGAAATTCCAAGCTGCCTCCATGTCCCATCCTGCCGTATTCTTGAGTAAACTGCACTGCTTTAATAGATAGGGAAAAGCGCCTTCCCTTTGGATGTGTTCAGAAAGTTCTTATGCCAAAAAGAGGGTTTTATAAGCAGTCTGTGTCACATTAATGTCTCCTCAGAGGCCAATGCAGTGTCTAATGGCGTTTCTCAGCACATTTTAAAAGCCAGCAACATTCTTAAATGACCGTGGATGCTCTATCCGTGATCCTTTAGCCATTTTCTTTATTTCCATTTGGCTGCAGTAAACGGGAGGTGGCACACGTAGGCACCCAGGTTGATCTAACGGACTCCATGCACTTTCCAAATGTCTTGTTTGCTTTTATTTTTATTCATAAAAATGATTGGAGGATCCAGTGTCCCATTGCCTTAAGGAAAGTACACACCCTTTCTGTCATACATACAATTACATCTGAATAACTCTAATAACATAATAGACTAATTAGCTTCCTGGCCTCAAATTATGGACTGATATTAAGCACGATGGAGATAAAGCGTTTCATGCCCTCTGGAAGGAGGAGGAAATTGAAATGCCCTGGGCTCATGTGCAACACTATTCTTGGTACTAAACACAAGCATAGAATTTTAAATATAATTGAAAATTTATAGAAGAACTTGTTTACCTTCTACATAATGTACCCTGAAATAACATGAAATTTTAAAATTGAAGGGCTTCGACTGATAAATGGGAAATAAGTATCTTGGCTAAGGATATAAACAACCTAATGAAAGACTTAAAAACAGAAGCCAAAAATCTTTATTTTCAATTGGTTTTTCTCTAAGACAACATCCCTAATTATTTGTTCACAGCAAAATTACCTTATTTATTTTTAGTATGATCAGTAGTACTGGAAATATTAGCCAGACTGAAGCCCAAAAAACAGTGTTAAACTTTTTCTAAACCTTGAGAATTATCACAATAATATCTTATTTCTCCTCTGTTCCATGATCTAAATTTCTAAATTTTGTGGAAAGTGGGTGTGTTGTGTTTTGGTGTGTGTGTGTGTGTGTGTGTGTGTGTACATGTGTCTATACATGAATACACAGAGGCCAGAGTTTAAAATTGAGTGCCTGTCTTTATTCTTTTCCACGTTTAATTTACTTTTTGAGAAAAGAGTCTATCACGGATCCTGGAGTCCATGATTGGCTAGCTTGGCTAGACTGCCTGCCAGGACATCTCCAGGATCTTCCTGTCTGTTCTCCCCGGTGCTAGGATTACAGATGCACACCGCCAAACTTAACATTTGCTTTGTGGGTACAGAGGTTCTGAACTCTTCGTGCTTGCGTGGCAAACACTGACTGGTCCCTTTGGCCAGCTTTTAAATGATGCTTTTTCATTTACCAAGGACTTGGTCTTGATGCCTTTACAATAAACATAGACACTTATAAGAAAACATAATTGCGTGTTAATATGTTATAAATTTCGAGGAGACACGTGGTGATCTTTTGTCAGAATCCTTCGCGGCTAATTTGTGGTCCCAGATTGATAACCAATAAATTGTGTCTCATCTTTCTTTTCTATTTCTATTTCTGCGTTAAAAATCAACGGCCAAAAGCAGCTTATGGAGGAAAGAGTTCTTTCCATCTTACAACTTCAAATCACAGTCTACCTTTGAGAAAAGCCAAGGCAAGCTCTCAAGACAGGAACCTGGAAGCATGAACTGAAGCAAAGACAGTAGAGAAACACTGTTTACTGATTTGCTCTCCATGGTTTATTCAGTTTGATCTCTTGAAGAACTCAAGATCAGATGGGGAGTAGAAGTGATGGGGCGATGGATATGATCAAGATACACTGTATGCAATTTTTAATGAATAACTTAAAGGAAAAAGGCAGTAATAAAGAATCCAAGACTAACTTCTGACAGTGACACCGCCCACAGTGGGTTGGATCTTCTAACATCAGTCATTGATCAAGAAAATGCCCATATATTTGTCTACAGGTCAGTCAAATGGGATCATGACCTAAGCTGCGTCCAGTTGACAAAAACCAAACAGTATTATGTATGCAGATAGACATATTTTTAACATAATTACAAACAGAATATCTTTGTACCTTACTTGTCATGTCTTCATTAGTAATATAATTCTACTAGTAAAAGATAAAAGGTGCTACATAGTTAACTTCAACTTTCCTTGCCTAAAGGGTTTCTTATCAAATTGCTTCTTGCCAACAACAATGAAAAAGATGAGATAGTTCATGCTGGGCTGTGGTACTGCTCCAGGGTATGTATGAGCATCTGCCATTGAGAGCACAGACATGACCAACAGGTTTCTTCCCTGGGAGCACTCGGAACCTGGTTCTGTGCTTCTATTAGTGCTAACAAAATCAAAATCTGGCTTCAGTGGCTGAAGAGATGGATTAGTGCTTAAGATTACTTGCTTGACAGAGTTCAGATCTCTGCACCCATGTAAAAAAGCTGGACATGGTTCATAAACCAATCAACTTGATTACTGTTGATGAAGATATTCCATCTGATGCCTCCCAAATAAGATATTAACTCAGTTTCCAGTTAAATCCTTCCAATGTAACAGACTTACTGTAATGGTTTGGGTATGAAATTTCACCAGCAGTCTCGAGTGTTTAAAAGTGAATTTAGCTCATAGCAATGCTTTGGCAGATTATGGAACCTTTGGGTATAAGGGCATAGATTAAGGAGAGGGTTTCTGCATCACTGAGGGATAACACTGTTGTGGGCACATAGAGTATCTTTGTACCTTTGTTCTGATTATTATTGGGGGGTTTGTTTTGTTTTGTATTCAGACAAGTGATATTGTCCTGTGTGTGCTGCAGGCCTTCATGCAACTGTATGATATGAGTCTCAGGGCACAGTGTGCTTCTCTACATTTTAAACGACCACAGGTTTATGGTTTCTAGCCCACTTTCTTTTGATACTTTCAATAGAGAACCATTGCTGTTTTAAAATCTTGCAGATGGTTTTATAGGACAGCTTGGTTAATCAGAAGCTGGATTGCTCACAATACATTCTTCCTCCAAAGTGGCAAAGAGAACATCCCTCCTTGCCTATGTGGCAAAGTGCTTCCTATACGATAAATTGGAAGACAATCTACACCCATTTGATTTTTACTTTTATATTATTCTGCTTTTCACTGACTCTTCTTTTTGATGCTTTTATTTCCCTACAGATCTCAAGCGATGTGCCTGCTCAACAGTCACTATTTCTTCATTCCCTACTTCTGTTCTTTGCACTTGCATTTTGCTATAAATCTTTTAGAGCTGTTACGTGGAAGCCTGTTAGATCCTTTACTTTATGGTCTATCTTCTCAAAGGCATTCATTCATCTGAGCTTTTACATAGCATACCCATAAAGACAATCCTTTAGACTCAGAGTCAAGCACATTTTCCCCTAACACACCATAATTTCTAGTTTTCTTTGTTCACAAATTTAAAATATATGGTCTTTGTAACGCAAAGAAGCATGAGTTCCTCTTTTACTATGCTCATTTAAGTATTTCATGTTTTCTAATGTCAACCTTAATTTTTAGTTTTCAGGAAGAAAATAATAACTATCTCTTATGAAAACACTAGGGTTACTTATATTACACTAAAGATCGTTTTATTCCCTTTTGTGGTAATGGATTGCTGAGGTTTTTTTCTTGACAAACTGTTATAGCTGGCAATTTATATCAACAAGCATGCTTTATTGCTCTTATCCTACACATATATTTTTAAATATGTAGAATATCAATTTTTCATTTTTATTTAACTTATTTTTATGTGTGTATGCATCTATGTGTTTGTGTGCAGGTAAGCATTCATGTGTGCTCACATAAAGGCCAGAAGACAATCTCAGACATCTTTCCTCGGGAATTTGCTACCTGCTCTTTTGAGGTAGGCCCTCTCTCTGGCCTGAAGCCCACCAAGCAGGCTAAGCCAACAAAAAGCCTCAGAAACCTGCCTGTCCTCATCTTCCCAAAACTGAGATTACAAGTGTGCATTACCACACCCACATTTTTACCTTGGTTTTGGGAATTAAGTTTAGGTCACTATGCTCGTAAGGCAAGCATTTTGACAATTGAGCTAACTCCCTAGCCCAAGCTTTTATTTCATATATCATGTGATTTATGTTAAGTTCCTAATAATTTTCTAAAATTTCTTTCTGGGAATAAAAGTGAAGAAAATATTAAGCATTAGTAGAAATACAAGATCTCAGTAAGAGAGAGATTGCACCATCAAATATAAGAAAATACTAAAACCATACACTGAAAACGTATTTCTGGAATCAGAGTCTTGAAAACTGTATAGATTTCTGAGATTACCTAAATGTCTACATCTCTCTACAATGGAAATCAAAGTATATATAGATAAGCCACAGAAATTCTTCTAAACAGGGATGTCTTGTCAAATTTTTCTTTGTAGAGTGTAGAAATGTGTAGAAATGACTTCTTACAACTTCATTGTAGCACAAGATATGGAAGGGGGCAAAATGTACAAGCTAAGGTCAAAGAATTTTATGTTTGACCCAAAGGATGAAAATGGAGAACAGTTATGGTGGTCTCCCCATTTAATTATCCACAAGCCAGTTCTACTGTTTTAATTGTGATGTGTTGATTATCCAGCTTGGACTATACAACATGTGTCTAATATCCATGATAACTCTAAGTAAGCATTACAATACTGAGTTTATCCTTGATGTTGGATTCCCCTCTGTATGCTGTGAATACCATTGGTTAATAAAGAAACTGGCTTGGCCTGATAGGGTAGAACAGAGAGATAGGTGGGGAAGACTAAACTGAATGCTAAGAAAAGGAAGGCAGAGTCGTGGAGAAGTCATGGAGCTAGAGACAGACATGCTGAAACCTTACCTGTAGGACACGCCCCTTGTGGTAAATATAAAATAACGGATAGTGGTTAATTCTAGATGTAAAGGGTAGCTAGTAATATGCTTAAGTAATTGGCCAAGCAGTGATTTAATTAATAAAGTTTCTGTGTAGTTATTTCAGGATTGAGGAGGCAGGAACTAACTAGTGGCCTCCCTAATACAAATTGGGGCTCCAACGTGTTTGACTATATCCACATAAAACCTGAGAAAGCTTGAAAAGGAATTCTAGACACTAAAAAAACAAAGTTTAGTCGCATTTTTTTCCAAATGGGCTTTGCTTGCTGGCAGCATGCTGAAGCTCCTTTAAGAGAGGTTTTCCTGATTCAGCTATAGCAGAGAAAAGGCCATGCCATTTTGAAATGGTGGCTTCCTGGGCCATGCTTCCACTAAGAACCCTAACAAAGTCTGGCTAAGGAGCATTTAAATGCATCTTGGGAACAGAGTGCTACAACTTGCTTAATGGCAACATAGACCCTCTGTGTACCTAAAAATGGGGCAATGTGCATGGCTCTCAGAAGCAGCAAACATGTCTCCACCATGTTGGACTATGCAGATCAAGTAGGCAAGACTGTGGAGTTGGTCTTAGTCAAGCTTACTTAGCATAAAAAAGTGTTCCTGGTCAAAAGATAATTTAGATATGCAAGAAAGACAAATTCAGACATAAAAGATCTCTAAATGGGTCACAGTATGTTTTTAAAATGCATGTAGGCTTAGGAGAGAGAAGATAAAGAGTATAGAGAATCATAAAAGGAAGTAAATGGTTTAGAAAAAATAAAATAAAGTCTTTAAAGAGACAAAGTACAGATAGTCATAGATTAAAGAAGTAAAGATAATAAAATAAATATTAAAAAGTAATAGAATAAAAATATAATAAGTCACATAAGGGTAGAAAATAAACAGAGAGTCTGGATTATGAATATTATTGTGTTTTCTTTGAAATTTTTTAACTGTAAATAACCTAAGTACAAAGAGACATTTTATTGTATGGGCTGCTAAGTTAAACCAGCATAGATATTTTAAAGGTTTCTTTACTTCAAAATATGGGTCTCAGGTTATGTTGCTTTGGAAAAGAGGTTCTCCTTTTGTTTCAGCAGAGGATGAGAACCTGTAGAATCCTTTCAGATTAATGTGGTTTGATGATACAAGACCCCCCTGAAAGATTGCCTTGAACACCCTTCAAAAAAATTACTTTACCCAATAAACAGCAGGAAGTAGTTTGGAACTACACCCAAATTCCCAAATATTATTTATAAATATTTACATACATTTAAAGAGGGATATGATATAGAGATTTGCATTGATACAAATTTTAGGTCAATTTTGTTATATGTATATTTCTGCTCTTGATTAAAGTATTGTACTTATGCAGCTCTGTAGTGATAGGAGCGGCGGGGCTGCGTCCCCAGCACCCGGCCGCCCGCATGGCTAGCTTATGCCCAAAATAATTACATGGAAACTGTATTATTTTAAACACTGCCTGGCCCGTTATCTGTAGCATCCTACTGGCTAGCTCTTACATATTAATCTAACCCTTTTCTAATAATCTATGTAGCCCACAAGGTGGCTTACCAGACAAGATCTTAACCTGCGTCTGTCTGGAGTGGGAGAATCATGGCGACTCCCTGACTCAGCTTCTTTCTCCAAACATCCTGTTCTGTTTACTCCACCTACATATGTTCTAACCAATAAAATGGGCCAAGGCAGTTTCTTTATTAGCCAATGACCTTCCTCCATCATTTCCCCTTTTTCTGTTTAAACAAAAAAGAAAAGCTTTAACTTTAACATAGTAAAATTACATATAACAAAACAGTTATCAAGTAAGAATTACAGTTACAATATTTATATCCATTTTTTCTCTTATCATAACTAAGGAAAACTATAACTATTTATTTTTTAACTCCATCAAAGACTCCAGAAGGATATAATATTGCCTAAGCAAACAAGAAGTAAGTAACTTCTAAAATCCTAGAAATGACAGAGACATCTCGCTGCCTGTACAGTCACCCAAAGTTCCTCTGTACCATTGGGGCATCCATCTTCAACCTTCAGGCACATAGTATCCAGCAGACACCTCCACGAAGCAGGAAATTCCAAAGACAGTTCAGTCACTTTCTGCTGTGTTCTGCAGAATGTCTCGCAGACTCTTTCATGAAGCAGGAACCCCAAAAGACCATCTCACCTTTAGGCAAGTTTAGCAGTCCTCTCTCTCTGTGTTCTTTGTGTCCAGTTTATGCATCAGTCCAGGCAAGAGCAGTTTCTTGCCCAAATGGCTATCAAACTCCATAACGAGCCTCTTCAATGCCCATCTTCCTCTCAAAGTAGCTGGTGCTGCCAGGAGAAGACGTGTCTCATTGTCATGAAAAGCCCTAAGTTATTAAAACATTTAAATGCCATATTCTGCAGTCTTTGAGAGATATGAAGAATGCCTATCTAACTGAAATATATCTCTATATATCTAGAAAATCTAACTAACATGACTACAAGCTTTATTATCATCAATGATTATCCATTAGCAACCTATATTTCCTAATTATACATTACATTTTAAAATGAACTACACAATCACAATATCTTAATCAAGATCAAAAATACATATACATATAACAAAATTGACCTTAAAATAACCAATAAAATGGCCCAAGGCAGTTTCTTTATTAGCCAATGACCTTCCTCCATCACAGCTCTTTTAAAAATGTAATGTATAATTAAGAAATGTAGGTAAATAGATAATCATTTATAATAGTCAAGCTTATAGTCATATTAATTAGATTTTCTAGATGTGCAGAAATGTACTTCAGATGGATAGGTATTCTTCAAACCTTTCAAAGCCTACAGAATATGGCATTTAAAATGTTTAAAAACTTAGAACTTTTCATGACAATGAGACACAACTGCTCCTAGTAGCACCAATTTACTTCAAGAGGAAGACAGTAATTGAAGAGCCTCTTTATGGAGTTGGCTAGCCATTTGGACAAGAAACTGCTCTTGCATGGACTGCTTGATGGTATGCTATGTGAACTGGACATGCAGTAGCCACAGAAAAATGGCGGCTAAAGAAGGTGAGACAGTCCTTTGGAATTCCTGCTTCATGAAATAGTCTGCTAGACATTCTGCAGGACACAGAAGAAAGTGACTGACAAACTGCTAATATAGGCAGAACTGTCTTTGAAATTCCCTACTTCATGGAAAAGTCTGAGATATTATGGTGACTATCATCTAAGCAGTGAGATGTCTTTGTGATTTCTAGAGTTTTGGAAGTTGCTTACAATACACTTCCTATTTACTTAGGTAATATTATATTCTTCTGGAGTCTTCTATGGGGTTGAAGAATATAGTTATAGTTTTTCTCAATTATAATAAAAGATAAAGTAGATATAAATATTATAACTATAATTCTTACTTGATACCTGTTTTGTTATATGTGATTTTGCTATGTTAAAATTAAGACCTTCCTTTTTATTTAAACAGAAAGGGGAAGGTGATGTGAGAGTCCCCTCTGTATGCTGTGAATGCCACTGTTTAATAAAGAAACTGGTTTGGCCTGATAGGGTAGAACAGAGCTAGGTGGGGAAAACTAACCTGAAAGCTTCCAGCTGGGAGAAGGAAATTGGAGTCATGGAGAAGTCATGGAGCTGCTAGAGACAGACATGCTGAAATCTTGCCTGTAGCCCACGACTCTCATGGAAAATTATAAAATAAATGGGAATGGGCTAAATTAAGATGTAAAAGCTAACCAATATGAAGCTAGAGCTACTAGGCCAAACAGTGATTTAACTAATACAATTTCTATGTTGTTATTTTGGGGCTGAGCAGCCAGGAACAAACAAGCAGCCCTCCTACTACATATTCTATAAAGCCAATGCCCAAAAGGGGTAATAAATGTGTTTACAGATTGTAGCTGGAAGGATGGTCAATATGGAGTCACTCTAAGATTCTAAACTATTGCTATGAATTCCACTCTAAGCTACCTTGTCCCCTTACATCTAGACATTTAGTCTCATGGCATGCATAAACATGTGTTATATGATGAATTTTCCTCCAACATCATATAATCATCCCATTATCACCTTGGACTAGAGAAAAATACTGTCTTGCTATCATGGAAATAAAAGAAAAATAATTAGATAGTCTTAATTAAGTCTATAGAAAGGATCATGGAAGTACCACCATTCCTTAATAGAAAGAGAGGGAGAAGGGAGTCACCTACCTCTCATATGGGAATTCTGCTTCCTCATTCTTGCCCTTCCCAGATATAAGTGATCTTGGGAAATGTTGGGATGCATAAGATGTAGGATTAAGTGAAAGTTGGAGCCCATGGCAGTCTCCACGATCTGGGATCATGCTGGTACTTTGCCGTGATACAGCACTTTTACAGTTACCCACACTCCTGTAAATAGTCCCTCTCCCATGAATCCATAAGCAAACCCATTAAACTTGGTCCACCAAGATAGATAAGGGTGGAATTCTTACTTTGGTCTATCATCAGTGTCCTACTTGGGGTGAACAGATAGAAATGTATTCACATCCCTAGGAAAAGTCTCATGACAACGGAACTTGCCTCTTTTCTCGGTTAGGGCATTTTCTCTTTTCTGTGTTACTAAAATCATGAAATTGCAGACTGCTCTGTGCCAGTCTTTCTTTACACATTCTTTGAAAGGTCCTTGAGGTTTTCTGTGGATATAGATGATCATGATTTACTCTTCTTAGTGTCAGAATGAGAGCAGGCATTTTATGCTCTGTGAAGTCAGATTTATCATATATGCTATTGTCCAGGGACCAGCCTTCTTAGCAGCTGGGGGGGAAGGGGAAAGGGCTGCCTATAATCAGTCATGCACTGTGTTGGTGCTCAGCATCCTTTTCACTGTTGGGTCTGGCCATATTTCCCACAGTTGGATATATATTCATGTCGGCCCAAGCCCCGGCAGCAGGTAGTTTGTCTCTTTGATATGTTGCTTGCCTCCAGAAGCCTGACAGTTTTCCCAGTGCAGTTTTAATACATACTGATGAGTTTCCTGAGCTACGTTGTGCACTCAAAAACCCTCGTAGTTCCCCAAAGGGTCTTCGCCTTGTGTACACGTTCTCAGTATAGTGGTCTTGGAACAACTAGAGACTGTTTGGGGTACTAGAGGAGTCTTGGGGAACCCCCTATGCAAATTCACAAGGCTTAGTAGGGAAATTTTTACTTTCATAAATATGACAAGGGTAAGATCATAGCAAGTCATTTCGATAATTTATTAACTGATGATTAGTGAAATCACTAGTTGAGAGATATGAGTAGCACTGATTGCTAAATCTAATCAAATTATAGTTACATAAAAGTCATTTGCTGATAAAGTCCTGAGTCTTAGAGGCTATTAAGAAATCTGAATGAGAGTAGGCATTTATGCTCCTCGGAGCTGAGTAGATTCAGACTCACTGTAAGTGAACAGCTATCCACGAGAGCACATCATGTAGCTGGCTGTTATGGAAAACCTAGTCTCAACCATGTAACTTAATACAGTTTTTTTTAACTTAAAATCATACAAAATAGATACCATTGCTTTCTTCTTATGAATAGAAAACATAAATTAAAACAATACTAATTTGAAATTTCAAACCTAGCTGCAGCCTTGTTCTATGGATTATTTTATAGGATTTCATCTTATAAAGACACAATTATCTAGGTGTAGACAAATTGAACAATTTTAAATTAGGAAATTACTCGCTTTGGGGGTTTATCTAATTCGCTAGCTTAATGCTAGAGCTTTTCATTGTGTGATAAAGTGGGCTGGGCAATTGTTTTCCCATTAAATATTCTGCTTAAACATAAAACATATCTGGTGTGAATAAGTCAGGATTTGCTGTCTACAGCCACAGCTGCTTCTCAACTTTTATTGCATTAAAAAAAGAAGACAATGAGGACCCATCATCCAGAAAGCAGTGTGGAGATGCAATTATAGCTTCAATGACCTAGCAAGGCCCTGGCAGGGAGGTCAAGCACCGTGACATGACTGCTTGGTAGAACCTTATGTTCCCCAAGGTATAGAGAGTGTTTGTCTGCTGCCCAAGCTTTTATACTATGGCTTTCCCATGGCATATGCATCACACAAAGTAGTTTGTCTAAACTCTCTTCTTTTCAGTCTATCCTTCTGAGTATCTAGGTAGATTCCTTTGTTGTTATTGTTGTTGTACTAAACTCGATTTTCCAGTAGTCTCTCCGTCTTTAAAGTAGATCTTTAAGGATAGTGTTTTAAGCTTAATTATTCAACATTATGATTTACTAAGTAATTTTCAATGGCTGGTCCATTTTCCTAAAGACTTTAAAATTCCAGAGAATTTCTCCTCTATTTTTTGTAATTACTCTTTATTTATGTAGTATTCAGAATGCTTTTATCCCCAACCCCAAGCTTTCAATCCTCTCCTAATTGGACCATCAACTAATTTATAGTCTATGAGTTAGTGCAGAATTGCTAATACTTATTTGAAAGAGCCCTGGGCTTGCAGGTGAGTTTTACACTAAGTGGTCAGCACTGAGTCCGTCAGATGAGCAATGGCTCTTTAATTGTGTGTCTTATAATTAGATTTTCCATTTTGTGTTTTATGAAAAAACTTTGAAGAAAATGAAAAAAAAAAACAGCCAAGTAGTGGAATGGTGTTTCTTAGACATCATCGTGAAACATGGGACCCTAGGTGGTACTTTCGAATTTCCCGGTCCGGTACAACACAGAGTTGTCTCTGGACATCTCCAGTGGAATACTGGGATTGTGCTGGTTCTGAGCCAGCCTCCACATCCATACCCTTGGCCACCCCATCAGCATAACATAGAGTCATATACCATAGATTATGAGACAGGATCATGGGGATATAATCAAGAAATCAAGTTGTTCTGTGCACTGAAAACTTTTTAATGAAAAAGAATAGTTCGTCATACCCGGATGAGAAAAGAGAATAAACAACATTTATCTCAGTAACACCATTCAAAAAAATGGCTGACATGGTAGGAAACACAAGGCAGACCAAATCACATACATCTCTGAGTTTCCGAAAAACTCTGAGCAGTGTATCTCATGCTCAGCACCAAAGGTATAGTTAAGGCGATGACCAATTGCCCGCAATGAAGTTTTCTATTTGGATAAATGATTCTGACAGAAACAGGACAATGAATAGCTTACTCATCAGGCAGAAAAGAATCATTTCTAAAGCAAATACAAAAAAAAAAAAACCTTGTGCTATCTTGTCGATAGTTTACAGTGTGTAGAAATTTAATTACCATCCTGCCAGCCAGATCTGTTGGAAACAACTGGAGAACAGCTGGGTTGATGCTGCATCTACCACAGCTGCATACTAGAAGGTTAACAAGGAGACCACTAACTTTCTGTTTCCTCCCTCTTTTAACTCAAGAATATCATTTAACTAGGTAGCATAATTGGTCCTTTTAAACAAATGCATATTGTGAATATGGAGGACAATCAACTAAAGCCTCATTAGAGAAGCAATCCTAAAAGTGAAATTCCAAAGTTTGGATGCTTCAGAAACCAGTTAAAAATATGCTGGGCACTGTGGCCCTCACTTTTAGTCCCAGTACTGAGACAGAGGCAAGCCTCATGTATATAGTGAGTTTGAGGTCAGTCAAGGCTGCATGGTGGCAACCCCTCTCAAAAAGCTAAAATAAACCACATTTACATCTATTGATCAGTCTACTACTCTAATAACTTTTCCTTTAATAAGGGAGAAGCAAATTGAGTTAGAAGCTTGAAGGTCTGTGTTAAAGCTATCCAAATTCACACACAAAATGAACACTGGGATCCGTCTGTTAATGCAGAGTGCATCCCAGTTCTCTTTTTAGTTCTTAATAAACTAATGCAAGTCCCCTCTCTATGGTATTCAGTTCCTCAAGCAATATTCCTCTACTAAGAGCCATAAGGACAGTTAAGTAACTAAGTTCATTTGTTATTTGATTTATATGCTTATGTATGACTAACTAAGATGCTAGCAAATGTTTCTTCACAGCTCTGGGGATTCTACTCAAATTTATGTCTTTTTAGTTTCAGTCTGCTAGCTTTCTCTTCACCCCTGAATGATGCCACATAAATCTTTACCCCCCAGGATCTTTAAGCATTTCAGCATGTTCTACCTTATCTCCTGCTCCTGATCGCTACCTATCTACGAACAATACTGAACACTTGGCCTTGAAAATCATTCTAATAAATCAGTCTTCATTGGCCTGCATACCCTTTACTAGGTTGGCTCCATGCACCAATGATGGCAAACTTCCTTAGTGATGCTAAACCTCAAGCACAGCTACAAGAACTGAACTGTGTTTCCACAAGACACTGGGGGGAAATAAAGATCATTAATGAAATGAAACTTAAACTATCATTGCTTGAAAGATACTGGCTGGAGTGAATAGAGACAATGGCTTAACTTGACCAGTTGAACACAAAACAGCAAAGCAAAGGAGGAATCCCTTTTTAAAACTCAGTTCCGTGATGGAGAGAGGATCACTTTTGAAAACCGGGTCCATGATGGATATCTGAACCACACCTCAAAAGTCTACTGTAAAACAGCAGTTCACATCAGTAATTTAAATGTCTTAACTCATGGGTAGAGAAGCCAGTACACCAGTCCCCAAATAAAGCTGACACAATCCATTTACAGTGTTTATAACTATCAGTTATTTCTATTAGGCTTCCTATATTGATAAAAATCCCACAGTATGAGTTCTGGTTCCTGAAGTTAGGATTTAGAGTTCAAATATTCTGTCCTGCTTTAGGGTGGGGGTGGGAAGAAAGACAGCTCCTGCATTCAAACTTCTCCACAAGAGAACTTAATAAATTAATTTGTACTTGGATTTGGTAAAGCGGTTGGTTATGCCAGTGTAAGTGGGAAAGTTAACAAGCTTTTAAGAAAAATTATAATCACACAAGCTTAATCCCTGACACATGAATGAAACAGATGCCATAAAGACAGATTCCCAGCATTTCTGGGTATTGATTATAGTGGGAATGGTGATCAGTCAGTGCTTTTTTGTTTCTATATTTGGGCCTCTTTCCTAGACCCTCATCCATAAATTAGCTATTTCACTCCTTCTAAGTGGTGTTGTGAACAGCACAGTGTCCTTTAGTAAGCAGTGGTTCTGTTTACATTATCCCCAGCAGTCCCTTCTGTTTTCATCTCAGAACACTGACCTACAAACTAATACCAAAATCATTTACAGCAGCTGAAAATGTTTATGTGGGAGAAGAAATAAATAAGGAATATTTGACTCAGCAAGAGAAGTTCTAATGAGCTCACACACTGCAGAAAAGTTTGCACGGCCCTTCAGAGAACAGGCTCAATCCGTGCATGTACACAGATGAGTAAGCATGCATCAAGATGAGCACTACACACAAAGCAAAGTAGCAAAGAAATAAATAACCAAATATGAGAATATGAACTTCAAGGTGTTAAGTAGAGACTGCTCCTTCATTCCCAGCTGCTCAGACCTGAATAAACACACAAAAACTATATTAGTTACACCACTACTAGGCTTCCAATTGGCTAGCTCTCACATCTTAAAACAACCCATTTCTGTTATTCTGTGAATCACCATGAGGCTGTGACCTACTGGTAGAGTTCCAGGGAGTCTTTCTCCTTTGGCAGCTACATGGCATCTCTTTGACTCTGCCTACTTTCTCCCTATATCTGTGTTTGGATTTCCCACCTGGGTGTACTCTACAAAGCCATTGAACAAAACAGCTTCGTTAATAACCAATGGTAATAAAACATATTCATAGTTTATAGAGGGGAATCCCACATCATTAAGGAATTAAAGTTTGTTGTGGGGTCCATTAATTCATTTTTACTATCTCCTATCTTTCCTTCTTAGGGAGTTTTATAATATGTATTTTTTGATCCCATCCACCATTCCTTCCCACTCATGTAACTTGGTGTTATTTTTTAAAAATCCTATCCTATAACAATCTATGATGCCCAAATACTCTTGGATGTGTTGTCTGCCATGGGAGAGTGGTAGGCTTACCAGAGGCTACAGTCTTAAAGAAAACTCTGTCTATTATGGAAGTAATCAGCCACATTTTGACTGAAGTTCAACTACATTTCACAAATTGAAACCCATATCTGGTGCCATTATTGGGTCAATAACCTATGGCTAGATAGTCATAGGCCCTAAGGGAGGATCTGTTACTATTATTGCTAAGTGAACTTAATATTAAACCAACTCCCAAATGACTTATCATTAAACCCATATTTAATATATCTCTAAACAGTCATCAAAGAGCATCTATCTTCAGTAGGTGGTGGTACTGGTCAGGTGCTATTAATTATTACATATACACATGAGCTTCTAATCTTTCTGGGGAAATGAGGACAGCTGAGTGAAGTGATATCCATATACATCTGTGGCTAGCACATTGTAATTTTAAATAGAGTTTTTATTATTATATATGCTACTTCATTATATGCTTTTCAATCACCTAATCTTTGCAATGTCATATGTGTTTGATAACATGTATTTTATGCTGATTCAGTTAATTTGATATAAAATTTAATAATATTTTCTCAAAATATAATAGGTAAAATATGAATCAGAGCATATGGTATTGAAGAATTTGAGAGTAAACTTGGACCTGTAATCAAGTTTTACTTAACAATTTCTCAAAATTAGTTGACATATATTGATGTGGGAGTGTCATATATCAATCTGTTGATTTCATTGGCTGAGCAATAAAAGAAACTGCTTGGCTGGCCCTCAGCTTAGAACATAGATGGGAGGAGTAAACAGAATAGAATTCTGGGCGGAAGAGGAAGTGAGGTCAGACTCTGCTCTGCTCCGGGAGAGACCCGACAGCTCTGCTGGAGCAGAGACGCCATGCTCAGCTCTCCCAGGCAGCTGCAACCCACGATGGACTTAGGCTAGAATCTTTCCGGTAAGCGCACCTTGGGGTGCTTACACGCATTATTAGAAATGGGCTAGACCAGGTGCGAGAATTAGCCTATAAGGGCTAGTGTATGGGCCAAGCAGTTCTTTAAATGAATACAGTTTGTGTGTTGTTATTTCGGGCATAAGCTAGCCAAGCGGCCGGGGTGTTGGGGACGCAGCCCCGCCGCTCTTATTTCAACAATATATCATAAAAAATAAAGACCACAGAGAGTGGCAGGGACTATTAATCACCTAGACACTTGCCATTTTTTCTGGTTTCTCAGAAAACTTGGAATCAACCTACCACAAGACTCAGCTATACCACTCTTCGGCATTTACCCAAAGGATGCTCAGTCATAACACAAGGATACTTGCTTACCTATGTTCATAGCAGCTTTATTTGTAATAGCCAGAACCTGCAAACAATGTAGATTTCCTTAAACCAAGGAATGGATAAAGAATATGTGCTGTATTTATACAATGGAGTATTACTCAGCTGTTAATAACAAGGACACCAGGAAACTTGAAGGCAAATAGGTAGAACTAGAAAAAAAAATATCTTGAGTGACACAATCCAGATCAATAAAAACAAACATGGTGTGTATTCCAATCCTAAGTGGATATCAGCTGTAAAATAAAGGACATCTGTGTCTTTTGCTTTTAATAACATTGCCTTGGATTACTTTTCGTTTTAAGTAGTGAGTCAGTAAAGATGAAGTACAGCTGGGTCCCACGCAACAGGAGCGGTCATTCTAAGTAACAACTGGTGCTGAGCTGTGAAAACTCATCCCTGAGCAGAGAAGGCTAATTGACACTACGCGGAAGACTGAATGTGACAGATTCTGCAGGCTCATTGTAATGCCAGCATTAAAGCTATGTAAAGAAAGAGTTCCCTAAAACTCAACTGAAGACGCCTGAGTCAGCCTTTCAGTAATAATACTGAGGGTTTAAAGAGTAAAGCGCCATACGGCCACACTCTGTTCAGCTCAGGGCAGTATAGATTCGTTCAAGTTATGTACCAGTCTAACTAGTCAGAGTGGATAGTTTTGAACACCCAGAATATTCAGCGGTGTTGCCTAAAATGTTGTGCTTTGCAATGGAATTAAATTAACGCTAAATATTCTCTGAAAACACCCTAACTAAACCTGAAACCTGGAAAAAAAAAGACATTCTAACACTCATAACAAGGTCCAGAACATGGTCTAATGAGTTTTAGTAGAATATACTGTATTCAGCATGTATGTCTGCTATAACAAAATGCCCCAGCTAATCGGGTGGCCCAATATCAGGAATGTACCCTTTATAGTTTTGAAGTTGGAAGTCTTAGGCCAAGGCAGGAACCCATGGCAGGATCTCTTCCAGGCTTTCATCTTTGGCTCAGAGATGGTAACATCATGTTTCCATGATGCTTCTGTACGTGTTTCTGCTACACCACTACCACCGTTTAATAAGGACATCAACTAGAAGAGGCCCCATGACTCACTGCGAACTCATATTAAGTAACTGCATTTGGCAACTTGATACCAAAATGAGCTTACATGTTGGAACAGTGATGATTAGGACATCAACATGAATTGAGAAGAAGGAATATAACTGAACAGCATACATTAAATTCTAGGATTCAAACGTGTAAATGACACAATTTCAGTATTAAAAAAAAACCTCTCAGATAGGAAACTGTCACTCACTCACTAAATATAAAACATATAAGTGAAAATCAACCAGAAAAATGACAGTTGATAAAAATTAGCAGGAAGAATATTGTAAAGAATTCTTTAACTTCAATTGAACATCATGATGAAGAAAAGATAAATGAAAAATTAGCATAAATTAGTACTAAATATATTTTATAATTGAAATATGAATATTAAATGAAAATTTCACTGGATAAGATCTGTAGCAGAGTAGACCACAGAAGTGAAAATACAGATATAGCAACAGACACTATGAAAATGAGCCACAAAAAGAAAAGGAGAAAGGTGGGGGAACCCAAGTAGCACAGCATATATACAAGGAGTCACAGTGATGCAAGTAGAAAGAAAACACTTCTAACACATTGGTTTAGCCATGTAATGCTAGCACTAGGGAGGCCAAAGGAAGAAGATCACCCTGTGTTCAATGTCAATGAGCTACAGAGAGAGGTTGAAGTCCATCTAAACTGCAGAATAAACCTTATCAGAAAGAAGAGGGAAAAGAAAGAAAGAGGAAAGAAGGGAGGGAAAGAAGGAAAGAGGAAGGGAGAGACAGAGGAAAATGTTTGCAGTACCAATGGCCTCAAGTTTTATATGTATGTTAAAACAATAAGCTGATGGACTCAAAGGCAAATGAGTAAAAATCCCATGTAAATGATGATAAATGTTCTGAAAATCAGCTCTGAAAAGAATCTACAGAAAGGGTTTGGGAGGACACACATATAGAGAACCCAAAAAAGAATGACTACCAACTTTGAATTTATAGTTTTAGAAAACTAAAGTTATAGAATGTGTTGTAGGTGCTGAAGAAAGGAGTTGGGAACCTAACACTTGATACCTGGCAAAAATGTCTCTTGAAAGGAAAGAAAAGGGGAGGAGAAGAGAGGATAGGAGGGGAAGGGAAGGAAGGGAAAGGAAAGGAAGGGAAGGGAAGGAAAGGAAAGGAAAGGAAAGGAAAGGAAAGGAAAGGAAAGGAAAGGAAAGGAAAGGAAAGGAAAGGAAAGGAAAGGAAGTCCTAATAGGTAAGAAAATCAATTACCGCAATACCTACATGAGAAGAAATAGTTAAATTTGTTAAGTAGAAATATATCAGGTTATAACATGTATCTATATAAATAAATTTAAAATTCCAAAAATGATACACAGAAAGATAAATAAGGTTTTTTCTAATTCTTTTATTGGAAAGATAACCAAGTATATAAAATAAAAAGGCAGAAATTAAATGATTATGGATGTATAAAGAAACCAAAATAAGGCATAGAACAAGGAGAGTGGAGCTATAATGCTATAAGGGTCTTTACTATTATTATCATTTGTAGATGAACTATGAAGAGTTAGAGAGAAATATTCTAAATGTTAATTATCTCTAAATTAGACAATAGAGTCAATGGATGCACTACTAGCAGAGATAAGAAATGATACTATAAAATAATTCATAAAGGTAAAAAAAAAAAACAAGAGATACCTGGGACAATGAAGAGATGGAAAGTGGTATACATCATAGAACCATATTAGGAAGAAAATAGAAAATAAATGGATATTTTGTCAATGCCAATGTGTGTTACATTATCCTTAAATCACAGTGGTACACCATGAAAACCTGCGGGAGACTGACATGTTGTTTCAGGTTACACACTGACAAGGATGTTGATATACAGTCTTATGGAATGCTATGTTGACCCATCATGAGTTAAAGTCCACATACATTTACTTCATAATTCCAGCTCTGAGGTTTACCTCTAGTGACATGCTCACAGGCAGCTAAAAGGTTCAATTCTCAACTTTGTAACAAGGATAAATAAATATCTCAAAGACCAAGTAAATCATGATCTATACACAGTAGATTTTAAGCAAATATATTTCCCCCTAGAAAATTCTTGTATTTATATATACTCATAGCTACATGTGTGAATGTTTATGTACATAATAAACACATGCACAGAAAGCACAAACACATGGTGTCTTAGTTTGCTTAGACAGTTATAACAAAAAATCCATATACTTGGTAAGTTTTAAGTAACAGAAACTTATTTTTGATAGTTCTCGAGGCCATTGGCTAGCAGATGTTTGCCCCAGAGAGGGCACATTCTTGATTTTTCCCCACACAGTAAAGGGATTAGAGAAACTATCAGAATTCCTTCATAAAGGCTGCAGTCGGTTCTAGCCCAATCCAGTCTCATAGGCTTCAGCTCACTCCGCATTAACTAGAAAGTGAGTTCAACATACAAATTCTGCAAGAACACAAACATTCAGACCATTAACATATCATATTACACTATAATTTTACATGATTTTTATGATAAAATGGATATAAAATTAAATGAACTAAATTTGTGTTCTCCAATCCTGGAATATAGATTACTGGATAAATAAGGGGGGGAATGCATACAAATTCTGGTTATGGCACAGCAATCACATTATGCAGTTTAGGTTTTATGGACATATGTCTCACTGTTTTAAAGAGTGTCTTTGTTTATTCTCAACCACCTATGGCTTTTCTGTGCATATACATTTTCTGTAAGCATATATTAGAGTTTTATGGTTTTTCCCCCTTTGGATCATCTAAGATATAGTGATGTTCCCATATTTTTCTGTACGAAGCTAAGTATGCAGAAAATCATCTCTGCTTTGTTTTTGTATTTCATAAATGGTTCAGTTGTACTAGGTAGCATTTTTTGTTGGAGCAAAGAAGTCTTGGTGAGCTGGTAGGATATTTAAACACTCACAGATCTTCATCATGTTCCTGAAATTCTTCAGAACCTCTGAACAGTGGAAACTAAGACATTTCAAATGAAGAATGATAGATATTCACACTGGTCCCAGGAGGATTCTACAGCCCAGAGCATCAAACTTCTATCTTCTGGAGATCTGTTTCCTAGAGCTGGACTATAAGTTTGAATGTAGAATACAAGTGGCCCACCTTCTTGAATATCAGCTGAAGATAAGCCTAATTATTCTTTCCTATGAAAATGTGCAGAATATCACTATACAATTCATGTCAATTGAAAGCAAATTGTGGAATATTATTTGAACTATTTAAAGGTGTGTCATTTTTGTTTAGGCTGCATTCATTTAACTATGTAAAGATGTGTTGCTCTTCCATCCTGCCTGCCTAAGGCACCTGATTAGTCTAAAGAAAAGCTGAATGCTCAAAAACTAGGCAGAGAAGGGATAGACAGGGCTGGTGGACAGAAAGCCAGCCAGCCAGCCAGGGGCCAACATGTTGGGGACCCAACAGACAGACATGGAGGAAGCGGGAAAGCAGGAAGGACAGCACACAGATGTGGTAAATATCTTAGAGCAGTACACAGATTATTAGAAATGGGTTAATTCAGGTTAGAAAGAAGCTAGCTAGAAACAAGCCTGCACTAAGGTTGAACATACATCACTGATAATAAGTTTCCATGACATGATTTAGGAGCTGGCAGTCCGAGAAAACCTACTACAGCAAATTCCCACTTATGACCTGTGATGCCACCAGAAAGATGGAGCAGTGAGATGTCAAACACTAATCCTTGAATTTTGTCCAAATCACTGTAAGCTGAGCCAGCTGTCTCTGAGAAAAAGGCTTCAGTGTCCATTTGAAAGCCTTCTGTTTCCAAACTCATACTTCAAGAGGACCACTTCCTTTACAGGCAAATACAATTCTATTCTATGTTTCTATGTGTATACATATTATGTGTACATGCACAATGTTTAGTTATCCACTTGTCAGTTGATATATCATGAGTTTTTGAAAAAAAAGATGGAAGTACTAACTACTATATTAAACAAAGCAACACAGACTCAGAAAAATACGCATGCTCAGAGGCCTTCCTATGTGGAGCCTAACATGATGTCTACATGTACACAGATGTGCACGTGGGTATGAGATAGAAAACTGAAGGAAAGACCAAAGAAGCAGAAAGACACATGCTGAGGGATAGGGGAAGTCAGGACACATGAGACATGGCAATGGGAGGAGGTTTTAGAGGGAAAGTAGAAGTGTACAAGATGGGAAAGGGAGGATGGAAGAAGTGACGTGACAGACAAAACAAATATTGTTTTACAATGCTAGCATAAAACCTAATCGGTATATGCTAATTTTTAGAAGATAACAATTTCAAAGGGAGAAAATGAAAACCAGTATCATATGCTGGGCTATCTCTATCCAGCCTTTTTCATTGTTTATTTTTATATTGAATTTTAATTGCATCTCCTGTCCCTTTTATTACTCCCAGTATTTTTAGATATACAATGAGAAAAGGATGCTTCAAGAATCTTATATTTTTAAAAATGAATGCAGCATTTTCTGAAATTTATGATTACCTTCATGAACACATAAAACAAGAAATAAAAAGTTAATGATTCTTAACCACAAAAATACTAATTACCTACTGTGGTGGCCATTGGAGACAAAATTAAGCCCAGAGTGAACAATATGTCTATGGGACACAGTGTGCTTGACCTTCCTACAGATGCATCATCCATAATATCGCAGAAAGGGCAGTTGATGAATCAAATTGCCTTGGGCACTGAGAAGTTGTCTTTGTACCAGAGATATGACACATGAGTGATGATTTTTCCTATAGTCTAATCAGATGCCCCTCTAGAGACAAGTGACTAGAACGTCAGTACCTGCAGACTTAGAAGTCATTTGCATGTACAGATCAGGCAACTAGGAAAAGGAGTTGCTTGATGAACATTTATGAAAGTACTGAGAGTATAGGGTATGCAGAAGAACACAGAAATTAAAGAAAATCTTGTATGGAAATAGAAATTACCATAATTATTATATTTTTATTGCAAATAATTTCTTTCATGTTTTGATTATATGGTATCTCTTCACCCTACTCCTCCCAGTTTCTACCCATGAACTTCCCATCCAGATCATCACCCTTTCTGTCTCTGCTGAGAAAACAATCAGGCCTCCAAGATATAATAATAAATAAAATAAGATAACAAACAAACAAACATAAAAAAGAATCATACAAAAAGCAAACAACATCAATTCAGAGGCGCACACATTCACCCACACACACAGGAATCCCATAAAAACCCCAAAATGGAAGCCATAATATACACCCAGGAGTATTGTAAAGTAGAAAAAAAATGTCATGACATTATGAGGCAAAGGACCTCCAAAGATGTCATTGAGTTTGTTTTATGTTGGTCATCTACATCCGAGTGTGGGGCCTACCCTCAAGAGTGGTTTATTTTCCCTGGTAAGATTACCTTGAAGAAAACTAATTTTTGATTTGCAAGCGCCATCAATTTGATATAACATGTCCACTTCTCCTTTTAGCTCTAGGAACAATATATATATATATATATATATATATAAAAAGAGAGAGAGAGAGAGAGAGAGAGAGAGAGAGAGAAATATAAACCAATGGCCACCAAGTATCAGAGAACAGAGAATGGTCACCTACTGATACTAATTAACATTAATTTAAAATGTTGAAGAAAACAGAAACACTGAGGACTATAGAAGACAAAAATCCTAGTGCTGAGTGAGTGAGCAGAAGGACTCTTGAGAGCTGGGATCAGGAACAAGGCTTCATACCCATGGGGCAGGGATGCTATCTGTACTTTCTGGAGATGCAGATACCTCAGAAGAATAAGATTAAGAGTATGATATGGATCACTAAGAAAGGAACATCACTCAGCAGCCACTGATGTCTCTCAAGATTCAAGTAAGGTTGGGTCTGGAAACCCTGCAGCCTGACTACTAGGAATTAAACCTGGGTTTGCACACATGAAAACCAGAGCTTTGCTGTCAAACTGTGTCCCCAGCCTCAACTAATAGTTTTGGAAGAACCATCTTTGCACTGCTACTGCAGTCTCTCTTTCCTCTCTTTCAACTGAGAAGAGCCCTGTGGCATGGGGGGGGGGGGCGAACAGGAGGAGGGGGGGCAGACGGACAGACGACAAAAAAAAAAAACGCAAAATAAAAACGGTGGTTTCAAAAGCGCCAGCCCAGGCTCACAAAATGCTCATTCACTAGACCTTTT
>NW_026067924.1:14254152-14315746 GCF_014885135.2 Alexandromys fortis
TCTCTCTCTCTCTCTCTCTCTCTCTCTCTCTCTCTCTCTCTCTCTCTGTGTGTGTGTGTGTGTGTGTGTGTGTGTGTGTCTGTGTCTGTGTCTGTGTGTCTGTGTGTGTGTGTGTGTGTGTGTGTGTAAACAACTTTAAAAATTCTCCGCCACAGATCCTGAGATCATCAGGCTTGTCAGCACATGACCACATGACCTTATATGGTGAGCCATATCACACCCCTCCAAGGCAGAAGTGGAAAGGTAAGTAAAAATTTTGGATACTAATAAGATCGAAGCCAACATGGACTCAGACTTTATTACTATTCCTTATCAGGTGTTCAGATTTGGATAAATAGTTAGATACACACAATAGACAAATAATACATGATTTGGTGATGTGTCGTATAGTGTATGAAAACAAACAGAATTAGTTGTTTATGCCATTTTATGTTTTATGATTTATGGTTTTGCCCCACTGTTCCACCTTCTCTTGCATTACTAATGATTTTTGCATTCTGTTTTCTCTGGCTGGCCTTATTTCATCTCATGCTTTCATTTTGGTTTTTCTGATGACATTGATTTAGGAAGGTGTCTCACTCAGAGGAAATTTAATTTCATTGTTAGATCCAATCTAGCTTTTCTAGTGAAATTTATTTAAGTATATGCTATCAAAGCATTTTTATTTAATATTTTGTTTCCTGTTGTAAAAATGTCCTTATAATAGAGTTTCATGGTTAATTCTTTTATTAAATATTTATCCTCTTAAAACGTGTACTCTGTCTATTTTCATATTTCTATGGTTTTTTAATCAGTTTATATATTATATATAATATATATTTTTTAACAGCTCAGTTCTTCCTTCAATTATATGCACTGTGTATATCTATGGTCATAAGTGCCCATGGAGGCCCGAGGAGTTCATCTGATCTCCTGGAGCTGGAGTTACATATGATAGAGAGCTGCCATACATGGGTACTGAGAACTGACTTCAAGTCCTCTGCAACAGTATGATTCAGGTAAAGAAGGGAATAGTTTGGAAACATGGCTAACACTAAAAGCCTTTTTAAAAGCTGTATGGAAACCTACTATTGTAGAACATTCCTAAAATACTTCCATACATGAGAGGAATCTAAATGGAGTCACAATATCACGGGGGAGACAATGTCTCAACTAGGCATTTTATGACACCAAATAAAGCCTCCACTGGCAGGAATGAGTTGTATCTTATTGAGTTACTGTCCAAAGGGAGCTACTAGACCCCTCCCAAATATCCCAACCATTGCCAAGACTGTTGGCTACACTCCAACAGCATGAAAGCAATCATCTAGTCCAAAGATGCCACTACCATTTGTTGAACACCATTAAACACAGAAAAAAATCAAATTTGTGCACCACTAGACAACCGATTAGCATCCATGATGCTAGGAAGTACTTTACAAACTACCTGAGAAGAAAGCTGATCAATCAATTCATTGAGCTACAAAACCTGAAAACTACACTAAGGATCTGGCTGCCTGACACAAACGTTATAGGAACAACCAACTAGTGCTGTTAGATTTAAAACTCACTCTGTGTGATGAAAACCATATCTGGCACTGCTAAAATGGTCAAGAATTTGAAACTAGATAGGCAATGGGGCTGGGGAAAGGCTGATCTATTATTCTTCTAAATGGGCGTAGCAGTAAAATGACTCTTGATGACCTATCTCTATGCTCAGAATAGTACATCAATCACTCATCAGAAAAGCTTCTTCTTGCCCAAAAGTGAACATCGTTCAGAAGGTGAAGACTTCAGAGCACTCGGCCATAAAGGGAATGACTATCAAACCCCTCCCATCAAGGCTCAGGGATCTATGTAGAAGAGGAATCCAAAAGATTGTAAGACCCAGAAGTGGTGGATGACTGCAAGGAAACAGCAGCCTCTATTCTCAACAGAGCTGATACACACGAAGTCATAGAAACCGTGACAGCACACACAGGGCTTGTGCAAGTTCAAACCAGACAAAATCGCAGCACGGAGAGGGGAAGGTGGATACAAAATCTTACCCCTTACCAAAAAGGTATCTGAAATTGATACCTGTTGGGGTGGGGGAGAGGAAAATCACTTTTCTCCAACGTAGTGTAGCTGGTTATATCATCCAAACTCCAGGGAAGGCACCATGCCCAGGAAGAGTTGGCCAAAAAATAAAATAAAAAATAAACTTCATGTTTGTTTATTTGTGCACATTTTGTCTTAGATTGGTATGTTTTATCTTTTTGTGTTTTTTGTTTGTTTTGACATTAATTTGGGGGTTGGTTTGATATTTTTTGAGAAATAGAAATACAGATAAATATAGAGATAGGGAAAGAGATAAAGCATGAAGTTGGGTGGGCAGAGAAGTGGGATGATCTAGAAGGAGTCAGAGAAGGGGAAAGCATTTGATCAACATATATAAAAAATTAAGTAAAAATATTCTAAAGAGTATAATGCACTCTTAATCACTAACCTATCTATCTAGCCTCCAGTTTATATTTTAATATTAATTGCACTCAGATCTTAAACCTTATAATCTTAAATTCAACAGTTCTCTGGCATTGGCATTTTATGTGAGGTTGCTATAGCAACTACAAGTTCTTTTGAGCCCTGTTTCACTTTTGCTTTGGTCATTTATTCATTGGCAAGATGTAGTCATCAAATACCTCTAAGTGATGGATCATATTGAATGAAGTGTCCATGGAGAATATTGATTTTCTTGCCTTTAATCTAGAATAGTAAATCAGCATTTTCAATTCTCATGTCATAGTTTCCCTTATCTTATTGTGGCTTTAGCTTGGCAGTTTACTACCTCAACAAAATCGCATAGGAGACCATTGCCATTTCTTTTGCTTTTATGTATAATTTTTATTACTTTTTTTACTTTGAAATTCAACAACTGTATTGCTGTGTCTCAATTTCAAATACTGTGTGATTGAAAACATGTTGAGTATCACTCTCAAATTCTTCCTAGAAACTTGATCTTTACTATCCTCTCAACTAATGTGCTTTTGTTTCCTAATTTATAAAATCTATCTTTAAAGTAAAACTCTTACTATGTGATCTAATTGATTTATTCAGGTATACAAATGTTGTTTCTCCTGGTCCAACTGTGTAAATGTTCATCTTTCATAACTGTTTATCAAACTCAAATCATTGTAACATTTATTATTACCTGATAGTTAATTTTTCTAAAGAACTCTTTGTTACAGAGTTTCAAGTTACCCTAACCAATATTTACCTCATCCATTGATTTTTTTTTTTTGCTTAAATGTTGTTATGTAGGTACTTTCTCCAAATTGGAGCAATTTTTTTCTGGAAGGAGACAAGGGATTCTAAGACTTAGGAAGCTTACAAGGCTCAGAAACTCAGAAATGTTACAAGACACACAAGCCCTTCCCTAGGGTGGTGTAAGCCATAAACAGTTGGGCTGAGAGGAGACTGATGAATCTGTCTCCAAGATGAGCAGGACTCTGCAGGGATATAGATTTTGAGAGTCATTCCTCATGCTGTATGATGCTTTGTTGATACAGCTGCCTTTGAGTCATTACAAAATATTTCTGTAAGACACCCCAATAACTCTTCCTTTCCCATTCCCTTTATCTCAATAAAAAAAAGACACTCCAATAAACTCATTGTTTCACCAAGCTAGATTGCTATGAGTCAAGACCCTTCTTTGCTTGGACACCCTTGCCCTAGCTGACATTAACAGGCACTTGTTCATGTATCTTCAGAAAGTCACAAGACACATGAAAATATTCTCAGCAAGAATATTTTATACTTTGACTGGTAAACATTTCCTAGTAACTATGATTAATGTTTTTAGTTTGTGCTTAGTTTACAATAAACAAGGCTGTTTTGTAATTATTTTGTGACAGCTTTATTAAGCTATTATTTGTTTGTCCTTAAAGACAATACTTTAAAAGAACCATTCGTTGACATTTTTTTCTTCCAGTCCTCTTTGCTTCTATTCTAGTTCTCTGGGTCATCCAGCCTCTGGGTCCTGGTATTCCAGACAGTGTCAGAGGTAGGCTCAATATCATGGCATGTGTCTCAGACTGAACAAGTCATTAGTTGGCCACTCCTATAATCTCTGTGTCACCCTTATCCCAACACATCCCATAGGCCAGACAGACTATAGGTCAAAGGTTTTGTGGCTGGATTAGTATCCTAATCCCTCCACTGAAATAATTGCCTTTAACAGATGGCCAGTTTAGGTTATATATCCCCCTTTGCTAGGAGTCTTAACTGGGGTCCTCCTAGATTCCTTGGAATTTTCCGTGCATCAGGAAGGGAAGCTGATTCTGAAATGTCCCCATTTTACAGTGGACTCTTTCAGTACTTCCCCCCATTCAACCCCTGCCTGAGCTCTACCTGCCCCCATTCCACTTACAAAGTCTCTTCCGTTTCCCCTTCCTAGAGAGATCCAAGTGTCCACTTGGGACCTAGCCTCTCTGGGTCTGTAGATTGTAGCATGGTTACCCTTTACACCTAATATCCACTTATAAGTGAGTACAAATGATGCCTAACTATTTTCTGCTGTACTAATAGATTGGTGCCTAGCCCAATAGTCATAAGAGAGGCTTCATTCAGCCACTGTTGGAAACAGATGTAGAGTCCCATTGTCAAACCTCAGGCTGAGCTCAAGGAATTCTGCTGAAGGGAGGGAGAAAGGATTATAGGTGCCAGAGAGGTCAAGAATACCACAAGCAAAACAACAGAAACAACTAACTTGGACTCATAGGGGCTCACAGAGACTGAACTGACAACCAAGGAGCCTATATGGTACTGACTTAGGTTTCTGCATATATGTGACAGTTGTATTGCTTAGCCTTCTTGTAGGACTCCTAACAGTGGAAGCAGGGTCTGTCTATGACTCTTTTACTGACTTTTGGTTCTCTATTCCTCATATTGGGTTGCCGTCCTCACCAGGTGGAGTCCCCTTTCCATTATTCCCATTTCCCACTACCTATCATCTGTTTCTTCCTTTTCCCCACTCAAGCCGCTGACCACATATGATCAGTTGATACTTTCTTGGTTTCTGTGATTACACAATGCTGCTGACTCACACCTGTGGATTTGGAGACTAAATGGCTGCTAGATCTTGGTCAACAGAATGGTGTTCCAACGTGGGACTGACCAAATATACTTAAAAGCCTGAGAGAGTTTGCGAAGTTATTCTATACAAAAGAATAGAATTAAGCATGGCTACTTGATAGCAGGACTTTCTCGGGTAGGCTCTGCCTGCTAGAAGCAAACACTCTCATTTAAGAGAGGCTTCCTCAATCAGCTTTAGCTGCAAAACCTTGCAGTTCTTTTAAGAGGTCTGCCACAAAACACTTAAATGGTGTCGATGAAAAGCTGACTGCATACTTTTTGGTGGTGACAGGGACCTTGTTGTGGCAATTAACATGACTCCAGCCAGTACCTCTGCCATGAGGCTAGACTCTCAGGAAAAAGCTAAGGAATGGGCTGGATCCAGCCATCAAACCATGGCTTTAATTCTAGCCATACCACTTAGCAAATTAAAGACTCATGTGGCAGAAAAAGAGAGATATATAGTAAAGATAGATTCAAAGATGAAGAAAACCTCTAAACTGTTTACTGTATGTTTAAAAATATATGTAGGCTTGGGGGAAAAAAGAATAAAGTCCTTAAAAGAAAAAATAGAGTAGTTGGGTGTAGTGGCACACACCTTTAATCCCAGCACTTGGGAGGCAGAGGCAGATGGATCTCTGTGAGTTCAAGGACAATTTGGTCTACAAAGTGAATTCCAAGGCAACCAAAGATACACAGAGAAACCCTGTCTCAAAAAGCCAAAAATTAAAAATAAAATAAATTTCATGGGATGTATTTAATTAAACCAAGAAATCTTGACATCTTACTATATATTACAATCCTATGAGGACTGTGACCATTGTTATACTCCATCCTTGATCAAAAATCAGTGTATGGCCCATGACCTCATGGCAACTCACTCATTAACTCACTTTGAATGCTTCTACTTTTATATGAATTACAGTTTTATGCACTGTAAGCACATTGATACCGTTTTTTAATTATTGTTGTATCCAATTAATGAATTAAAAGGAAAAATGTCTTTTAAGCAATTAATGAATTAAAAAGGAACAGAGTAGGATCACTTAAAATGTCTGTCTATATGATCGTTTTCACAGGTACTGAGTTGATTATAGTTTCTTTCTAGAAAAGGTTGCTATTGATGAATTCTGCTCACATTTGTTTGCCTGTGTGGGGGAAAATATCTCTATTTCTTCTTTGTTGCATGAGAGTTCTTTCAGATCATCTTTTACTTTTAACATCTGTTATGTTGGCCCATTGAATTCTACCCTGCCCTCCCCATGGCTATCCAGGGTTTTGATATTAATAGTTTCTGTTCGGGCTGCAGACTGTGTTCAGTTGCTTTTTATACAATGTCTTACTGTGTGACCAAGTGAGACTGAACTTGTGATTCTCCTTGGGCCTCCCTAATATTGTATCATGTTTGGTTTGGCCATGGTGACCTATGATGATCTTATTGACAATTCTGTGTTCATGTTGGATATTTTGTTCTCATTAGATTAAGATTCCTTCTCTTTGTAACTAGAGTTTGAGTTTGACATGTGTAGTTATGAATCTGTCTGTACCTGTCTTTATTTACCAACATTAAATATTAATGACCTTCTAGATACTAAAACTCCTCTTGAGGTTTGCTGCTGAACATTATACATTTAAAATAAAAGAATGTGGGCGCTCTGGAAATTAGGAACTCCCTACCAATATTACTGTGGTTGTATTTTACTGAGGTGGTGACTAATGTTTGATTGGTAGTGACTTAACTATCATATTCTATAACGTCTCTCTTCTGTTCAGTGATACCCACTAAAGCCTTTTCCTGATCATCACAGGCATCAGCTAATGTCTGGATAATGGCTCTTCTCAGATGCCTTGAATCAGTTATCTTTTCCTCTATATTTTCTATGCACCCATTTCTCTATTTCAAATTCTGGATATTTCCTTAAACTTAGCTTTCTTGCCATGCATAAACTTTATGGTCTTGATCTGTTAAGGTCACACATCTCCTTTTAATTTCTATTTTGAATTTCAGTGATAGAATTTTCTTATATTTCCTGTCTGAAATTATTTCCTTCTTATCTCAATATCATTTTGCTGCTGTATTTTTAGATGTATTTTATCTTTCTCTATTCCTACAGAAACTGTGCGTAATCTCTGTTGAGCTATGCTTCTTACATTCAGTAACTACTTCTAGCAAAAATACATTTCAGCATTCTCATTCCTAAGATGCTGTGAGATCTTGAGGTAGAGATTTACAATTAGCTAGAGCAACAAGATGCTAATATCCAGTGTTATACATCTATATGCCTTTTCAAAGTATGAATCCGGATACATTTTTTGTATAGAGATGTTCTAAGAAGAAGAATTTAAAATAGAAAGTTCATAAAAAATCTGAGTGCTTGACCATAGAAAAAAGGCATTCATTTGGAATTGAATGCAGCCATTGTTAATGAAATTTTCAAGTAACTTTTGTAACCTAATAAACTGTTTATAATTTAATATTAAATGACATTTTATGGTAAATATGGTTTCTATAATTATTTCCAAAAATGAAATTATTTATTTATAACATTATGGAAACAAAAGGAAGAAAATATTCTTAAAGACGAGGCTATGAAAATCATTTTAATTATGTTCTTTATAATTTAATACAGTTTCTTCACCCAGAATTTATAAAGGACCATTCATATTTCAAATGAAATAAATTAAAAATTAAAAAAAAATCTCTTGAGGTTTCATGAGTGTAAGGAGAAGGCAATTTGTCCCTGCACCCCTTTTCTGCAGCCTGGTTGGGATGTTTTCACCCTTATTCTCCAGTGTTGTTGGCATATTTGTTTCTGTAGCTGTCAGATTGTCACAATGTTTTCTTTAGAGATGAGGGCTCTGAGGCATCTTCTATCTTTCATATCTCTGAATACAACCCCAGGGGTAATTCATGATGAATATTTAAGCTTTTCGGAAAGGTTGTGAGTACCTCATCTTCTGGGTCATGACAACTGACAGCCTGTACGATATGCTAATGAGGGGGATGACAAGAGTCTGAACTAGTCACCGTACAGGCTCAGTCTTCTGACATCATTTACATAAATCAATGATATCTGAATGAACTCATTCCAGAATTATTAAAAATAATAACTGGATAATGCGATAGTAATTGAGACCAGTCCTGGTCTAAAATTTATATTTGGGTAACAACTATCCCTGCTGTCACTGTTCACCTCTACTCTCTACTGGTATTTTAGCGGCGTATCACTCATTATCATTCTTTCTTAAAGAAACAGTTTTTTTCTCATTCATTATACTAACAACACAATGACTTCTTGTCGGTACGCCAAGTAATTAATCCTCTGTGAGTAGGCCTGCTTTAATTTAAACATGCTAATCTTTTGCACTTTTCAAGTAGGAAATGAGACATCACCTAACAGATAATTAGTTTTTGCAGTTCCACATTGTATCTCACAAATGATGGCGAGAGATTGAGTCATATATCAGCTGGAAAACATCCATTCCACAAGCTTCACTGCATGGAAATGTTTGAAAACAGGTAGCATTACTATTATTTGTCAAAGGAGAACTAAAGTGTTTGTGCTAGAAAGTCATATGTAGGAAGACATCACAGAGATGGCAGTTCTTACAGAAAAGAAACAACTTAAGAAGTAGGTCTAAGAAAGACAAGTTGGAAATAGGTTAAAATATGTATTTGGCTAATTGTATTTTGATTTCCTCTGGGAGGAAACCTGGGTGTAAAGCCTGTTGAAGAAGAAATATTTCCAATGTTAACTTTTTCGTGAGCTGCAGTTAAGGACTCTCAAGAGCAGTTAAGGCAAATCCTGATGATTCCAGAGAGATGAGTTCAGCCAATGCAGACAGCATTAACAAATTCAGAGTCTACACACTGCCCAAGTTAAGTGGGTAATGAATAGGTTTTAGGAGACCTGTTTGTTCATGGTTGGACTTTAGCCAAATAGAAATGAAGCAGTAAAACTGATAACATTGAGAAATGTCTTATAATTGTTAATTTAGGTTAAAAGTTAAGTTCATATACGAAGAATTAAGTTCTCCTATCAAATTCTTTCGTAAGGGGAAATGGAGGCACGGAGTATCATTATTCAAGTAAGAATAAGGGACTGATAATAAGTTATAACTCTCCATACAAAAGCTATAAGAGATTGATATAGAAAAAAGTGTATGAAAAAGTTTAATTCCAAAGATACTAAACAATATAGTATCAAATATCTATGTACAAAGAAAAGCATAAAATATAAGAGCAGCTCTAACAGAAGAGAACTCAGAAAACACCATGATGTCTAGAATCCACAGTGAACATCTTTAATGAAAATATGAAAAAATAGTAACACAATAAAACATAACAAGGGAGTCATAGATTTGTGCCTGTGATATGTTTGCCACAAAAATACGCCTTTAGTCAAATAAAAAAGTATCATATACCAGAAAATTTCAGCTGAGGGACATTCCCCCTTAACAGATGCAATATTAAGGCCAAGGGAAAGGTGAGCCTTGGTATGAACCAAAGGAGTCCCGGAAATACAACAACCCACAGATTCACACTTCTACTCTGGAGAGTATGCAGACAGCCAGCATGCTTCTGTGACACCAGAGGCAACTGGCCACTAATATTAGGCCTATCCCTATAACTCTAGATAGTTCACATATTAGGAAAAGGAAGTACTGAATTATTGTCACAAGTGGGAAGCAGGTGAATTGAGCCAATCACTTCTTAAAGACAGGCCAACAATACAGAGGGAAACTACTATGCCCTTGCTTCAGTATTTCTTTCTCTCAGACACATTAGAGGCAATGCACATATGGGGCCCTAATGTGGATTCAGACTAAATAAGGATAAAGACAGTGATGCAGTGATCTAAGGGGCCATCGAAACCCGTTTCTGAGTATTTCCCTAGCTGTGGAAGCAGTGGTTCAATGATCAAAACTTTTAAAATTTTCAGTGATGGACACCTCAATAGCAGAAGCTCTGGGTAACAGATATTGTGACCAGAGAAGCAGCTACACATGCCAGCATGAGAACTTTACCCTGCAAATAGCCCATCAGTGGAGTGTATTATCATTGCCACCATGTTGCATTGATGGCTTGGAGGCTTAAGGGTTGGGAAGAAAATATCTCTGATACCTTACAGATGACCACCATCCCTTCTCCAGTATTATGTTTCTATCCCTACGTTGTTTAGTTTTTGTAATTCTCTTGTAACTTCTCCTCCCAAAAAGAGCAGTACTTTAATAAGGAGATAACAACTGGGCTTCTAGAAAAATGACAGTTGGGACTGTGGTCTGTTCATGTGAAGTCCACCTCCACCAAACATGTGAGCATTGCTTTGACGTTGCAGGGTAGAGAAATCACTCACCCTTATATTTAAAAAAAAAAAAAAAGGTCAGGGTGCTGCTAAACAAGGAGGTCTAAAATAATTAATCTGGTTGCGGTGGCCAAGAGTCTCAGAAGAAGCAACCCCAAGAGGAAGGCTTTCTATTGGCTTCCTGTTTGAGAAGACGTAGCCCACCATTGTGGAGAAGGAGTAACCTATAGAGCAACCTGACTGCTACTTTCTCACATATCAGCAAAGCAGAAAGTAGAAAAGGAGCCATGATCAGGGCTTAACCATCAACATCAAGCTCTCTACCACACACACCAACAGTCCTCTTCTTCCAGCCCACCTCCTAAAGCCTCCCCAACATCCCCAAAAGCTCAAACTTTTGTCTGGGGACAAAATGCTCAAACACATAGGAAACAATTATTCAAAGTATACTAAGGCTTTAAGCTTTAGTCAAGGTTTTCTTGAGAATATGTTTTAGCAATTTCGGGTCCATATGTGTGGAACTCTTGATGCATTCCTCAATGCTGCAAACAAATAACAAAGATTTTTAAAGTTAATGGAAAATCCCAACAAATGCAAAGAGACGTGAGGGAACAGTGCTTCAGAAATGGAATGTAGGTCACTCAGCTACTTTAAGAGTTCCAGTTAGCTGAGGTCTTTGGCTAAGAGCAAAGAAACATGCTGGGTAGGATAGGACAGTATTTTTGAGCCTCGAGCTCAGAAATGAAGCTATTTAGCACTGCGATTTCCCTGTGTCTGTACATATATATGTCGATGTCTACTTCACTCCCATGAATTAGTGGACCCTACTTTTAACTTCTAGATTTCCTTGGATCACCCAGGTGATTGGTACTTGTTAAACATTGTTGAGGATAAATCAGACTGCCTGCCCAGCTAATTACACGCGTGCTGAAAAGGATAATGTATACTTTCGATAAAAATTCAAAGTATTTTTCTTAATGTTATAGGAATTTATATTCATTCGGAAATATGTGTCTGTCTTTCTCAATATTGAGCCCTACCTTTTATTGTAAGATTAGGTTAAACTCTTATGTCATAAGCAGAAGGTTCAAAAATCCTTGTGGGATAAGTTTCTGCTTTACTCATTTCTAAATTCCATCCCAAAATAGAAAGGGCTCAGTAAATGTTTTGTTAATTTTAAAATATGAATTAATAGTCATGTGCAGATTTACAGTCATTTTTCAGAGGGGCTCAAAAAACTGACAATTCCAATGCACCCTTTCTGTAGTTTGCATTCTAAATTCGGCATCTCATACACACCATGGAAACAATCATGTTAAGCTGGGAATTAACACTTCAATAATAAATGTAATCAGGCGAGTGTCTTCCCAAACATGTCTTCTCTAACTTATCATCTTGTGAATATTATTGCCTACTTACATACTCAAAATCTGTGAGCTCTCTCACAATTTTTTACTCTTTAAGTCCCTACTATGTGTTACTGAAATATCCCACTTATAGGCCAACAGAATTTTAAGGCTACAGATGATGAGGCTGAAATTCCACAATCAGCAAGTTCCTAGACCTTTTTCTATTCTAAAATGCACCTGCTGTTGGGTTTGTCATAGCTTTACAGAGCAGTTAGACAACAAACTAAAGTCAACCTGTTGAATTTGGGAGAACTCACAATGGTTTCTTTGTCTTAAGCATATTTGTGACTACCATTATATCATTTTTATTTGGCAAATAAAACTTCATACTCTTATCAAATGCTGGAGAAAGACACCTGACATTGCTTTCTGAACAGTAAATACATATGCACATATGTGCATGCACACACAAATAAGAACACATATATGCACACACTAAAGAAAGACCTATAGCCTGTAGCAGTCACAATTGCTATTTTCGAATTTGTATTTTTCTATCTTTGGGAGCTATTTGGCAAATGGGTACTTTGAGAATAGAAGTCATTATGCCCTATGGTATGAGTCATTACTATCCGTGAGAATTTATATGATTTACATTTTAGAGAAATGACATCGTGAGAGTTTATAGTAAATTCCCCCAGTATCTGATAGAAGGGTGGCTGTCAAGGAGGGGGAAGAAATCCAACAGCAAAAATAGTTTCAGACACTTTAAGGGCTCATATGTCCATTTTGATTGCTATGTCTCTGTTGATCTAGTAAGTCCTAGGGAACCACTCATTCCAACTGATAACTATTTTACTCCATGATTAGAAGCACACATGCAGAGAGAAGACTGGAGAAGGAAGGAAAGGGAGAGAGAATTGATCTTGTTTGTCATTTCCTCCTTTATGGACATGTAATGATGTTGTTTTTCCTTCATCTTTGTCCCCAGTTAGGCATTCAAGACCTTAAGTCATGTATGTTTTTTTTTTATTTTAGGTTTCTCCAGTGTCAATGAAATTATCTATTCCATTCCATAATCTAGCTTGTTATCTCTATGTGGTATCCAAGAGTGGCGTCTGTCACTCAGTTAGCCATATTTTCCCTCAGCTTAATACACTGTTCTAATAGGAAAGTGCTGTGGTAAACCTAATTTATCTGCACTTCATTCACCATTGTCAGCAGGCCACCTACTCATAGGAACTCCATTCCAGAAACTCCTTCCAGGAAAAGTAAAGATCAAACCAATTTTTGCTGTTCTGCTCTTTATTCATAACTGCCATCACCAACTAAAAATATGATCCCTTCTAAAACACTCATACGTGTCCTAATCCAGGCATTCTTTCTAGACAGGAAGCATGTTTCTTCCCCTTATCCTTTTGATAAACAGAAACAATGTCATACAGGTTTATATTGATTTATTGATTCCCTCTGCCCGGCAGTAGGTTTAGACCTCCAGCCAATCCTCCTAGGTTTCATCTTCCCACATGTGCAGATACAGCATAACTCAGCACAGAGCTGACCATAACAGTGGATTTCCAAGATAACGAGAGTTACCAGCTACTACTCAAGCCTGAAAATATGAGATGGATGAGAAAAAAATATAATATACAATATTAGTGATGAAGTCAAAGAGATCTTTTACTTATGAAAGAGGTGCAGAAACAAAAACCTGTAAGGGGGTAGTATGACTTTTAGCCAATTCAAAAATAAGACACATTATTTAGGACCATGTATTTTAGAAAAAAATAATCTTCTAGATACATTCTTATGCTTCTATAAAGACTAGGAAAGAGATAAAAAAATAATTTTTCCTGTTTTCTTATTATTGTTATTTTCCTTTTTATGAAAAATGGTCATTTATACCACTTAGAACCAAAGCTTATTGTATTGAGCTTTGGACAATATTTAAGAGTCAGAATGAAGTAACCAAGACCCATTTCCTTAGCAGCTCTCTATACACTATCTCCTATATGACAGGCCTCTTTCAACTGTTGAAATTATAGCAGCAAATATGGTAGCTAAGATCTCAGATTTCATGGAGATTAAATTCATAGGAATTTATGCTCCAGTAGAAAGATAGGCAAGGGGTGGGGAAAGAAATAGACAGACAGACAGGGAAAGAGACAGAGGCAGAGACAGAAAGAGATTTTAGGTGGTGGACTGAGTTAGAAAGCCAATAACCTTTATTGCTATGGTAAAAGGATGCTCAAACATGGTTGGCAAGGCTGTAGAAACATTGCAAGCCTACACTCAAAGAAAATGGGCGATACAGAAATTAAGCTTCAGAAACAACTGTAGATATTAGGTAATGTGAAGCAAGTAGAACAAAATGGCTGCTGACTATGCTCCTTCTCTTATGGTCTCTCAGTAGACTTACCAGTTTGCACAGTGGTTCACCCGCCAAACTGTTCACCATGAGGACAGAGGAGAGACAGCAGTATCTTATCTCAATATGCTCTTGAAAGATGCCTTGAAGAAGGTCCAAAAAAAAAAAGGGGGAGGAGATTGCCTTTCTACTTTTTGGCTACACTGTCCTGCTTGAAGAGAGAAGCCTCATGTGTAAGGAGGAGAGAGCTGAAGTCCTGAAACACACAACTAGGTGTGACAAAATGTAATCTGGTGCTGAACAGGACCCCGTTCACCCCAACCCTGAGGTCAGCACTCACAGACTGAGCCACTGGAGTCTCATTAGAATGGTGGCTACCTGCCGCCGCCAAACAACCTCCAACCTTAGCAGAATGAGGGGCAAGGCTGTCCTATGGGGTACAAAGCATTAAAATTGCCGCAAGACTTCTTCATGCATTCAGTACTATAAGACTCAACACCAGGAAACAGTCATTGGGCCACAAAGGTTAGAGTTCACAGAAGGGAACTCTATACCTACCCACATAGCACACACGCACACACACACATGCACACACGCACGCACACATCACACCTGTGTACCAGGGGAAGAAAGTAGAATTGTAGCCTGCATTATTGGTATCACGTGTAATAGAAGAACATGGCAGACTAAGGACTAGCATGCCTTACACAACTCTGAAAAATTATCTCGTGAGAAAAATAGGTTAACAGTGAGTGAAGTGTCCTCTGAAGGTCAGGAGGTGAATTGTGGCTCATTATACTACCAATACGCACACTGCAGAGTAGAGATTTAAGATGTTAGTGTGACATACAATCTCTGCCATGGTTCTACATCTCTGTTCCATTCCTTGTTTGGAGTTAAAAATACCTGGAACTCCCCATGTTATCCAATGCAATATCATTTGAAATGGTCATGAGGTCAGCATCCTCATCCTTCACAAGTACCTATAGCTCTGAGACTCAGGTGTGATCCAGCTAGTGCCATGCTTGGTAGCCAAATAATTGACTTGCTGACCAATCCCCTGACTTTAGTTAGCACAGCTAGCCCCAGACCAGCACACAAAGACAGAGCTTTTAGTCTTTCCTATACCAGGGAGAGAGCTGAGTTCCAGTGAGATGGTCTCACATTTCTGCCCGCATCAGCAACAGCTGTGGTGTGGGCCTAGTGCCCCCCAGAGATCACTAAGATCTTTGCAGATGTGAGACTTAGACATAATCCAGTGTGTCCATCCCAGTGATGGGTGACTATGCTAGCATTACATAGCACAGCACGAAACAAGACTCCATTCACTAATGGTAGGACAGGGTAGAATACAGAGCATAGAATTTGACCTTAGGTCACAATGACAAGATGGGGAATCCTAACATTGGACAGATCCTAGAAGTCTCCAATCCCAGACCAAAAACCTCAAAGAGAACTTCCAGAATCACATTGGCATCTTAGTCCATTTGACTTCAGTTAATCTGTTGTTGACTGCAGTAGCTCTGGGCCACTAGTCAGTCTCAGCAACAGGTAGTTCTTAGCATTGGGATGGCTGCTCTGTCCTCGGTGCTTAGGTCAGAGATCACTGGGCTCCCTGTGTGGTGCAATGTTGGTGGCCACAGGAATAACACAAGAACCTGCCATATTAATCTTGCATCTTGCTACAGTACTGGAGGCATTTATGAATTGTAGAAGTTCATTGGTAGAATTTTTGGAGACACTTATGTAGACTATCATCTTATCAACAAATAGTGAGAGTCTGACTTCTTCTTTTCCGATTTGTGTCCCCTTGATCTCCTTTTTTTTGTCTTATTGCTCTAGCTAGAATCTCATATACTATATTGAATAGATATGGAAAGTGTGGATAACCTTGTATTGTTCCTGATTTCAATGGGATTGCTTTGAGTTTCTCTCCATTTAATTTGATGTTGGCTGTTGGCTTGCTGTATATTGCTTTTATTATATGTAGGTATGTTTATTATATCCCTGCTCTCTCCAAGACCTTTATCATGAAGGGATGTTATATTTTGCCAAAGGCTTTTTCAGCATCTGATGGGGTGATCATATGTTGTTGTTGTTGTTGTTGTTTTTTCAGTTTGTTTATATGGCAGGTTACATTGACAGATTTTCATATGTTGAACCATCCCTGCATCTCCAGGAAGAAGCCAACTTGGTTATGGTGGATGATTTTTCTGATGCGTTCTTAGATTCTGTTTGTGAGTATTTAATTGAGTATTTTTGCATCAGTGTTCATGAGTGCAGGCAAATGGATGGATGTAGAAAACACCATAGTGAGTGAGGTAACCCAGACCCAGAAAGACAAATGCAATATGTACTCACTTAAAAGTGGCTTTTATACAAAAAGCAAAGTAAAACCAGCCTACAATTTACAATCCCAGAGAACCTAGACAACAGAAAGGACCCTAAGAGAGACATACATGGATCTAATTTACAAGGAAAGTAGAAAAAGACAAGATCTCCTGAGTAAAATGGGAACATGGGGATCATGGAAGAGGGTAGAAGGGGAGGGGAGAGATAGGGAGGGAAATGGAGAAAAATATATAGCACAATAAAAACAATTGAAACAGAAAGAACCTGCAGCAGTTGCTCAACCATGAGCCAGTCAGAAACTCACAGTTGACGCTATGGGTCTGTGACTGCAGATGGACCCCAGGGAGAAGAAGGAAATACCCCCTTTGAGCTCTTTGCCCAATTCCTGATGGACAGGACATCAATTTCAGGTTGAGGAGAATCCTAGGCTTGGATTGCCCTCTCGTGGTCAAAGGGTGACAGCACACCAAGAGTAGAGAGAATGACCCTGAACTTGGGCACCACTGTGTGCTGAAACAATGGAAGTGATCAAAGGTTAAAGAGAGAGGGAGAGAAGAAGAGAGGGAGAGGGAAAGAGAGAGAGGAAGAGAGAGGAGGGAGAGGGGGAGAGAGAGATCCTGCTTAGACTGTTTGGAAAGATGGGCACAAACAAAATCAAATTATAAAGACAGGAATTATATGTAGATACGCTCAATGCCCAGACATGTCACAGAAAATACCAGAGGATCTCATGAAACCATGACCTCATTTGAAAGTCAAAATAAGTTACCAGAAGCTGATGAAATCACCACCAACATGAGTTAGCACTTGAGAGTTTAAAACTTTAAAGGAAACTCAATGGGCTTGAAGAAAACAGAAATATCTAACTCAGAACCTTAACATAGAGAACAAAATCATTTTAAAAAGCAAATACATCTTTAGGCTGAAAATAATACACTAATAAAATTAAAACATGAGAGAAGACATTAGTACAATAGATGGAAAAGAAGGAAAGTGTAGGAGACTAAAAGATGGGCTTTTGAAGATAAACAGTGAGGTTGGGGGACTAAAACATATGGAGAAAACCTACAGGAAAATCAGAGAAACATAAATAGAGTGGACACTCAGCACTGGCCCTCAAGAGGGCCTGGAGTAGAAAGCTTCCCAAGCTCATAGATAAATACAAACATCCAGATACAGGAAGATTAAATATGGCAATTCAAATTTATCTCAACTGAGTCTGCTCCAAGATCTAACCAAACTTTCAAAGTTGAAGGGTAAAGAGAAGATTCTCAGGGGGACAGAAGAGGAGAAACAGCACATATGGGTGCCTCAAATCCACTGACAATGGTCCTCTGAGCAGAAATGATGAAGGCTAGGAGATACTGGCATGTGATTTATGGCACTAAAGGTAAAAACTTCAAATTGAGAATATCGTACCCTACAAAGCTTCTCTTTAGAAACAGAGGAGAAGTAAAGGTATTGCCAAACAAAAATTAGAAGACTATAAACCAACCATAGCTGTGGTACAAGAAGCATTATAAGAATTTCTAAAACTGAATTAACCTATTAATGAAGAAGAAAATATTGGAAGATGTAAAAACTCTTTATGGAAAGTTGAGTATGTCCTATCATTCCTTTAGGATGAAAACTAAATAAAAAAGAGATCACATTTTAAAAAAACAGCCTGCTATAGGAGTTCTATTGATAACCAGATATCAAAAATTAATAATAGACAAATCTAAAAAACAATCAAAACTCAAGATGCAATATTAGATGGGGCATGTCTCAGTGGTAGAGTAATTGATTATAAAAATAGTGCTAGAATAAATAAGCAAAAGGAGTGATGTAGGAGAGTGTGACAGAGAGAAAAGAAACTATGAGAAGACTGAGACACAATCTGCAAGATGGCTGTGGCATGATTGGCACCCTAAGTGTTAGTGGATCACGTTTTCCAATTAAGAGACATAGAGTAGATGAATAGACTAAAAATCAAAAGCAAGACCTAGCTGTCTGCTGCATATAAGAAACTCATTTCATCTTCAGGGACACACATGAATTTAAAAAGAGCTGGCTGGATAAAACATTTCATAGAAATGGAGTCCAGAAGAAAGCAGCCTAGATGTACTTACATCTCATAAAATTGACTTATGATCAAATGCAGTACAAAGAGGTAGAGAAAATAATTCTATAAAACAATAGAGAGATCAACTGAGAAAAGAATTGAAATTCTAATTGCATTTAATACTGGAGCATCTAAGTATGTAATGCAAATATTAATAAACATGAAAAGAAAGGCAAATTGGTTTGTATAACAGCAGTAGGTGACTTTAATACCCCACTTTCAGCAAGGGACATATCATGCAAAGAGAAAAATCACTAAAGAAACTACAGAGTTAAAATACACCCTCCACCAAGGAACCTAAAAGACAGCTACAGAATTTTCTATGTAGTAGTTACCGAACATGTCTTCTCACCAGCACATGGCACATTCTACAGAATAAATTACATAGTCAATGACAAGAAAGTCCCAAAAATACAAACAATGGAAATCAAATCATGTATAGCTGCTGGAAACTAAGCAATAAAACTAAAAATCTGTAACCTCAAAAAAAAAAAAACCTTTGAAATAAACAAATAATGCGAGAATGAGTAAAACTATTGAACCAATAATGGATCATAGGAAGAAGGAAAGGGATTAAAAGATTGTTCCAAGCACATGTGGATGCACAGTCTCCCAGACTCCCAGGAAACTGAGACTCCCAGGAAACTGAAACAGACTCCAAGAGAGGTGTATGTACTCAGCAGTCCTTGCAAAGGAATCACAATGAGCTCAAAGGACAGCCTATCACAAGGACAAACCAAACCCAAAATTTCTGGGAAAGTGAGCATGATAACAATGAGAGTGAAGTTAATGGAATCCAGATGAAAAAGTAATTCTAGAGATCAATGAGATGGGGAGTGGATTGTTCAAAAAGGTCAAAGTAATAATTGATAAACCCTCAGGTAAGAGACTAAGAAGAAATGAAGAAAACATACATGGAGTCAGAGGTAAAGAGAAAGACCTTGAAACACCACAGAAATGAACGGGATTCCAGAAATTACTGTCAACAACTATATGGCAACCAGTTTTATAGCTTAGAAAACTGAAACAAATTCCTGAACACACATAACTTTCAAGAACAATCAAACTTCATGGACTAATGATAAATGAGACTGAGTCAGTAACTAAGAAAGTCTCCCATCAAAGAACACTGCAGAGACAGATGGCTTCACTCCTGGATACCACCAAGCATTTCAAACATGAGCTACTACCATTTTTTAATTGTGAGGAGAATCTTGAAAATTACAAGAGCAATATTACCCTATCACCAAAACCAGAGAATGACCCAAGACACTGGGCAGGAGGTATCTGTGATCATTATAACTACAAAATTCTCAATAAAATCCCAGCAAATAAAATACAACAGTATGCTAGTCAATGTTTCACAGTGAGGGATGACTCATCTAAGGGTTGCAAAAAGGTTCAATGTACAAATAGGCAGACAGATGAGGCTAAATGCTTTCATACTAAAATCTAGAATGAGACAAGTTTGGCCACTTTCACCAGTTCTGTTCCCTGAAATCACAGGAGTCCTAGCTGGGGGAAAAAAATCAAGCAAGAGAAAGAAACAAAGCAATATGAATTAGAAAAAAAAAGTCATGTGGTCAGTTTGACACCATATTTGAAAGGACAAAATATCCAAATGTTCAAAGCCATCTTGAGTACAAATAACAAAGTGGGACTTAAAAATATAATACAGCCAGCAGCACACTTTTAATCCCAGCATTCGGAAGGCAGAAGCAGATGGATCTGTATGGGTTCAAGGCGAGCCTGGTCTACTCGGTGAGCTCCAAGCCAGCGAGAGCTACATAGTGAGAGCAAGTCTCAAAATATATATATACATACATCAGCACACACTTACACACACACACACACACATGCCAGGTGTGATGATGCAGCCCTATAGCCCTATTATCTCAGCATGTAGGAAGTGGAGGCAGGAGATTTAGCAATCCGAGTTATCCACAAATACATAGTAATTAGATGCCAGCCTAAACTACATGAGCCACTGTCTCAAAACACACACATGTATGTACACATGCACACATACATAAACACACAAGTTTTAGTAATCAAAACATCATGACACTGTCATTAAAACAGATTTATAAGCCAGTGAGGAAGAATACAAAGCCAAAGGTAATCACACATCTATAGCCTAAATGACTGCCAGGAATAATGCTGAGAATAATCTTTAGGAAGAGTATTTTTTTTCTTTTTATTCATAGCACTAGACAACGGACACACACGTGCAGAAGAATAATGAAAGAATGAGTATGGATCTGGAAGGAAGAGAGTCTCTGAATGCTTTACCTGGAGATGTAAATTAGCATAGCCACTACAGAAAATCTTCAAACAATTGCAGAGAAAATCACAGTATGTTCCAACAATACTATACATGCAAAAAAAATGCCCACTAAAGAGACGGCTGCACCCCCATATTAATTGCAGCATTATTTCCAATAGTCATGAAAGGGAAACAAATTTGCTTGAATTTCACCTTGAAATTAACCTTTAGACAACTTTACTCTAGCAAAAAGGAAAATATAATTGTCCATTTGGGGATTGTTAGGAGGGACAATGATTTTACAACTTGTTAATGACTCTGAAACTTACCACTTCCTTAGGAAGTAAGACAGTGACAGGGCTGTAGAAGTCATGGCGACTCTGGGTAGTGGTGAACAGAATTCAGTTCCAAAGAGCTGAACACAGAGCCCAGGAGGAGACAGAGGGGACCAGTCTTACAGCTCCATTCTTGCACAATTTCTGTCACCTGCTGTATAAAATACACCACACTTACTCTAAACTGTGATGAATATCAAGTCTTTGTTTTACAGAGGTGAAAGATATTGAGCTAAGAAAGGATCAACGTCTGTTTATTCAGCCCTGACTGTCATCTGTGTAGGTAACCCGTCATGATTCTACTTTGAGACAGCATTTCATCCTGTTAGACCCTAGCACAACTAGGATCTGTACAAATCAGGGATCCCTTCTGAACCTCGGGAAGATGTGTAAGTACAGACTGGAAACCCTCACTGCAAACTCAGTTTTCATATGCATGTTTACAATCACATAGTTACATGGGACGATGCTACAGGTGGCCAAGCACATAAAAATAAAAGCATCTGCACATGCCGGGGCAGTGATGGTTTCCAGAGGAAGGGCTGAGCCCTAATGAACTGTACCATCTGACTGTAGCAGAAGCAAAGAGAGGTATTTCCAGAAGGTACTTATAAAATATTTGGAAACTGAGTAAGCACATTGGCTTGTAATACACACATTTGCCATCCGGAATACTTTAGAATGCAAAATCTCAGTAAGCACTGAAGCAAGCTAAATAATAAGCCCAAGTAAATATTTTAATAAAACATGACTTTAGGCATCTATGAAATGAGATCTTAAAAACGAAAATTGAAAGTGAAAAAATAAACTATTTCATCTAAAATTAGTAATCTGCACTCTAAGTCCTGAGTTATAAATCAAACCAAACAGCAGCAGGGAGAGGAGGAAAAAAAATCTCTTAAGACCTTGAGGCCTGGGCTGACTGACCAGATGGCCCAGAGAGTACAGACACTGCCCTCCACACCTGAAGATCTGAGTTCAATCCAAGGAAGCCACAGAGTGGAAGGAGAGAACTGGCTCTCACAAGTTGCCTTCCAAACCTCCGTGCACACCCAGTGTCACACAGCAATGCACACATAAGCAAATGAAACACACGATAATAAATAAATAGAATGTTAAACTAATTCCATCTTACTGGCTGAAGTACCCGGAAGGCTGAGTTTAGTGCTTTCCTGATCCCCAGAGTCTTTGATCAGTCTGGGCAACATAATGAGAATCTTCTCCAAAGAAGAAGGGAGGGGGGGAAGGAGTGGGAGAGGAAGGAAGGGAAAGCAAAGAGAAGGGGGGAAAGGAGACAGCACGGGAGGGAACGGAAGAAGAGCTGACGGAAATAAGGAAGAAGGGTTCAAGTGTATATATTTTTACTTTTTACTGACAAAAAGAATAAAGTATTAAGGATAGATTTTCTGGAATAGACTATAGAAATTCTAAAGCATCAGGGAAAAGGGAAATGCTACATAAAAAAAAATTAAATTACGACATCAAGTAGATACTACAAAGTTTAAAAAGCAGGCCAGACTGGTATAGACACAAGTATAAAATTATATGTAAAACAACAAACATGCATGTAAAAAAAGATAGCAGTTTTAAATCCATGTCTAGTCTAGCAAAATATTTAGTAATGAAGCTATTTTCAAAGTCCTAGATTTCTGACTGAGAGCTATGTGAATCTCTGGGATAGACATTTGGTCTCTGCTACTAACAACTTCTCTGAGGCTCTTACACACAGTGATTCAACTAAGAAGTGTGTAGCTTTGTGCCTGAGGATTTCTGCATTGAAACCAAAACAAGAAAATAGAGAAAGCACAAGCTCAGGGTGAAAAAATTGTATGTCAAAAAATTGTATTTGTGTGTATAATTTGAAATTGAAAAGTTCCTTGAGAAATAGAGCTTACACACTTAGGACATCTGTGGGGAGGTACAGGTTGAGCATCCTGAAAATAGAAGTAATGATACTTCAGCTAGACAGACACTGGAAAGAACAGCCCAGAGCCAATGACCTCTGCATGAAACATAGATCCTCAGAAGAAAAGAGAAGTAGGAATTCTTCTCAAAACTAAGAAGTTCCAGGTGTTTCTTAATCACTCATTTAAGGATAAAACATATTTGTAAGTCAATGTTGTGGTTTGGTTTTTGTTATCAAAGCTTAGCAGCTTTGGTGTCAATCGAAAGATTCTAGTCTGCTTAGTTGTCAACCTCATATTTTTCAAGGGACATTGTTTACCCAACAGCTGTCATTTAAAAATACTATAATGTTCTTGCTTGGGAGGGAGAGAGCACATTGTCAACCGACTGGACTTGGGCTCAGTGGAAGGAGACAGAGACAATGGCTCTTATATGAATCACAAGTATATGTGCTGTCCATCATCGGCTACTACTCTGACAGCTTCTGCCTGTAACACAGTCTTGACGCCTGTCAGGCGACCCTGGAAGCACTTTCAGAGAGGAATGGGCCCAGTGCCATTTCCTGGACAGTGATTACAGGGGCTGTGAGAACAGAAGAGCCGTGCTTTTGCTGCCATAGCTTCCGTCTACACGGTGCAGGAAAGTTTTCAAGAAAGGCTGGCTAATGTTCACCAAGATGGCCTGAAAGGTCACTTTAGGATTTGTACCTGACTCGTATGCGCTGCTAGGAGGTTTGCTGTATTTCCTCCTCTGTAAGCATAGAAAATTAGCTTTCATAGGAAGCGATCTCCTGTGCCCATCTGTTGTAGGGTACTTCCCACTTTCTCTTCTATCAGGTTCAGTGTGTTCGGACTGATATTGAGGTCTTTTGGACTTGAGTTTTGTGCAAGGTGATAGATATGGGTCTATTTTCATTCTTCTACAGGTTGACATCCAGTTGTGCCAGCACCATTTGTTGAAGATGCTTTCTTTCTTCCATTGTATACTTTTAGCTCCTTTTTCGAAAATCGGGTGATCATATGTTTGTGAGTTAAAATTCGGGTCTTCTATGCGATTCCATTGGTCAACTTCTCTGTTTTTATGCCAGTACCACACTGTTTTCATTACTGTAGCTCTGTAATAGAGTTTGAAGTCAGGGATGGTAATGCCTCCAGAAGATCCTTTATTGTATATGATTGTTTTGGCTATCCTGGGTTTTTTGTTTTTCCATATAAAATTGATTATTGTCCTCTCAAGATCTGTGAAGAATTTTGATGGGACCTTGATGGGAATTGCATTGAATCTATAAATTGCTTTTGGTAGAATTGCTATTTTTACTATGTTGATCCTCCCAATCCAAGAGCAAGGGAGATCCTTCCATTTTCTGGTATCCTCTTCAATTTCTTTCTTTAATGCTTTAAAGTTCTTGTCAAATAGATCTTTTACTTCCTTGGTTAGAGTTACCCCAAGATATTTTATGCTGTTTGTGGCTATTGTGAAAGGTGAAGCTTCTCTGATTTCCCTCTCTGCTTCCATATCCTTTGTGTATAAGAAGGCGACTGATTTTTTGGAGTTGATCTTGTATCCTGCCACATTACTAAAGGTATTTATCAGCTGTAAAAGTTCTTTGGTGGAGTTTGGGGGGTCACTTATGTACACTATCATATCATCTGCAAATAACGAAAGTTTAACTTCTTCCTTTCCAATTCGAATCCCCTTGATCCCCTTATGTTGTCTTATTGCTATTGCTAGAACTTCAAGCACTATATTGAAGAGGTATGGCAAGAGTGGACAGCCTTGTCGTGTTCCTGAGTTTAGTGGAATGGCTTTGAGTTTATCTCCGTTTAATTTGATGTTAGCTGTCGGCTTGCTGTATATAGCTTTTATAATATTTAGGTATGACCCTTGTATCCCTAATCTCTCCAAGACTTTTATCATAAAGGGATGTTGGTTTTGATCCTACTTCATGTTCTGGCTTGGTGGGAGCCTAACCAGTTTGGATGTTCACCTTCCTAGACATGGACGGAGGGGGGAGGACCTTGGACTTTCCACAGGGCAGGGAACCCTGACTGCTCTTTGGACTGGAGAGGGAGGAGGAGAGGAGTGGGGGGAGTGTGGGAGGAGGGGGAGGGAAATGGGAGGTTGGGAGGAGGCAGAAACTTTTTTTTCCTTTTCTCAATAAAAAAAAGAATGTCCATTAAATAAATTTTAAAAAATTAGCTTTCTCAAAATCAAATAAGCTTGCAGAGCCCAAAACAATCTCCATCATGCATCTATCTGGCCAAATATCCGCAAGAGTGCCTGGCCAGTCTCTTCTTTCCTCTCTGTTATTGACTAGGATAATATGTAGATTGTTTACAGAATGTGCTCCTAAAGTGATGAAGGGTTTGATGTTGCTCAGATTGGTTGACCCTTTTAGCAAACACATGAAGACATCTTTGAGCTACAGAATTTTAGAATGAGTGCAGATTTTCAGGTTTGATCCACACCCCTTATTCTGCCAAAGGGAATCAATCCTGGGCCAGAAAATATAGGACTTGCCCACAGCTGCTAATCAGCAGAAGGAGAGAAAATGGGTTCCTAGGCACCACACTGCAACCCTTTTCCGTGAGAATTGATAGCTGTTGCTAAGGGCATTCAGCCTTTCATATACATATCAGAACATTTGCAAGCTACACATCTTGGCTTGCCTTTCAAACATTTGTTTCTATAGACATACTAACAAGTATTTGATCTCTTCTTTCCATTCATTCTTTATCTGCATTGTCAGTGCAGAACCTAGCTGCCTGTAACATGTAGGTCTTCAGGTCCCAGCAAAATTACCATTTCAACAATTACTAATGGAACTTTTCTCTCAAACATGAGAAAGTTTCCTCTGCGAAAAAAAAAAAAAAAAAAAAAAATTAAACAACAAAGCAATCCTAAGTAACAGATGGAGGAATGCGCTGTCATTGTCTTCCCAGAGAAATTTTATCTTATTGATACATACAGAGAACAGAAGTTGCTATCTGGAAGCAAATTAATCTGTCGAATCATTCCTTACAAAAACAGAACAGTTTTTAATAAAATCGTACACACTAACCAAATGCTCATGGGTTTTCATTATAAAATAGTTCACTAATGCAAATTCCTATCTCCATAGGATCACTAAAGAGATGAAAATTTGCAAAAATGTCATTTTTTATTAATAGTAATAATGTCAGCAGAAATTAGAAAGGTGTTCTGTTAGCTTCCAGGTGGCTACTTGAGCCAGAGTGTGGTCTCTAGACTCAGTTGCTAGTGTCGGAATGGAGGTACAAGGAGCAGCACAACACGCCCGGGCAAGGGGCATTGTTCACGCTCTTTGTGAAATAGGATTTCCCTTGCACCAAACTTCAGGCACTAAATAAGATTTATTGAAACTCCTAATGTCCCCCCAGTGGCTCATGAAGTATGAGGCTTTTGGTTACAGTTCTGTCCCTGCCATTTTGGACAAGACATTTAACTTCGGGTTTATTTTTATTGCTTTTTGAAGTCACTTTGTCTGCAGCATGGAGAAAAATATTGCTAACATTTTTCAAATAATTTTTGTGGGAATAAAATTTGACAATAGTTATGAAAGTACTCTATAACACATAGAACACACAACTGCCCACATTGAGCCTCTAAATCCAAGTGCAAGAGATATTAATTGGCAAACCCTACATAAAATAATTCTAATTGGAAGCAGGAGCTTTCCACACATGTCATGTCTTTTATTTAACAACATCACCTCTGTGAATTTGCTCTAGGGCAATAACTAATAGTTTTAAAAGAAAGGTACATACAAGCACCTCCAGGACAAACTATTGATAATACGAAGCAAGTGCAAAGAAGCCAGTGGGTAAGCCAGTTATCAACATACACTAACACAGATGTGTGAATGCCACAGTGCACAAATGTTTGTCAGAAGACACGGAGTTCCAGGGTTTGGATTCAGGTCTCAGCCCTGTGGCAGGCATCTTTAGCCTCCCAACCATCTTATCAGCCTAGGACTTTCTAAGCCATTATTATAAGGACATTTTACTAAGTTATGCATATTTTCTGTTTAAATTCTTAAATATGATCAAGTAATAAAAGTAACAAACTTCATGTTTTACAGAGAGCAAGTGTGATAAGTTATGTGCTCTTCATTCAGAGAGCTCACTGTATGATTGCAGTGAATCTCCACATCCTCACTCACAGTGCTTCAGGTACTTTATCTTTGAACTTGCCAACTTTGGTCAGGGATTAACCTGGACTAACAAATAAATAAAATTGTATTTGCTTTACTAACTTTTCATTTGTTGCCACACTATTTGGACATAAGTTCTAACCGGCTCTGGCTTTTCTCTTGTTTGTTTCCGCCAATGATTGGTCTTTCCCGATAACCCATCTGCTTCTTTTTTTTTTAAATATAATTTTTTTATTGAAAAAAAAAAAGATTTCCGCCTCCTCCCCGCCTCCCATTTCCCTCCCCGTCTCCCTTTTCCCCCCCCCTCCCTCTCCTCTCCCCCTCCCCCCCACTCCTCTCCCCCTCCCTCTCCAGTCTGAGGGGCAGTCAGGGTTCCCTGCCCTGTGGAAAGTCCAAAGTCCTCCCCGCTCCATCTTGGTCTAGGAAGGTGGACATCCAAACTGGCTAGGCTCCCACAAAGCCAGAACATGAAGTAGGATCAAAACCCAGTGGCATTGTCCTTGGCTTCTCAGCAGCCCTCATTGTCCGCCATATTCAGAGAGTCCGGTTTTATCCCATGGTTTTTCAGTCGTAGTCCAGCTGGCCTTGGTGAGCTCACAGTAGATCAGCCCCACTGTCTCCGTGGGTGGGTGCACCCCTCGTGGTCCTGACTTCTTTGCTCATGCTTTACCCATCTGCTTCTTATTTCAAATGAGGGGTTTAGCTCCTCAGCACACAGAGAACGATCTCAGCAAAAACAAAAGAGGTTTGCTGCACACTCGCTTTATTTTCATGCTTACAAACAAACTTGCTCATTGATTCTCAGCCTCTCTCCAGGTGTTTGCCCATGGTTGCATCACTAGAATCTGGCAAATTAAGACTAGGACTGCAATGACGAAGAAACAAGAAGGTAAAGAACCCAGGTGAGCACAGTAGAAACTGTAAACAACAGTTAATGAGTGCCGAGCCTTGGATGAATCCTGCCCTGCCACAGGCTTCGCAAACCACTGAGTAAAGAAGAAACAGCACCAACATTAGAGCCGGCTTTAGTGAGCAGGTGACTTAGATTTCATCCTCTGAAACCGGCTCCCCTCATGCTGCTGTTCTACCCTCACCTACACACATAAGCAAAGAGACAGCTGGTGGCATAGCTCTGCCTAGTATGTGTCTCTTAATATACTGATCACCTCCTAAAGGTTAGCCCATTTTCTGTTTACAACTGTTGACTCAAAACACAGTTCTCATTTCAAAGAGAATATGACGATATGTTCGGGAGCCAAATATAAGCGATCACAGCCCAGGAAATAGATTTATGCTACTTCAATGATCATATCCCAATATGGAAACAGATGAAGGAAATTTTTATAATGTTTCAAATACATTAGTGAGAACATCAGTTAGAACAGCCCACAACATAGGAAATTCTCTGGCACAGCTTTCAGATGCAACCTGACAACACACTTTGCTTAGAGGCTGGTGAAAGCCAGAGGACTATTAGTACATCCCAAAAGGTCTCATATGATAGTCCCACAGATGTTATGTCTGATATGGAGTTAAGCAACCAATGGCTACTTAGAGGACTAAAGTGTAGGATAATCGGAGGCCTGCAAATTTCCAAATCTCCAGAGTCATGATGCTCTAATAGGTCACCTAGACTTGTAGACTCTCACACAGGTGTGGCTTTTTCCTCTGAGAACTAAAAATCTGAAAACAAAATTCTTTTCTAAAAGCTTATATTTGATATGACTAATTTTGATCAATTAAATTAAATGACCTGATACTGGAAAGTAATGCAATCACAAGCTTGTATGCTCAGACACTGCTATCATTTCTTGCTAAACTATGTCTTACTGTCTAGGCAAGAGAACTGTTCAAAAACACAACAAAAAGATTTTTTATGTTTTATCTGTAAGTATGGAATCTTTTATATTTGACAGCCATGGTTTCTTTTAAAAACAAAACAAGTAACAGCAAAAACAAACCATGGAGAAAACCAGACATCCCAAACTAACTTTTATGTTTATTCAGATGGAATCTGCAAAGAGGAAAGGCACACATCTCACTTTCCCCCCAAAGATACCTCCACCTGTTTCTGCCTCTCAGGTCTCCTTCCACAGAGCAGGCCAGGGTGGGAGTCTCAACTAGAGCAGCATTGAGTGCATTTGTCACTGACTGACAGCAGCTGTGGTTCCCAGCCACATAGAAGCATCCAGGAGAACACATTCAGCGCTTGGTCATGTTGCAGGGGGCTGCTCGTTTGCTCCCGACCACTTAGTCTTGAAATAATCACACAGAAACTGTATTAATTAAATCACTGCTTGGCCCATTAGTTCTAGCTTCTTATTGGCTAACTCTTACATAGTAATTTAACCCATTTCTATTAATCTGTGTATCACCACGAGGCAGTGGCTTACCGGCAAAGTTCTGGCATCTGTCTCCAGTGGGGCTACATGGCTTCTCTTCCACTCTGTCTGTTTTTTTCTTGAAGTAATTGGTGCTGCCAGGAGCAGATGTGTCTCATTGTCATAAAGTTCTAACTTCTTAAACATTTTAAATGTCATATTTTGAAGGTCTCTGAAATATTTGAAGAATACCTATCTAACTGAAATATATCTCTCTATATATAGAAAACCTAACTAACATGACTAGAAGCTTGACTATTATAGACGATTGCCTATTTACCTATATTTCTTAATTATACATTACATTTTTAAATGAGCTGCACAAACACAATACCTTAATCAAGAACAGATATATGTATATGGAGAAAATCAGACTTCCCAAACTAACTTTTATGTTTATTCAGATGGACTCTGCAGAGAGGAAAGGTACATGTCTCATTTTTCCCCAAAGATACCTTCACCTGTTTCCACCTCCCAGGTCTCCTTCCACAGGGCAGGCCAGCGTGGGAGTTTCAACTAGAGAGGCATATATATACAGTATAACAAAATTGACCTTAAATTTGTATCAATAAACCAATATCCAAACAAATGCAAATCTCTATAGCATGGCCAGAAGCTTCCAACTCCTTCCTAGGGTTCTTGAGCTCAGAGGAAGAATCAAATGGCAGATCAAATGGGGAAACTGGGAAAAAGTCACAGACTGACCCCCCCCCCCCCGTCACACCTGCACTTTCAAAACATTGGTGCTCCACGGGGACATGCTGGACGTTTAGAGAGGAATGTTAGTTTTACTGGGCTAAGCAACATTTTGCATTAAAGTTTTTTACAATTCTACTAAAGTATTCTGACCAATGTGATAGGGTAGGAAACAACTGGCTAGTGAGTTTCTAATAAGAGGAGCTATGGAAACCATCAGAAAAAGCAGATGGGGCCCAGCTTCTGGTTCATGTTTCACAAGTATATTGGTCATGGAAGCAGGAGGGAGCGCTGTTTGGGGGATGAAAGAAGAAGAGTAAGAGGGGGTGGACATGCTAAGGGTAGTGGGCTGTCTAAGAAAGAGATATAGTGACATATGCATATTAAAATGTCATAATGAAACTAACTTGTTTGTTTGATAACCAAATAATAATAATAATAATAATAATAATAATTTTAAAATAAGCCTAACATTTCCCAAATGCTTTAGCACCTTCAGTTGCGTCTGAGAGTACAGCAGGCATGCAGCTGAGGTGTTTTTTCAACCAGTTAAAAAAACAGCTTAACCTTTCTCGAAAAGGGTTCCTCACGTTGGAGTCTTATTAGTTGACCTAGAACAAGAAAGCAATTTACAGTGGAGAAAATAAACTTATAAAACAATCGTCCTGTCATCACAGTTTGTTCAGCCCATCAGGGCAGTATGACTGGTATTATTCGGGAAGCAGGTCTTAGATAATATCTGATTAATGTAGTTCTTTTTGTTGAAGCACAAAGGACTGATAATAATATACAGATTTCCAAACCACCTAGGTAATTATAGGCCCGCACAGCAAACTTGATGCTTTATCCGCGCCAAAGGAAATTTCATTATCCCTGTATTATCTTGCACACAGAAAGAATTTCCTGAAGGTGACCTTTTTATAGGTGGTAACCATGGTAACAGATTTCCAGCCGCTAACACTCTGACACCACTGGTGCACTGCAAATGTTAGAGGGATGCTACGGATTGATGTTTTGGGTTGCCCTCGAGAGACACAGCTGCATAAATGCTTATCAATTTGAGAGGAAAATTTTAAAAGAAATTTAAAACCACATTTTCTGTTCCCTTGTTAATCAGAAAGATGATTTTTTTTAGTTCTAAGATCTTGTTAATACACACAGAAACTGTGGTAGTAAAAATAAGAGATGGAAGAAAATTTATTCGTTACATTATTTTTAAATAGGGCATTCAATGGATCAGGTAGTGAGAGACAAGCACCCCTTTGGGTCGATTCTTTGCTTGAAGGTACTGCGGGAGCCCTAAGGAACTGTAAACGTTAAATCTGCTCATCAACAGGCTTGGTGATGTAATTCTAAAAAACTGTAGCTTCAGCACTTAATTCCAAAAGAATTAGGAAACTTTCTAGCTAAGCAGGAAAGTTGGAAGGCAGATCTACCAATCCAAAAACACCCAAGACAACATCAAAAAGGTGAGTTAGGGCAAAAAAAAAAAATCCTGGCTCTCTTGATCCATGAATAAGACACACACATTAATAGGGAGGTGGTCAGTCTCTGATTCCCCTTTGACCTGAGTGACTTATTTCTTATTATAGAAACTATTCCATATGTTTTAATATGAAAGTTTATTTCTAGCCTCATTTTATAAGAAACTCATTTCTTTTGCAGGACATATTCACTAATAATGCTGTGTGTTTCAGGCACAATCAGGTTTTCTCTTAACACCATTGTTTCTTGATTTCTGATATTCCTGCCTCTCATTTGGGTATTATTCATTCTAGGCTCTGTTTTTATTAATATATTTATTTGCATATTTTCATTATTTCTGGCCTCAAAAAGTTCCTATATCATTAATGAATTTACAGCTTACTAATTGAACCATTGATCACATATTACTGGGCCCTATCTCAATCCTCTCTCACACTCCAACTTGACGAGTTTTGTCCAAGAAATGTTTCACAAAACTGGATTCATCTAGAATACTGTTTGAAATAAAGACCAACTCAAAAACACATGTGCACACTCTCTAAATTGAGAAGTGTTGCCTTCCAGGATATATGACCTATTGCAAGATACCTTTTCAATTTTTTAATTATTTCAAAAGTCAGAAAGTCAAAGCCACACTGAGTAGGGAGAGAACTTGGCACCAATAGAGCAGGAAAAAGAATGTAATATAAGAAACAAACAAAAAAATCAATAAAATTAAAAATTTCTAGGAATCTTAAAAAGAGATAAAATGTGGGTGGTTGGTCAGACGTCACAATAGATGGAGGAGATATCAAAGAATCAGCAAGGAAATGCAGCTGACAGTGTCAGCACAGAAACTTGACATTGTAGATGCCACAGACCATTTCATAAAAAAGTACAAACTAGCCCAGTTTAGTCAGTGTGGAAAAGTATCTGATACCTCCCCTATAACAATTAAGATAATTTAGTTTGTATGTTGAAAATTCATTTTTGCAAGAGCCTAGATTTACTTTTGATACATCATTAAATAAGTTGCCAAAATATGCAGTGGCGTCTAACCTCAGATGGCATTGTTGCCTATACCGAAACCACCACAAAATTTAACAAAAACTTCCTAGAATTAAAAAATTCTGAGAGATCACAGGATATAAAATAAACTTGCAAAAATTATAATCTAATACACTAGAAAAAAAAGTGTGGGATCAGGAATAAAAGCAACAACAATAACAACAACGATGACGATGATGATAAATACCACCTAAATCACACTATACACTCAAAAATGATTTCAAATTGGGTCACAGACTCAAATGTAAAATTAAAAATGATTTAGGAAAGAGGTTCAGCAAAGTCTATGCACTGTAGAATGAGGAGCAAGCTTTCAGACCTCCCATATAGCACAAATATGAACTGCCAACAGAAAACTGACAGACAGCACTTTGGACCAAAAAAACACTTTTTTCTTAGAGAAAGACATATCAAGGAAGTTGAGATGAAAGCTAGGAGGAAATACCTGTGAACTATACATTTGAAAAAAGGATTTATAGTATCTGCGTACGTCTGCCAAGAACTTTCTAAACCAACAGTTATATTTTTTGGCAATTCCTAAAGAATGGGAAGATGGGAAGTGCACACACCAAAGACACCCAGCATTCTTACCCTTTATGGATATGCACAGGAAAGCTGTAACCAGTAAAACTGAAAGATCACGTCAACAGCAACTGTTGGCAAAGGTACCGGGAAACCCACTATTCGTGGGAATGTAGAACCAAACAATTGAGTCTTGAGCATTCATGTCAGACAAATGTTTTTACTACAGAGACCTAGACAAGCAAGCTTATATTTATATCAGCTTTGTTTTAAAATCTTTACACTAAAAATGTGCCCAGCTTGTCTTCAGGAGGTACACCAGTCAGTGAGCAAACCATGATACCTCTCTGCCATAGGGTAATTTCAGCAGTAGAAAGAAACTATCCATCCATATGTGTACTAACAGCCATCTGGATTTGTCCCTAAAGAAGTATACTGAGAGCACAAAAGTAAAATATAAAAGTTTGAACTCTACATGATCCCGAAGTCATATATAAGGAGACTAAATGCACCTAAGCAAGTTCCGCCATCATTATCACCTGCGTGAAGACAAGTTGTACTTCATCTTCTTTCCTGAACCCCATCAGAAACTCCTCTTCAGGCAATCCTCATAACCTGAATCTGACAAAGTAGAAAGTATAGAATATGCTTGAATTCCTTGTAAGAGGAAAAGGCTTTCTCAACAAGATGTTAATGGCACAGTCATTAAGAAACAACAATTAATAAATGGGACCTCATGAAACTAAAGAGTGAAAAGACAAGACACAAAAGGTAAGAAATTCTTTACTATTATATGTTTGATTAAAGGGTTAGTATTAGACTATACAAAAAAAAAGCTCAAAAAAGTCACCAAGAAAACAAACAATTAAAAACGTGTCATGGAACTAATCAGAGAGGGCTCAAAACATGAAAATTTTCAGCACCCTTAGCCATCAGGGAAATACAAATTAAAACTACTTTGAGATTTCTTCTTACTCCAGTTGGAATGGCAAATAAAAAAAAATAAAATAACCACCAATGATCAATGCTATCATGGCAAAAGGACACTTGTTCACTGCTGGTTTTTAACATTATTAAAGTTAATAACTGCAGTTATTAACTGCAGGCACCATGAAAATCAGTATTGCAGTTCTACAAAATGCTGAAAATAGATGCACCAATGGTTAAGCTACACCACTCTTGGACACATACCCAAAGAGTTCCATATCCTACTAACAGCAATACCTGCTCATTCACGTTCACTTTTGCTCAATTCACAATAGCCAGGAAATTAAAACAGCCTAGATACCCATCAAATAATGAATTGGAAATGAAAATGTGTATATTTATACAATGGATTATTCAGCTATTTGGAAAAATAGAATTCTCTGGTAAATGGACGGAGTCAGAAATAGTCATTCTGAGTCAGGTGACCCAGAGACAGAGAGACAAATGTCATATGTTTTCTTTCATTTGTATTTGTTAGCTTTGAAGCCTCGGATATGCGTGCTCCTTGTGGAACATCCACAGGAATCAGGAAATTACTCAGGAGCCATGAGTCTTTCAAGGAAGGATATAGAAACAGTGGCATAAAGAGCTACAGGGGAATAATGAAACGGAAAGGGCTAAATTGAGGCAAGAGAGGAAAGAGTAAAGGAAGGAATATAAAGATAAATAACACTAAAGACCTTCCCAAAAACCCATATGAAAACGTACTACTGTAGAAGCTTCCTAAAAATAAACATATATACATAAAAAGAGATAAAAGAGAATTACTCTATAATGAGACAAAATAATGCTCCTACTAAAAACCAGAGATTAACTAAGAAAAGTCCTGTTTTAGGATCACTTATTTGGAATTACTTCATTTAGAATTGTTGGTCACTGAGGTCCCATAGACCTCAAGCATTGCAGGCTATTGCTAATGATTCTAGTTGCCCTCCAGAAAGCGACAGTTAAGAACCTATTGCTGTAGAAACGACACACTTGAGTCAAAGAATGTGGAGAAACTGAACTGGCACTGATCTGGAAAAATTCATTCCTCCTGGCTAGATTTTGTAGTGCTTTAAGGGGAAGGTGTTATACATGCTACCAGATGAGAAAATAGTCGTCAGTCCTACCCATTTCCAAACCCAGCACATGCCCACTGGTGCAGGGGTGGCATGAACATCATGGGAATAATGAACCACTTTCTGACTGAATTTAAGTCACACTCTACAGTATGAAACCCATACCTGGCCTCATTATCTGGCCAAGAATCCATGACTGGAAAGATCACAGGACACAGGAGAGAACCTACTGCTATTATTTTGTTAAATGGACACGAGACTAAATCAACTCTTAATGACTTATTATAATATCGCCTAAATTAATGCACATCTTAGGCATCTTCAGAGAAGCTTCTATTTGTAGTATTTCTATTAACACAGGGACTCACAATCAGCCAACATGCAGAAAATAAGACACTACAAAATAAATGCTGAAGTCTATATGGAACACATACACCATACATTTCTTTTGCAAGACTCAGGGATCGTTGTAGAAGAGATAGCTGAAAGATTGCAAGAACCAGAGGCCATGGGTGGCTACTAGGAAACAGTGTGCCATAGACACAGCAGGGCAGCAGCATATGTGAACTCACAGTGCTTGTGACAGCATGTACAAGATCTGTGCAAACCCAAGCCAGACCAAACCCCAGCATGGAGAATGGAGTGGGCACACAATTCCACCCCTAACCTTGGAACTCCTGAAGCATTAGAACTGCCAGCAGAGTGTGAGACAGTTGTCTCTAAGAGCATAGCCCCTGGTAAACTGAGCATGCTTCAGGGAGAGGACGACACATTCAAGAATGTTTGAGCATCACAAATTGGTCTTGATGTGGGGGCAGGAGAGGACACAGTGTTGGGCAGATGGGGAAAAGAGATGAAAGAGTTGGTGAGGGGGGAGTGGACATGATCAAAACACAATGTCCAAAATTCGTGAATAACCAATAAAAATTTACAGATATATAAAATGATAGCACATTTGAGTCAGCCAGTGGCTAAAAAGAATATAAATGTCAGATGGAAGTATTTCAGTGACACAAAAATAACCAGAAGTTTGCAGTGCCTTAAAACTGTTTAAATACTCCCCCAAAGGGGAGCTGCTTACTGATGCCCATATTGAGCAATTCTATGGTTTCATTTGGATCTTCCTCCAGATACTGTGTAGTCTTGTCTAGTTCAGTTTCAAATGTCGGAGTTCAGTTCCCAGCACCCACATCAGGTGCCTGTAATTTGAGCTCTGAGGGATCTGATGCCCTCTTCTGGTCTCCACAGCCACCTACACACACAGGAATAAAAACAAAAGAAATATTTTTTTTATTATTTTATATGTATGGATATTTTGCCTACACGTATGTCTGCACACCGTGTGTGTGTGTGTGTGTGTGTGTGTGTGTGTGTGTGTGTGTGATGCCTGAAGAGACCAGAAGAAGTCATCAGATTCCCTAGCAACTGCAGTTTCAATTGGTAGTGAGCTGCCACGTGGATGCTGAGAATCGAATTCAGCTCTGGTCCCTGGAAGAGCAGCAAGTGCTCTGTACCGCTGATCCATCTCTCCAGCCCTAAAATAAATACCTTTTTACCAGAGCATTTATTTTTATTTTTTTAATTATTCTTTGCTTATACACTACATCCAGACTGTTTCTGCTACCCCCTTTCCTCCAGATTCACTCCTCCTCAGAAAAGAGAGGCCTCCCAGGGACATCAAACAAACACGGCATAACAAGCTACAATAACAGGTACATAATATCACACATACTCTGGAGATGGCAACCCATTTGGAAGAAAAGAAAGGGTCCGATAAATAGGCAAATTAATCAGCAACTGCCCCATTCCTACTGTTAGGAATCCCACAAGAACACCAAACTACTCAACCACAGAATATGTGCAGAGGGCCTAGGTCAGACCCCTCCAGACTCCCTGATCTCTACGAGCCCCTAGAGTTCCAGTCAATTGATTGTATAAACCATGTTTTCTTGGTGTTCCTGACCCCTCTGGTTCCTCCAATCCTTCCTCTTAAATAAATACTTTAAAGCAACCATTAAAATAATGCTTTCTCCTACTTGGTAAAATGGAATATTTCAAACACCTGAAAATATAATGTTTAAACTCTTTGGAGAGATAATCTTGTTTTGTGTTTGAGGCCAGGTGAAAAGTTTTCTCGAAGCATAGGATGCTGTCCCAACCCTCCTCATCGGTTTATCCTTCATTATCTGTGGTTCCATTCCTTCTAACACCTCAATGAGAAACATTTATCTGGGCCCATTTGCCTGCTCATAGGAATATTTTGAGCAGAAAAGGGCTTCATAAATAGGCCTAAGTAAATTCAGCATCCTACCTTCAATCCCTGCTCGCCATCTCCTCTTTGGCAAACCCATTAGCTTATTATGTTCACAAAAGCTGAAATCACATTATGGAGCTGCTTCCCGTCAGTCAAGCATCACCCTTGCATTTTGACTCAGTGAGTCTAAGAGTTGCCATAGTTACTAATTAACTCCCAGTCCTGAATGCATTAGACTCCTTAGCACGGAGACTGTTTACGTTATGTAAAATGCTTTTGTTCTAAATAAATTAAAAGGATATGCTGAATGTGTTAAATCTTGTTGCAAAATAGCATTAACTCATCTCTCGCAAAGTCCATTATTAAAATGTTTTCATCTAAACCAGTGAATTAGCACAGTTTTCACATCCACTTTGAACACCTCGGCCCATAACAGAAAAATCATAGTCTCCCTCCTGCTTGCTCTTGAAACATGTCACATTATTGTATTTATTAAAAACCTTCTACTCTTTACAAATCAAAACTCATGTTTCCACATAATCAAATAACTAAGCACTTACAGATAAATATATTTAAATGTAAATTATATTTTCTAAATTACTTTCTGAGATAATTTCAAAACATACTTAAAAGTCATACAACGCTACTTCCCTCTATAAAATGAGTTGTAGCTTCTAATTATACAGTATTAGAGAGAATGCTAAGAAATCAATAAACTGTCTTTTTCAAATTTCCATATAATTAAGCTTTCATATCAAATCATATAAAGTATAAGATTAATGGGTATTTTGAATTGTATGTTGTTAGCCATTTTAAATATCCTAACAACAGCACAAAATGATTGAAAAAATAAAAAAGAATTTGAGTTAACTCTGATCTTCATGAGTTATTTTATTTTAGCAAATTAAACCATCTTAATAATCAAGTGAGAAGGAAATAACTAATTTTATAATGATCTCCACCTATGTTTTTATTCAATTCTGGTTGATATGTTATCAAAATAATCATATTTTATATTATGTATATTTCGTGAATCAGAAAAATGTTTCTGGTGCATATACATCTTACGAAACAAATCCCACATCTGTCTCTGAGTAGTATCAATTTTACATATGAAACACTAAGACAAGAGAAGAGAAGTTTTTAATAGCTACCCAGAGATGTCTCTCACTGACTCAAGAACTGCAAAAGCACAGGGCTGCCTTAATTATTGTCTCTTCTGCTACATTTCTCCTGTCGTTATTGAGTTTCATCTGAGCATTGAAGCCAGAAATAAAAAGCATTTCTTCTATATGAAGAAATACCCTATAAGTATGCACACATGTGCATATGTATTCAGAACACATACACACACACACACACACACACACACACACCTCACAAATGCCTGATAGTTGTTTTCCTTTGAGCTCTCTTCATTTCTTGCTCTGTCTTAGCGCAGTCTCTCTTCCATCCCTTTCCTTCCTCTACTCCTCTCCCGCTCACAACCCCTCAAAAGAAAGCTTCTTAACTTCCTTTCCATGATGGTCTTCTGTGAGCTCATTCTCCATGTTACCATTTGGTCTCTTTCTAAACTAGAATCATATACTTTTTATCTTCCCTCTACTGAGACCCTTTCACTCATTAATGCATTCATAATCGATACATGGTGAGTTCATGCTGTGAATATATACCTGCTAAATATACAACAAATGTGACCACATGCACACACACACATGCACACACACACACGTAAATGAAAATGTGAGTGATAGCAAACAAGGTCATAGATTAGAAGATACATGAGTGTAAAGAAAAGAGAGAGCATTGCCCCACCAAACAGGACATCTCCTGAACTAAGGGATCCTACTTGATCAGGAGAACTTTGGGAGAAACTCTGGTCCACAGGATAAAATCTAAATGTTATACTGAAATGTTTACCAAAGGCCCCAAGCTCTCTGCCACCCAGCTCCCCTCCATTCGGCTGCTCTGATTCACTCAGAGAGGAGACTCTCTCTGATTTATACTATAATGCCTTCCTCCCAGCCTTGCCTCTTTACATGGACAATCCAGAATTCTGTGTTCAGGTCCTCACCCACTATGTATCCAAAGATAATCAGTTTCCCTCCAAGAGTCTCTCTAATGAAAGCATCCTTGGTCACTTCCTGTTTTACAAACACATGCAAGTGAAATTTGGGTCACTTCTATATACTCATGTTCTCAGACTTATAGACTGAATTTTCAAAACTAACTCGGAATTTCTGACGCTGTGGAGAGATGGTACTTGTGCATGGTGGTGGGACCTTAGATTGGTGCAACACCATTGGGTTGACAATTAGTGATGTTTCACAAAAAATCATTAATTTAAGAAATGTTATCAGTGCGAATTCAAATATATATGTATATACAAGAATATTGAACTCTTACAAATAACACTAAAAATCAGAAATAATCTAAATATCAGTTATGTAGGAAACTTAAATAATGATACAATAGAAAATGACTAAGTCAGACAATAACTGTATAGGGAAAACATCAGTTTCATAATATTAAGTTAACAAGGCAATATATGAGACACAATGAGCAACTTTCATTTTTGATATTAAAATATCCATATTAGGAAAGACAATTGACCTTTGTCAAAATGCCACAGTGGTTGTCTATAAAGAACAAAGTAGTAGATAGATTATACTATTTTCTATGGCTACATTATTCAGTAACTATGTATTTGATGTTATTGTGTATCTTAAATATATCTACCAGTTAGCATATAGTTTAAGTGAACGAGTTCAACCCCACTCATCTGTCCATCCATGCATCATTGGAAAAGGTCCCAGAAGAGTTTTGTTGATACATAGACTTCCTAATCCTTATTTCTTTCCCAGATCACTGAAACGAATGGTGCTGGGATTTTTAATACTGACTTACATGCTGGAGAAAAACCATAAGCCCCTTTCAGAAACCAGACACCTAATAAAAGAAATGTGGGCTCTCCTAAGAGGAAGCACAGTGCAGTGGCTGTGAGAGCTCACTCTACCATAGAAGAGCTATGATAACTGCTAATGACCTTCAAACGCTAAGATATTCATTCCATCCAGGTCACCCTGACATTTTACTTATTACTGAAAAAGCCATTTGCAAAGAGCCACAGAAAAACCACACAAAACTTTGATAAATTTTCTGAAGTGGATTTTACTTTATCCTTGTGACCTCTCTCCCTCTGTCTCTCTCTCCCCACCTCCTCTCTTTCTCCCTCTTATTTAAAGGGGCATTATGAGGTACAGGTTGACATGCTTGGATACAAAATGTCTCTTGAGTGTGGACCTTTTGTAAGATACAGTTTCATCACTGAGCTGAAAAATAAGGACAATAGTTCCGTCACAAACCCTACTGTTGGAAGAATTATATAAATTACTGAATTATAGAAATAAAAAAAAAGTAAGTGGGATTCGTTCTGTCTTCCCGTGAAGGATTTTCCTTGAAAACCATGTGACAGTCACTGTGATGGACAACCTATAAGGTAGTAGTGTCAATGTCACACAGTGACAACCATGTGGCAGTGAAAGCCATGTGACAGTCACTGTGATGGATGACCCGTTAGGTAGCAGTGCCATGTCACACCGCATCCTTCTACAGAAACGCCTGAGGAGGCATTTTAGAGAATTGCATTTTAGTCATGTGAATGCAAAGAGAAACCAAGTTCTAACTCCTGAGGACAGAGCTTTGAATGAAACTATGTGTTCTCTTTCCTTGAGTTTGTCAGTAACTTTCTTTAAATCATACCCTGAAACAGAGTTCTTGCTTGGAAAGGTGCCAGCAATATGCCCAAAACCTGTGGCCAAAGAGAAGTAGAAAAAGAAAAAGAAATCACTTGACTTAAACAATTCTATCACTCTTTTAAACATTTTTATTATTCATTTTCAATACGCTTTTGAAATTAAAATGTAATTACATCATTTTCCCCTTCTCTTTCCTCCCTCCAGCCCCTGCAATGTCCACTCCCTCAAACCTCTCCCATTCCCCCACTCTCAAACTGATAGCCTGTTTTCCTTTAATTATTATTACACACACACACACACACAGAGAGAGAGAGAGAGAGAGAGAGAGAGAGAGAGAGAGAGAGAGAGAGAGAGAGAGAGAACAAAGTGGACAGCCCTGGAACCATGTGTATGCAAACAACAAAAAAGGACCCCAAAGATTGCATTTCTATATTTGTGCATCAACTGCTGTTATTTCACTGGCTGAGCACGTCTTAAACAGAATTCTGTAGTCATCCTACCAAGAAACAAATCACTAACATCCACAACTCGATGTCCTTGTGAGGAACCTGAGGTCCTTCTCATTTAAAAAGGCTCATGAAAGGGCTTTCAGTTTTTACCACTTCGGGCATTACTTGGTTGTGTGAGCATCACTTCTGCCGCTCTGATCAGCACGGTCTGTGCCCAGACAGTCGCACAGTTTGTCCCTGGCTTCAGTCAACAGACCTCAGGAATCTTCAGCCTCATTTTCCAACTGAAGTGGTCAGACTCAAGATTAATACTCGAGAAATGAAGCCAGAGTCAGCATCCATGAAAGCAGACAGGGCCCTGGAGGTAGAACACGGCTCATTTCCTCCTGCCTGCTGCATCTCTGAAGATAGTGGCCCAGGGCTTTGGAGAAGCCAAAATGACACTATCAGTGTGAACTTGAGCTTCTAGGAAAGGAACATAGGGACACAGTGAGAAACCTCCACAGAAGCAGAGGTTAAGCTGGCTTGCTGTGTGACTCAAGGGCACACAATCACCTTCTCTGTTATTTTTTCTCCTGGACATGAAAGAGACGCTGTAGCTCAATGCTTTTCAAACTCAATAGGAAACGGTGTCTAATCACACACCCATTCAGCGAAGCCCTTTGAGGTCTTTCACTGGGCAAATCCATACTAAACACAATGTGCTCGGAAGAGCAAGCAGCAGCCTGGTGGTCTGCTGGAAAGGTGCATAAAGGAAGTGCGTGCTTTTCTTTTATGTGAAAGTTCTGTGAGCTGGGGCCTTAAAAAGAGACAAAGGAAGTGCTTTGGTAGTGAGAAAAATAGGAGGTGGAAGCCATAGGCTGCATTTCCATAACCACAAACGGTACATGAACAGAACCACAGGTACCAAGGGAGAGCAAAGGAAAGCCAACAGATCACTCACTGCATAGATCCAGAGTCCCTTAGATGGGAACAGAGCTCCGTGGGCAAAAGCTTCTTTCTTTACTAACAACACATACGCACAATTAGGATTTCTCCTTCTACATATTCTCTATCTCACAATTCCTCCTAGAGATATCTCACAGGATCTTTAGATATATATTTTCATTATCATAGGCTTGCATAGATCAGACAAATATCTATTTTCTAGCAAGTATCAGCTGCTTATCTTCCAGGACTGACGGCAGACTTTCCTAAACAATCAAGAGGCACATATTACTAAACAATCAAGAGAAAAGATGATCAGCCGGCAGCAATCAAAGATCCAGGAGAGGGCCGGGATACAACCTACTTCCGCTCCTGTGTAACTAAAACGGTACTAGGTTTTAAGCTGGAGGACCTGAGTGAGTTCTCCCGCCGACTGCTTTACCCTTCACAAACCACACTACTTTCCTATGTCTGAGAATTTGCTGAAAAGGTGGAGGTCGGTGGTGGGGGTGGCAGATAGATAACCAGAGAGGGTCCTGCCAGCTGCAGTGGCACATGTTTCTGAAATAGAAGGATATTTTCTAGGTCACTGTTTCCGTTCCTTTTCTGTTGCTGTGATAAAATACAGGTAGAGGGTGTGGGGGCAACGATAAGGACAAGGGAGATGGTGTTTATTTGGGATTACAGGCAGCAGGATGTCAAGCCTGAGCCGACTTTAATGTCCAGTACCCCAGAGTAGAAAGACAAATGCCTAGATGTTGCACTTTGAGCTCCATAAGCATGCTCTTGTCACTGGGACACGCACACACATACATGGTAAAGATGCACATGTGTGCGCACTCACATACACACAAACACCTTTAACACCATTAATTAATTAATTAATTAGTTAACTCATTAATTAATGAATTAAAGATAATTATTAAAAGTCCAGACACTAGAACAAAGAGAGGGGCTCCCTGTCTCCCCTACTCTTTCTTCTTGCCTTTTCCCCATTCTGTCTCCTTTCTCTGTCCTCTCTCCACACTCTTCTCTCCTGTCTTCTCGCCTCTTCTCTCTCCTCTGTTTCTCTCCCCTTCCTCTCCCTCCCTTCCTCCTTCCCCCTCACCCAATAATATTTGCCTTTGCTTCTAATTGACAGATGTTGTTGAAGGACATTCAGGAAGGGAGTTTGGGTGAGCACTGGGAACGATGCTCTCCAAGGACAAGACACAGCACAGAGTGAAGGATGCATCATCGCTCACACACACAGATGCATTTGTAGCCAAAGGCTCCAGGAGAGCTGCTGCTCCTCTGTCCTGAGATCGGTGTCATAGCTGGAGGTCTGAAATTATCCCGAGGCTATTCAAATATATAATCACTATGCCATCTTTGGCCTTTAAAAACCACCGCATCCTCCTGTCCACACAATATCTGTCCCCTTAGATAAAGTCCAGTGTTAGCCAGAGGTGGCAAGTTAGTATTATGTCAAAAAGACCAGAAACCTGTTTACAGCCAAAGGAAATGAGAAATGCCATGAAAATGTCAGACTAGTCTCCAAGCTGTGTCCTTTCCAATACGGCTGCCATGGTCACCAGACTGTGTCCTTTGTATTATTGCTGCCCATGGTCACCAGGCTAAGTTCTTCCCATTTCTACTGCCTGTGGTCAGCGGGTCAGGTGTGTTCTATTAATGATGTCTGCAAACTTCATATTTTTCATAAAGAGAGTATAAACTCTTCCATGTTTTAAATTTCACAAGCGTCTGAATCTAGGTCTCCAAAGTGTTGCTGGATATATTGATCCAATCATAGCTAAAGAGCAAAGGTGATGCACAAATAAGGACTTGTGAATTGAAGGCTGGGATGAAGGTGAACTGTGTGATAAGCAGACAAAAATGAGTGACATTTATCAGTGTGGACATGAGAAATATGAATCTCTTGATATGATGAGAGACAGAATCAGAATAAAAGACTCTGATGGAAGAAAGCTTTGGGAAAACCCATTCTTCCCGGATTTGAGTTAATTAATATCAATGTTTCCATTTTCAGGAGAATAAAGTCTAGTTCAAATCAGTGTTTATTTTAACGCTATAGTTTTTAACATTTCCTGTTAACAGAAGCAATCAATCAGTTCCAGGATGGGGAATCAGTTAAGCAGTGTGTTTCTAGAATATGCTTAACAGCAGAGCTAAAGAAAAGAAATTTCACGTTATTTGCAAATAGGAGACATCTTTAATCTTGAGAATGGTTCCTAGTTCACTGTCCACTGGTGAGCAGAAAACATGGTAGATGAAGCAGCAGAGCTGTGTAAATAAACAAAGGGAAGTGAGCTATTTGTAATATTACTTACTTCATTAGTCTAACACCTCCGGGGAAACACTGAGTGCCTGGTATTAAATTACACATGCCAATTTGGGTGTTTTTATGATCCATTAGGCTTTCTTCAATATAAAATTAATTATGTTCCCATTCCATAATTCTCTCCTGAAACATTTACACAGGTGTCAAGGATGCATTTGACACAATTCAAGACCCCATCATGCCTTTAAAGAAAACACTTTAAAATGTGGCTGGCAAATGGGGGAATCACTATAGATCAAAATGCATATAAACAGGGACCGTAACTTTTGAGAAACTAAACATTGAATCTACCTGGGGAAGGTGTCTGTATGACTTTTCCAAACTGGGGTCATTGTTGACATCATTCCCTGGGTCTGGATTCACCAACACATGCTGAGATGTTTTCAAAGAGATCTCTGAGGGAAAATTGGAGCTTCTGTGCTCTATGGTCCTCTTTAAAAAAAATCTTAAAACAATGTCATTAAGTGGTCTGGCATCTCACACTCATATATGATAGTTTTACAATAGACGATTGAATATGACATAAAAAAATTATGTTGTCTTTCTTTTTGCATTTCTGAGACAGGGTTTTGTATATTCCAAGTTGCCCTCAAACTTACGTTAGCTGATGGTGACCTTGAAATTCTGATCTTCCTGTCTCCTCCTCCTGAATGCCCTGATTACAGATGTATACCACCATAGGCAGTTTATGTATTGCTAGGATTCAAACCGGGGGCTTTGTGCACACTATGAAAGCAATCTACCAACTAGGCTGTGCCCCAGCTTCTAATAAATCAATAATTAATTTTCAAATTACCATAGAAAATCCCATGTCATTCCTTTTAGATTTGTAGTTAGATATAAATCCCTGGATACTTCTCCAAGCCAGGACTATTAAGGAGAATTCTCAGCAGCTTGCTAGCTCCTCTATACAATTTAATTTTGAAATGCTGGAGTATTTTCCAGTTGTAATTTCTCTGGCATGTCCCCCAATTGCAATGTGATAGCCTCCATGAGTCTTTTCAGATGCCAAAGCTTTAAAGAAGAATTTAGACTTTTCCCTTTTTAAAAAAAATGCAGTTTTTGTTTTCTACCTTGAGCTCTGTGGGATTTCCCAAAGTGGTGAGAGCAAATGGGATATTCTACATAGAGCAGAGAACATACGACCAGCGTTCACAAAACATTCATGGAGAGCGCTTTAGGAGCATGCCCCTTGAAAAGTCAAATAAACCTGGAAAATCACCAAGGAGATAGAATCCCAGATTGTATGCCTTGATACCAAACTCCAGCACTGTCTAGACATAGTAAAGAACAAAATTCCCATGTCACATCTGCATGAACTGTCCTGAAAACAGTAGGAATAGAAATCCAGCCCCCATGTTTGTAGGACCTACATCTGTCAACACTTAAAAAAAATCTTTCAGATATTAATGTAGAAGAAAACCAACCACTGACTGTCAACTGAAGTTATGAGATGGCCCCTTCCCCAAAGCACATGAAACCTAATGTTATATTTTAAAGGCCTAAAGATAGAAATGCCATATGTTGTGATGTATGATCCCATTCCGCAGGAAACTGGGGGTCCAAGAGATTAATGTCTGTCCATGCGTCAATTGGGTTGGACTGGAAAGGACAGAATACACAAGTCCTGGCTTCTTACCTGTACCACACGAAGTCCTGGCAGGATGGAGTTCAATTCAGTGCAGTTGGGGCACCAAACAGCTCTGCTTCATTGGGTCAAGGAGAAACTCAGAAGGAAAGTTCAAGTTCCCTCTACAGTCTACAGGCTGATCAGCTAGATTTCCTAGGCCAAAATCAAGCAGAATTGTTTTGACAAGATACTTCCTAGGTACTCGGAAATCCAGAGGTCTGTTGTTATTTGGGAATAGGGAGATGGCTAAGTAGGTGAAGTGCTTGCCTTTCAAGGAGGACCCAAGTTAGACCACAACCCACAGAATACTCCAGGAATGGTAGGTAGCATGTGCTTGTAATCTGGGAGCTGGGTAAGGGACAAAGGGATCCCCCGGGAACCCTAGCCAGCCAGTGTAATCATCAAACTCCAGGCCAATAAAAATAATGATGCCCAAAAGTGCCCTCTGACCTTCATGCACACTTACACACACACACAAACATACACACACATCTACATACATACTACACATTCACACACACACATAAAGACACACACACCTATATACACACTGCACATTCACACACACTCACATAACCGTACACACACATACACACACACACACACACACACACACACACACAAACACACGGTCTGCTGTTTGTCAATCACACTGCTTTCTAACCTCCTGCTTAAGTAGCTGCATAATGACTACAGTAAGTGTGGAACGTTACACAAATTTTGTTGAACCCAAGCAGAGGAAAAGACTTTGTCAGTTCTGGATTAGGAACAGGTTAGCTGTCAGCCAACCTTAGTCAGAATAGGTGGAGACAGTGGCCAACAATGACTGTTTTAAACAACTGATGGCATTTTTAAAATGTTTACCATCTAAAATTCCATTTTAAAAAATTTGCACCAACATTTAGCTTTCCACTTAAGGGTACACACTCAACAAAGACGGTTACTTGATTCTTCACCTATAGATTTTGTTCAGAACAGAACTGAAAAGCCCTCCAAAAAATGAAGAAAAAAAAAGCCAGGAAGATTTCAAAAGCCTTTTTCAGGGCCCAAATCAAGTCTTTCCACTCAAAATGACTCAGCGTCTGCTTTAGTCGTCATCCTACATTCATGGTATGCTTTCTCCATGTCAACCACCCAGTGAAACAACTTACACCAAACACCAGGCAGAGTATCTAGTTTCCCTGTTTTCCTAATCCCAGGTAGGTACAGTGATGAAGAGAAAATTGAACCTCTGAGGAACCAAGACCAGTTCAGATGGGTTTTGCAGAGCTGATCACCAGTGTGGAGAATTTCACTGCAGACCATGGGAAATGATTTATGAATGACGCCAGCAGAAAAACCAGGGCTGGTTTCCAATTAATCACATTCCAAAGTACTTTAACAAAGGATGGCATTCTGGTCCTTGGAAGCTCATTAGCTAAAGATAACCCTTAGTTTTCAAATAGCCTTTAAAGATACCACGTAATGAAAATAATCTATCAGCCATGAAGTGATGAGTACACACGACTAATGAGCAGCAAACCCAGTGGTGTATGTAATAAATAAAGTCTGCTCTGAATTTGCGGTTATTATGAAAGAATTTCAATAAGTGTTTAGAAAATAAGAAATGACTTCCTACAAAAAAGGTGCTGAAACAAAAGAGCTGGTTTCCTGGTGGCTTTCACATCATCATCGATCCAAGAAGCATTGTTATCTTTTGCTTTTAAAAAAAATTTTAAAAAGAGCTAATCTGAGGAAGTGGCCATAACTTAGTCAGTAAAGTGTCTTCCACTTATGCATGAAGACCTGAGTTCAGAAACCCAAACCCACATTTAAAAAAATAAATAAATAAAACAAACCAAACAAACAAGAACAATGGTCTGTTCTATAACCCCAGCAATGTGGGCCACAGAGACAGGCAGTTGGGTGAAATAAATAAGGTAGACACAAACAAGACACCTAACTTCTACCTCCGCATGTGTCAACATGCACGCACATATACACACGCATGCATGCCTACACTAGCAGGTATGAACACCATATCAAGAAAAAAAATACTTTTAGTTTTTGAGAACACCGATAGTCATTTTGGTATTTTGTGCCAGTTTTTAAGAAGGCTAAGCTATGCTGTAAGTTATAGAGGTGGGGGCTCTGATTTGTCAGTGAAGTCCACAAAGGAAGTGCTACCGAGAAGCTGGTGACAGATCTACCTGTGCAGCAAAAATGCAAATGGGAGCTGGCCACCCACCACTCACCTGGTCAGTCGGTGTTTAACACTGAAGCTTTTGTTCATTTTCTCCTTTCGAATTCCAGTGTAATGAATTGGTATCACCATCATCTAAAATGGCCCAAAGCACACCACTGGAGCCAATAATAGCAGCTTTTAAAGACTATAGAAATGGACTAGATCTCAGAACATTCCTGGGCAATAATCGTATCTTTTGTGTTAAATTCTGTTATAATTAAACAAGTCCCCACCAGCGTCACATTGAGATACTCTGCTCTTTTACACATAGGCCGCCAAAGGCGTCTATTACACCTGCAGTAATGAGACAGCTCTGCCCTCCTAATGTCATACCTACTTTAATATGTCAGCTAAGATGAACCCATTATGATAACATGTCATCTCAGGCTTCTGCACAGAATTCATAATGCGCTATACATGTCACCTTAGCTTCTTCTTCCCATATTCTTTAAGAAAGCTGGGTACAGTGGGTGGCATACTGATTCACATCAAAGGAAGGGGAAAGTCTAGGCTGCTTGGGGATGATTCTGATATTATCTGCATCATTTCTATGAGGAAAGCAGTTGGATTAGGGCAGATCAAATCAGAGTCCCACAATTGCTGCTGGTAGACCAGATGAGCTCAATCTTGTGGACCTGGGTAAGGTGTTATTATTTTGGTTTTGACATTTGCATATAAAAATAAAACTGGTTCACAGGGCTTATGTAAGTTAGTTTTGTAAATGCTTGTGAAGTGTTATATTGCCCGCTTTACAATCTTTTTTAAGATTTATTCATTTATTTTTCTGTGCATTAGTGTTTTTCCTATGTGTATGTCTGTGTGAAGGTACCAAATCCCATGGAAATAGAGTAATTGACTTCTGATAGCTAAGTAGAACCATCATAGTGAATTACTTATATAAGTTACTGGACAGATAAGAATGTGTATATATAAAGCTCAGTATAAATAAGGGAAAATCAGTGAATAAATGTTCACAGTTTTGCTTGCTTGTTTCTTTGCAATGGTTTTGAGAAGTCTAGAATGGTCAGATGAGAAATTATTAGTGCTGAAATAATGCTGAAGATTTATTAGCCAGAGTAATTCATTAAGAGAATTGTTTGTTTGTTTGTTTGTCTGTGACAGAACTCACTATGTAGCCGATCCCAGTTTGGAAGGGCTACAAAGCTTAATTTGTCCTTAAACTCCTGATCCTCTTGCCTCAGCCTTCCAAGAGCTGGAACTACAGACACTGACCACTGCATTATTGACTGCTATGCTGACTTTAAGTAGCTATATTTCTTGGGTTACACTTGATTTTCTGATTCTAAGCACATCAACAAGGCAGGGAGAATATTCTATCCAAGGTACCTAGCACTTCTAATGGCTAGATTCAAAAGTGAAGACTGAAATTTGTTATGCTTTCCTGAGTATATACCATGATATGATCTAGATAGTGCCTAATACTTTACAAATGACAGGATGGTTAACTGACTTCAACCTTAAGCAACTAGAGTTATTTTATAACGCTCAATCAATATCGAGATGTGGAAACTGAGTCAGAGCAAAGTAGCAGGACTAACCTTATAAAATTTAAAAGAGAAAAAAATGGGTTTAGCCCGAGGTGCTGCGACTATAGACCCTGCTAAGCTGTGTGCTCACACAGCTACTCCATTGACTAAACTGCCTCGGTATGGAGGATGCTCTTCCCCAAGCAGACTTCCCAGGTAGGTGTTTGTTAATCTTGAAAAAGTTGTTGAGGCCACTGGGATTTTACCATGGCTTCTGTGGAGTCTGCAGCAGTTGTGGTAGGTCCTGTGGTTTTCCTAAGGAACCTGTCTGTTTTCATCCTATATGCAGGCAAAACTAGTCTAATGACTAAGTTTAAATGTATTATTTTTAATCTCTTCCCTGTTTTTTTTTTTACCTACAGATGTTTCTATAGATAATTCACCACACATGCATGCTCTGTCGGTGCCTATGACATAGCCACAAAGACAATCTTTTCTTTCTGATAAGTTATTAAAGGACCATCTAAGAATAAAACTCTGGGATACATTGATTAAAAAAAATAAAATCATTGATGTTCTTACATTCTTTAATTATTTTTGTTTTAAGACAAGATCTGGACGGCCTTGATCCTGTTACACAGTTTAAGATGACTTTGAACTACTGACTCCCCTGCTTTTACAATCAATCATTTATTTTAAGTCTAGGTGTAAGAAATATCTTGTACACTCATCATAATTATTGACAGAAATAGACCTAAATTTAAGACCCCCGTGAGCCATGGATTCACCAAGGCTTATGATATCTATGAAGAGGTCTTGCCATTCTTCCAAATAGCATATGTTTTTATTAAAGTTCATGTGACTCAGATGTTTTAAACATGGAAAACTCAGTGAATACTGATGTATTAAATAATTCAATCCTAGTTAGGGTAGTGAAAAGATGTATTTAAAAAAAGCCTTAAAGCAAGAAGGAACCCTATCAGAAACAGGACTTTACAGTACCAAGTGTAGTAACAGGGTCTGACCATATTTCTTTCTCAGCATGGGACTTATTGTCACTCACAGTCCCAGGCAGCATTTGCACCATAAATTGCTCTCTTGAAAAGTAATAACACAGAAAACAAACACGATTTCATTTTGATCTAAAATCTATTGGGGACTTTCAGAGGTTTAGATGCTGTAGCCTGCAGGAGACAAGATAAGAAATACCTCAATAAGGATGCTCTCAAAACACTGCTTCCTTGTTCACTGGGATTATATCTAACAGCATCTAAAACTATCTTAGAAAACTCTTCTAATACACACAGGCAGATGCACAAAGACGGATGACCTCCTTTTCTTAACTTTTTTAGACAAATGCAATAATTAGAGACCTTATCAGGTCTAGTTACTCTTTCTGCACAAGCTAATGAGAAGAGAAAAGTCTGGGCTGTGATAGCCTTGCCTCTGTCACGTCCCAAATGACCCTTGCTGAGTGATTCATCTCCCCTCATGGAGCTCTTGGTAATTCTTATGTGTGATGTGCAAAATGTGGAAAGGATTAAATTTGATAATGTGAAATTGGCTGGTATGGCCTTTAATTCAGAGCAGGTATTTGGTAAACATATAGGTTTAAAATCTTTTTACCTATGCATAAGTATTACCCATATCTGATGTTGATTCTTAATAAATACATTCCCCTTCTTGCATTTCAGAAGAATAAAACAGTACATGTTTGCAACACCTTTCATATCCTGCAATCCCTCCTTAACTACAGACTTCAAATCACAAGCTCTTTCTTTTATATGAACATGGAAGGTTCTGAGAGAGATGATCATTCCTACTGAGCCCAAAGCTCATCGAAAGCTAGGAGAGTAAATTTCTGAGGCTGTTTCTCTCTTACTGTAAAAAGGAAGAAGTAAGATGAAAAATGGAAGTGATAAAATAGGCAGAAGAAGCAGAGAGGAGACAAATATTCACAGAAGGAAAATACCAAAGGAAAACAGGGATAGATAGATAGATAGATAGATAGATAGATAGATAGATAGATAGATAGATAGATAGATAGATGATAGATAGATAGATAGATAGATAGATAGATAGATAGATAGATGAGAAAAGAATACATCTTTTAAACAAAAAAGATAGTTATTCAATACTGTTTCAGACAAACTATACACACACACACACACACACACACACCTCACTAAATATGTTCTAAAACACTCCACACATCAACTAGACAGAAAGGATCCCAGGCCTTCGACAGCTTCCAGAAGTAGAGAACTCTACATACGTGAAAGCAGAATAGCTGTGAGGAGGACACAAGGCAGGCCAGGATTGTGGAGAGCCAGGAGGCACAATTCAAACTGTAGAGAGGAGAGAAAAAGATACAGTTGAACTTGACTCACCCTTAGGTGAGGACTTGGCCCCAAGTGTGGTGGTATTAGCCTATAATTCAGCAGTTCTCCACCCATAGGTTTCAACCACTTTGGAAAACTTTTTTCCCAAAAAATATTTACATTACAATTCAAAACAGTAGCAACATTACAGTTATGAGATAGAAATGAAATTAATTTTATGGTCAAGGGGTCACCACAGCGTGAGCTTGGAAGCCAGGACTTCAAAGAAGGAACATGGATACTCTGGATCCAGGGGCCTTGAAAGAGACAGAAAAGAGGTGACTTTAGGAATCTGGAGTCTGGGTAAAAAGGAGGCAGCTAGATCTCTATGAGTTTGAGGCCAGCCTGGTCTGAAAATGTATTTCTACAATGATAAGAGGTGATTTTTTTCTTTTTAATTTATTTTTAATTGGTGTGCAAAACACAAAAATTTAGCAGTAGTACCATGTAATACTTAATACATGCACACACTGCATAATGTTTAAGTCGGAATAAACATACTTATCTTCTCAAACATGCATCATTTCTTTATGACTAAAACCTTCAAAACAGTCCACACAGCCTGGTGAAAGTCCAGTACATCACTACTGTCTACATTCAGCCACTGCACAAGAGCAGGCCAGAGCTCCTCCCCTCTAACTGCTATCTGTTGTTCAGCCTTTCCCTGAAGCTTTCCCTGAGCAGGAGGATCTTCGGGACTCCTGCACATCTTCCCCAACAAGCTCCCAAAGGCTCAGTCCTACATAATCGTGGGCAGCACCATAGACAGAACAGAAAACAAAACCAAAGGCAAAATACTGCACCTCTTAAAAACTCACCCCGCACACCAAAAAAAAAAAAAAAATCTACCACAGAGGGGAAAAAAACTTAAACCACAACACTGTAGCTCATTGTATATATTCCTAAATAATCACAATAAGATAAAGAAAATGTGGCATTGAAAACACAAAAGTCAGAATGAAAAGACAATAAACTAAAAGAAATGAAACAAGGGCTGTCAGAACCTGGGAAGGAGATGAAAGAATTCTTACAAAACAGGAACAGGTAGAGAGGTATTATGCACGTTGAACAGCTAGCTTGGTTGGCCATATCACAACATACATGATTTTGTGTATAGATTTACACATATGTTGTACATGATAAACCTTCAAATATACTTGGGAATTAAATAAATGGAGTGGGAAAATGTCACTTTTAATTAAAGGGAAATGTTTAACTATCAGATATATAATGTTGAAAGTAATGGTTGCATGTCTAAAATCAAGCATTCTTATGGTGTCTTCACTCTTTATATTGAGTTCCTTATGGACTATTACTTTATAAAAATATAGAACAAAGAGAAAGCTATAAAAATCACCATAAATGACTGCATAATTTTTAAACAGATAACATCTCCCTAACTATAGCTTTAAAGAGATAAGATTAGTAGAATTACCTGTATACAAAAATAGCATGGGTCTTCTGGAAAGTCACAAGTCAAATTAAAAGAGGAATTACAGACTAGAAAGATATGTGCAAGGAACATTCACACAGTTCTTACACACATCACATCATACCCACATTGTGTTGAATATATACTGTTCTGATTGAATAGAAACAGGAAAAGTGGTTTGCAAAAGAGAAAATAAAAGATGGAAGGAAATATTCAACACCATTAACCAGCAAATTAACATAAGAAGACAGGATTGATCAGCAAAGCTTCCCATGTCTAAGTGGAGATTGTTAGAGACATGTTACCCAAAATTATATGACTAACTAATAACACTAAATTATACGACAAACTAATTTGGAATCTAGTAATATCATACATGAAACACTTTCAGACTTTGACTTAATATACATAATGGGAAAATATATATATTTACGAAGACTCTGGAGAGGGGTTCTAAGACAGGAGTTCTATGACGGAATAGAGAAGAGGACTAACTGGAGGAGGACCATGCAGATGTGGGGAAGACTGACTGGAGGAGGACCATACAGATGTGGGGAAGACTGACTGGAGAAGGACCATGCAGATATGGGAGGAGTAACTGGAGGAGGACCATGCAGATGTGGGAGGATTGACTGGAGGAGGACCATGCAGATGTAGGGAAGACTGACTGGAGGAGAACCATGCAGATATGGGGAGAACTAACTGGAGGAGGACCATGCAGATGTGGGGAGGACTAACTGGAGGAGGGCCATGCAGATGTAAAGCAGGGAAGACAAACACTAAGGGATATTTGAAAAAGTCACAGGGAACCCTGTAATCTTATAAAGTTTCTTTACATATTAATTTTTAAATGATGTTAAATCTTTATATTACAAATGAAGTCAAGAACTCGGAAACACATTCAATACTATGCCTGAAACCATGTTCATCACAAATGAGAAAAGTCGGAGTCAGGATGTCTGGCTGCTACTCTAGTGGCTGCGCCATTCTTTCATTATAAACAGCTACTGACTAGCACAGAATGAATACAAATATATTTCTTATGTGCAAAGAATAATTTTAGATCAAATTTTCTATTTGTCCTTTCAATTGGAGTTTACATTTACATATGAATTTACAGTTAGTTTTTATTACCTTGTACATTAGCTTGTCAGAGCTGCTAAAACAGAGGACAGCAGACTTTGGGTCAAAAAGTAGGAATTAGTGAGATCAGTCCCTTCAGTTTGGAAATGCTACACTCTGTGTGTCTGTGATCTGATGGTCTTTCCTTATAAGCACACTAGCCCTACTGGGTTCTAAGCCAGCCTAGTGGGTCCATTATGTTAATTATAGTTTTAAAGACCCTATAATAAAATACTGTCCTCCCTTAGGAACTGGGTCTTCCTTCAAAACATGAATTGGATAAGAAGTTCAAATTCAGCCACTAATACCTTCTTGAAATGCAGCTCCTTAGAGCTCATTAACAAGCACCCACAGTAAGATTGGCCATGTTCAAACCAGAGAGGAAGCCCCTGACCCTGAAGACTCCTGGTTTATGGAAAGATTTAGAATAGGCAAACAGGCCTAGAGATGGTTTGAGCTTTCTCTTATAATCATTTTATGAACACACCTTGCTTAAGATATTTTCACTGAGTTGATGCATACAGATCAGATCAGTATTTCTTTTAATATTTATTTATTTATTATTTATACAATATTCTGTCTGCGTGTATTCCTGCAGGCCAGAAGAGGGCACCAGACCGGTTGTGAGCCACCATGTGGTTGCCGGGAATTGAACTCAGGACCTTTAGAAGAGCAGGCAATGCTCTTAACCGCTGAGCCATCTCTCCAGCCCCACTGAAAGCTTCTTAAGCAGCGGTAGATAATAAACATGCTTTTGAGTTTAAGGGAGATAAGAAGACAGGCTGAGCAATGAAGCAGGGTCAAAAGCGATAAAACAGTTAAGAGGTGAGAAGAGTCAGGGCTGAGTCTGTCACATTGCAATATCACCTATGATGACACTGCTGGATCCATCTAAAATGTCATTCAACTTACAAATGTGTATACTGATAAAAAATGTATTAACCAAATCTTCATTATCTTCTGTTTTTCATGTGTGTGTGTGTGTGTGTGTGTGAGAGAGAGAGAGAGAGAGAGAGATACTAATGTGCACTGAGAAAAAAATAAGTTTGTTCATGTAACAATGTCAGTAGAAATGATAAGCCCATGTAATCAGACTTAAAATACATGTGCTATGCATGGTACTTCCTAGTACTCCATACTTAATGCCACCTTTTGTGAAGACTTAATTGTTTTACATAAGTGCAATGTTGTGTATTGATTCACTACATTGAAAGAAACAAATAAGAATTATTTAGCAGCAACGAGTTTAATAGTACCTCATATTCTCCAAGTCAGAATAAAAACAGAAATGGATTTTTTAAAGATTAATAATACTAACAGCCTAACCTCAAGTTACATAGACATTTTTCATATGAAAATTATGACATAATTGAAATAACCTCTTTAATCTCTGAGATAATTTCGAGAAATATTTACAAAACACATACATTGCAAAACACACTACATGCACCACAAAAAAAGAAAGAATAAACTGTAATTGTTTTAAAAACACCATCAGAAAGCAGAGGCATTGGCTACAGTGTTTGTTGAGAAACAGTGAGGATTAAGCATTAGTTAACCTTCTCAATAGTGTAACCAAATACCTGACAGAAACAATCTAAGGGAGGAAATATTTGCTTTAGCTTGTGGTTTCAGAGGGTTTCAGTCCATCGTGGCAAAAACACCTGATGAAACATCTCACACCAAGGCAGACCGGAAGCAGAGAAGAATCTTAGCATGAAGGAGCCAGAGGAAGATCTAGCCCCCCAAAGAAATGCACTTTATGACTCCAGCAGAGGAGATCCCAAGCACAATGGGGCCAGGGGAACATAGAGGCCCCACGGACATGCTCTCAGGAACCCACTTCCTCCAACCAGGACCCGCATTCCACAGTTCTGCTACATTCTGCCTGTCTACTCACACTTCAGTCTGTCAATACATTAAACCATTCATTAAATTAGAGCCCTCAAGACCAATTTCAGGATCTGGAAAAGCCATCACAAACATACTCACAGGTGTGCTTTATTGATCTCACGCAGATTTTGTAACCCAATCCAGATTAGCCATCTCACACAGTATATCCACTCCCTGGGATGTTATTTCAATTGCCCGCCATTAGATATTCTGTCACGATATTTGACATGTCTTTCCTGTCTTGAGACAGCAATTAACATTTATATTTAAATTAGCCTCCTTAAGTTAGTTTAATCTAATAAATCAATAAATGATTTAGTCACTGGAGTTCTATTTCAACCAGTAACTGTATGTGACACCCAATTACTCAGCCTGGAATTTATTTTCTTCCCATCACTTTATTCTTAGACATTTAAAATATCAACTGCCACCGCACGGTACTCCATCAAAACACTTGCTTATCGAGGAAAGCCATTTTATAAGCCCAGCAGCGGTAAGGGAACACACTTATTGAATAATGTTCTAGAACATTCAAAAACAGGTTTCCAATGGATTCCAGATCACTATATTCTGATTAGTATATGTCTTTCCATGTGCACCTCTGTCCAGATTGTGCTAGATCGGTTCTGCAATAATTGCCTGATGAACACAGTCTTTAAAGAGGTCTTCATGTATAAAGAGTTGTTAAGTTAGCTGTTCTCCAAGAACTGAAGGTGGACTTGTCTGCATCCATTTTACTGTCCCCATGGATAGTACTCAGTTGACAGGTCATTAAAATTATTTTATTCCCACTTGTTACATTTCTTTCTATTTTCTTTCTTTTTTTCTGATGTTGCGCCCAGAGTTTTAAGGCTACCAATGACAGTATTTACTTTCCAATTGCTGTTTGAAATACAACTTTCCCATCATGCACTACTGACTGAAAAACAAAGAAACAAAACTAAACATTATACATAGCTCAGATCAACTGAGAGTCAAAGGATAATGTTTCCTTAGAAAGCAATCTGCATCTCTACAATAAGCTCTTTCACGAACCTGCCAGTTTGGGAATTCCCGAGACTTTCATGATTCCCTCAAAGTTTCTGTGAAGGAAAAATAGATAGAGATAAATGATAAAGAGCAGAAAGGCAAATGGTTAGTCAGGTTAATCTGCATGCAGTGTTACTACATTATGTAGAAATAAATTTAGCAACTGCTCTGACGTTAGTCTTCTATCTCTCCTGTATTAAATAGTACCACAATCATAATGACTTAGAAAGCACAAAAACATCATTTCATGTCATAGTTAAGAAGTATTAAATGGTTCCTATGATTTGAGTGAGAATGGCTCCCAGAGTCTCTTATATTTGAATAGGTCCCCAGTTGGTAGAACTGTTTGGGAAGGACTAATAGGTGTGGCCTTGTTGGAGGAGGTATACCACAGGGACTGGGCCTTGAGCCCATGTCAGTCCCAGTGTGCTTTCTCTCTGCCTTGTAGTGGTTGTCTCAGAATGTGAGCTCTCAGCTACTACTTCAGTGGTGTGCTTGACAGCTCCAGCCCTGTTCCCTGATGTGATGGTTCCCTGATGTGAAGGGACTCTAACCTTTGGAACTGTAAAGACCTAATAACCTCTTCTAAAGGTTGCCTTGATCATGGTGTCTCTTACAGCAATTGAAAGTAACTAAGATGGGTCTCATTCAGGAGCACGCAATCAAGATGACGTTGAGCAGAGAGAATGGGCCAGTCTCTCCCTTATGGGTTTTCAACTAACAATAAAGTACTGCTAAGTGCTGCTGAAAACCGTGCAATGTTGTTAAATCACTAGTAGTGTTCCTGATAGATCTCTATTGTAAGCACTTTGTTAGTGTTTATTTTCCTTTTAAATAAGCAAGATGTTGTGGATCAGAGTCATTTGACTTCCTAATGGGCAGTTAATGGACCCTTCCCTGATGAAAGCAGAGCTGGCAGCTAACTAGCCCTTCCTCGACAGTTAGATATACTGACCTCTTTCTTGGCAGCTTAGCTGCTTTGAATACAACTCAGACTCCATGAAGAAGACACACTGAATCCAGTGTTGCTTGCTACCATAGGTAACTGCAGCTCCAAAAACACCATCCAGCTATGACTATTGCAAAGGGTTTATGCTAGTCTTTCTGTATGTAGCCACAAAACCTTCTCTACTCGAGATGATTCTTATTTTCCTCCATGTCTGAGGGAAAGTACTTCCTCTGGTGGCATTGGTGCAGATCAAATATTTTACGTGGATGAATGTCTCTTTACCATACTCTGACTATCACACTGCTCAGCTTGCTATTTCAGTCAACTGTGACACAATCTCTTGGCCCACGGAAAGGCTGTCTTTGGTCCTCTCTTCTTGTCTACTTTCAATCATTTTCATTAGTGGAACAGGCTGATCTGGTAACTGGAGGTTGTGGGAGCAGCATGGAAGGAGCAGTAATACTGGTGAGATGGTAACTAAAAAGGTCTGGAGAACAGCTGGAGCAACAACAAGAGGCAGAGAAGGAAGTAAAAATATGGAAGGCAAAAGAGCATTAAGAAACAGGATCCCAAAAATCCAGGAGCTTTGAAAAGAAAAAGGTAAAAAACTGGAGGCCTGGTTTGATTGGAAGCTTCCAGACCTTAACCAAATATCTTTGCACCGTTGCTTATAGAAGCTGAGGTCCCTATCATCCAAAGCTCGTCTAAGAGATATGATGCCAGCAATCACTGTTTCTCCTTGTTACTCATTGTTACCTCAGGCTGAGGATTACAAGTTATCAAGTACTTGAGAAGATAGTTGTTACAGCTGAAAGCAGTTACCTCCAACCTTGAAGCCTGGGGTCATAAGTTCAAGCCTCTAAGCCCTGAAGTAATAGACCTCTCTCACTTAAAGTCTCTGGAGTTGTAAGCCTCCAGGTCACCCAGAAACCTGGAACTGCCAATACCAGAGCATCCTCTTCTGTCTTGCTCATGATTTCTACTTGGGAAGAACAGAGAGGATCGAGTTGACCAACTAGTACCATCAAGGATGCACTGCTGCCAGAGAAGAATTCATCTCCTTGCATTTTCTATCATGGAAATTCTTCTCTCGTTGATTGAACAGTTGCCCACCTTCAGATCAGCAGCAGTGAGGCCCTGTCTCTTATCTCCTTCCTCTATCTGTAGTCTGTCTTTTTCTTCCTCTTTGAGGGATCTTTGTGATGAATGCTTCATTGCAATAGTATCAAATTATCTCCTTATTTAATGACAGACTGGTTAGAAGTGCAGAGCTCAGAGAGCTGTCCAGACGTGATAGACTGCAACCTTAAATCTCAGAGTCTCCCAGCATCATGAAACAAAGATCTACAGTTGTTGCTAGACTTCCTTCCCTGGGGCACAAATGAACAATTTCTGCTTCATCCTCCTAAGGTCGAACAGCAAACCAAAGTATCATTCTACCACAGTTCACCCTGAGGAACTAATGGATTCGTTGTTTACTTATGGAACAGGTGTGGGGAATTAATGATAGGATTGGAGGTGACCCCACAGAAACAACCCTGGAAAGTCTCCAGCCTGAGTGAGTGATGGTTTCCAAATAGCTGTACAGAGTGGAGCCCCATCACTAGCCCACTGATAGACTCTAGTAACTCCCTAAGTCTGAGATTACATGAAATCAGGTCAACACTGCACAAAAAGAGCTTGGAGGGATGGCTAGATACTCAGGTGAGGGTCCAGTGGGCTGTCATCCTCCTAGGAGGAAATTCCAATGCCCAGGACCGAGCCCAAGGAACTTCTGCAAGTAGGCACAGCTGATCTCATGAAGGTAGTGACATTGTTTCTCAGAGGGTGGCATAGCAACGGTTGCAGTTTTTTCCACAGTATTAAGATCTATTATTAGAATTTCACTCATTAAGTTTCAGCATATATGATGGAGGTGGGTCTTTTTATCTTATCTGTTGATTTCATTGGTTAATAATAAAGAAACTGCCTCGGCCCTCATAGGACAGAAAATTAGGTAGGCGGAGTAGACTGAGGAGAATGCTGGGAAAAAGAAGCTGAGTGAGTGAGTCGCCATGATGCTCCCACTCCAGACAGACGCAGGTTAAGATCCTCTCTGGTAAGCCAACTCATGGGCTACACAGAATATTAGAAATGGGTTAGGACAATATGTAAGAGCCAATAAGAAACTGGACCTAGCCGGGCCAGGCAGTGTTTGAAAGAATACAGTTTCTGTGTAATTATTTCGGGCATAAGCTAGCCATGCGGGCAGCCGGGTGCCGGGGACGCAGCCCCGCCACTCTTATTTCAACA
>NW_026067924.1:14317674-14325411 GCF_014885135.2 Alexandromys fortis
GAAGATGGATGCCCCAACGGTACAGAGGAACTTTGGGTGACTGTCCAGGCAGCGAGATGTCTCTGTCATTTCTAGAGTTTTCTTATTTCTTGTTTACTTAGGTAGTATTATATCCTTCTGGAGTCTTTGATGGAGTTGAAGAATGAATAGATAGTTATAGTTTTCCTTAGTTATGATAAGAGATAAAATAGATATAAATATTGTAACTGTAATTCTTACTTGATAACTGTTTTGTTATATGTAATTTTACTATGTTAAAGTTAAAGCCTTTCTTTTTTTGTTTAAACAGAAAAAGGGGAAATGATGGAGGTGGGTCTTTTTATCTTATCTGTTGATTTCATTGGTTAATAATAAAGAAACTGCCTCGGCCCTCATAGGACAGAAAATTAGGTAGGCGGAGTAGACTGAGGAGAATGCTGGGAAAAAGAAGCTGAGTGAGTGAGTCGCCATGATGCTCCCACTCCAGACAGACGCAGGTTAAGATCCTCTCTGGTAAGCCAACTCATGGGCTACACAGAATATTAGAAATGGGTTAGGACAATATGTAAGAGCCAATAAGAAACTGGACCTAGCCGGGCCAGGCAGTGTTTGAAAGAATACAGTTTCTGTGTAATTATTTCGGGCATAAGCTAGCCATGCGGGCAGCCGGGTGCCGGGGACGCAGCCCCGCCACTCTTATTTCAACACATATATAGTATCTGTTACATCCTGACCATTTCCACAGGCAAAATCTGGCACTGGGGAAACCCAGCTGCAGAAACACGTAATGTCAAATCACTTCCCTCAATAACACCTCAGAATTCAAAGAACACAAAGAAAATGCATGGCCCCTATAATGTCACTTATTTAAATGTTAGCTGATTGGTTCATTTAACAGCAAGTCTTATGATTAAACAGTTTGGCATTATACTCACTTCTCCATATTTTAACTTGTTTGTATTTTATGTATGTGTATACATGTGTGTCTGTATGAGTGTATGTCATGTATATGCAATGCCTGCAGAGACCAGAAGATGGCATTGGATTCCTGGACCTGAATTTGTAGGCGGTTGTGCTAACACAGGTGCTGGGGACCAAACTCAGGTCTTCTGCAAGAGCAGAGTCTTTCCTTCACACCTCCATTTTCACATTACAGTGTGCATACTTAACTTCTCATTCTCTGCTCTCATTTGTTTTCCAAGTTAATAAAAACTTTGTAGTCAATAATCTAACATGTGTTCTTGGATCTACATGAGTGATTTTTCCCTAGCTAAATAATAAAGAACAGCATTGGCAAAGGCAGGGATGATGTTGAAGAGAACAGCTTTCTTTAGAAAATACTGGCAGACAGTGGGTTTGTCTGAACTTGCCTACAATTCTAATTATGTTTTGCTACAGATGTGCAATATAAAAAAAATCTCTAGGCTGTTCCAAGATGTATGAAAACCCAAACAGGAAAGAGGCACACAGCAGAGCCCTATCCATGCACACCCAGAAATCATCACTGTGAGCAGCTGACACAGGTAAAGCCCTATCCCCTCAGGAAGGAGTGGGTGTGGCTGAAACATGGTGTCCTCTCTGCTTCATTCAGACACAGAGTGCTTGATGCTGGAGACTCCAGAGAAGATCTCTTGGCTACATGATGTTTTCTCTTCCAAGATCAAAGACATGCCTGGCTCAGGTCTTTAGTGGTCTATCTTAGATTCCTCACATTGAGATTTCTCTCTCCTCCTCACTTAGTCCTTTTGGGAGGTAACTCTTTGAAATGATCTTAGGCCACTCCCACTTAGAAGAAGTCCCTTAAACTCATAGGAAATTCACCCACACCTCACTTCATCATCAATGAAAGTGTAAGCTTTGCTCTTGTTGCTTCAAAGCCAAATTCTTGGAGAAAAATATCAAGTCCCCTTCATTGTCCACTTCAAACTTATCTCACTTGCCCTGGATGAAAGAAAAACAAAGAAAAAAACAACCCTACTAGAGAACACTGAAAATGTCCAGTTTTTCCAGTCATAGACCTTATGCCTTTTATTTATTACAATGTAAATATAAGAATGATACTACTTCTGTAACATTAATACTATTACAGAATACAGAAATACATGATGGAAAAGTCGAGATTTTTAAGGAGCATCCCCTAAGAGTTCTCTGTGACCATACTCTCTGGGCTCTGTGTGATGGAGCAAAAATTTTCCAGATATTAGAAAAGCTAGCCTACCTTTATTAGTCTGTTTTTCATTTATGTAACAAAACTCCTGAGGCTGGACACTTCATAAATAAATGGTGTTTATTTATAGTTCTGGAGGCTCAAGTCTATACCACCAGTATCAGTTCAGCTTTGATGAAGGACTTTATACTGTGCAAGACTTTCCTGAGGAGACACAACACACTCAGGTTGTTTACTCATTCCAGATAGGGAGATTACAACAGAGCAAAGTACCAATTGCACAAAAGCTTAATTTAGTAAATCAGTTAGTATGGATAAGGAGTTGCTTATGGTTACTTATAGGCATTTCAAAGGCAGCTTTATTGCTGAACAGCCCACCCCCAGCACAGGTGTGAGAAAGCTGCAACTCTGGAGCTCTCTCGATATCTTGCAGGCAGCTTGACAGATTCAAGAAATCTCTCCTCTCTGCAACTTGACTGGTCAGAGGTCTCTTGCCTCTTGGTGCCCTTGGTGTCCCTCATGCCCCTCCCTGTCCTATGTACAGAGGGAGTTATTTACTCCCTCTGTAAAATTGTGGAGAGATCTATCAGTTTCTTTCAAGTTTCCACTGTAAACAGATGTTTCTCTCACGGTCACATCCCAAATAATTGACTTACAAATGCTTATCTCTCATAAATGCTCAACCGATAGCAGAGTCTTGTTACTAGCTAACTCTAACATTTTAATTTAACCCATATTCCTTATGTAGCAGTACCTTTATTAACATGACACATTCATCTCCTGCTCCACCGACATCTAGCTGGCAACTCCTGACTCCCTCCATCCTTCTCCTTCCCATTATCCTTAGTTTGGTCGCCCTGTCTATACTTCCTGCCTGACTATTGGCCAATCAGTCTTCTACTAAGCCAATCTGAGTGACAAATCTTTACAGTGTACAAGAGTATTATTCCACAGCATTCCATTTTTTCTAGACATACTTTTTGTTGTCCGCCTAAATCTATTGAGCTTCCCCCTATGCAGGGAGGATGTTTCAATTCAGAGGAAACTGAAACCCAACAGAACTCATGGTGGACAGCAACGCAATGGCAGGAAATAGTGCAAAACAGAGACATCAAAGGGTCTCTCAAAAGAGATGCAAGAAAGACTGGATCAGGAGAACTGTAGTAATTTCTTCCAAGAGCCCTCTAATGACCTGCTAATCTCCCTCTCTTAAAAACACCATACCTTCACCTTACTACTAGATTGAATATCAAGTCTCTAACAAATGACCCCTTGGTGAACAAAACATATCCAAACTAATACACAGTTGTACCCAGAACAAAAGGAATGTTGTAGAAAAAATACATGAAACACATTTCTAGAGAGTATTTTTCAGGCAGAAGAATAACTGGGAGTGGAAGGAGGTTACAAGACGATAGTCATGAAGGTGTTGGTCATGGAGGTGAGAGCTATGCAGGTAATGGTTACAGAATTGGTGGTCATGAAGTTGATGATTATAAAAGTGATGGCTATGAAGGTATTTTATAAAAGTGACGGTTATGAAGATGTTCATTATAAAAGTGATGGCTATGAAGATACTGTCATAAAAGTTATGGCTATGAAAATATTATGAAGGTGATGGTTATGGAGGTTCAGTAGTGAAGGTGATTGTCATGAAGGTATTGATTATGAATGCAATGGTTATAAAATTGCTTATTATTAAAGTGATGGCTATGAAGGTGTTAGTAATGAATGTGTTGTTTATAAAGGTAGTGGTTATGAAGGTGATGCCAATGAAGTTGATTGTTATAAAGGTGATAATTATTAATGTATTGGCCATGAAGGTAACAGTTATAGAGGTGATGGCTATGAAGGTACTGCTTGTGAAAGTGACAAAGGAGTTGGCAAAAAAAAAAAAAAACTTAACACACCTTGAACACACAACGACCTTGGACACACATTATGTACCTCCTGAGCTGTATCTGTTGTCAAGTGGATGGTCAAAAGAATATTCTTAGTGTAGGATGCATCTTGATATGCATTATACACTACAAATATGCCACCAAATTCCTTAGTCCTGTAACAAAAACAAGGAGAAAGACAATAGGGAAAAATTGAGAAATTTAGCTTCTTGTCCAGTTGGAAAAGTTGACAATTCTAGATCTCAAAGAATGAAGAGAAATTTTCAAAAGCTTTGAATGGCAAGGTCCTGATGAGAGTTTTAGCAGAATGAATAGTGATTCATTCTCCTATAACACAGATGAAAAGTAAGACCTTACCACATGATTCTGGATAGGCCAATGAGCCTGTCATTTAGTTCAGAAAGACCTGAGATGTTTCTATAAAACAGACACAACTATGTTATAGAAACAACTTTCAGTGATATCATGAACATATTCAACTGACTTGACGTGAAGTGATCAGAAGAAAGCACTTTTTTGTAATTGTATTGCCAAGGAATCCACATGACTCAATTTATGAGATTTCAATTATCTAAACCAAGCTTGCTCTGTTTGTAGGCAGGCTATAAGAGTTTGCAATCCTGAGAAATGGCATATGCTCCAACCATCAAATGAAATGAAGGACAAGAACCAACCAGAATTAGGGTACATAAAGGATAGACAATACGTCAATAACTTTTATCCAGAGAGGGTGGCATGATCTGACTAAAGAATTTCCTACAGTGAGTTAGAGGACCTTTATGACAGCCGCCAAGGGACAGGCTGACACTGCCACACCACTCAGTGTTATGTGTGCCTTACTCTGGTTTCATTCCCACTGCTGTGTTACAAAAGCTGACAGCAGCAATTCAGAAGAAAAGGGGTGTGCTTGGCTTGCAAGTCCAGGTTACAGTCCATAACAGCCCAAAACCCAGGGAAGGAATTTAAAGCATCAATTCCACAGCCAAGAGCAGAGTGCAAATAAATGTGTGAATCCTTGTTTACTTGCTTAATACTCAACTTACTTTATTCATGTTGTACAGTTCAGGACTCAGACCATAAAATGATACTGTTCACAATTGGGCCGGGTCATCCCAATATTTAAGGCAAGCAAAATAATCCACTATGGGCATTGTAACAGGATAAACTGATCTAGACAATTCCTTTTTTCAGGCTTTCTTCCCAGTGATTCTAGGTTGATACTTAAAACTAACCATCATATTCTCCCATTCTTCATATTCAAATATAACATATCTATTGGCACTCTCTGTTCGCACTTTATCACTATATGGTGGAAATGAAAGATAATATAACTCAGTTCTGAAGTAAAACCATGTGGCCAGAATAGGCTAAGTGGCATTCAAGTATTCTTGAATTCTGGATACAGAAAGTACAAGAGACACAGGGATCTGTGTCTTAGAAGCCAAATCAGTATGTAACATAGTGGGAGGAATGGGGAAAATAATAATTTGTGAATATATGGGTCTATTATGACAAATCCAAGGTTATATTTTCTTCAGTCTGGTGCTATCCCACCTGAGCTATTTTGACTACCAAATGTTAGATTTCTTAATGAGCACTTAAAATCCTTCAGATTTCATGGTAGTTAAGAGATGTGATTTGGTTACACCCAAAAGAATGTGAGCAATATTGCTAAATTCATCATAGTTCATAAGGTCTGTCTTGGTCCTCTGTGATCTCCCTTCCTCTTGACAATCAGGTGATAATTAGAATGGACATATAAGAATGAACTCATCCTGGATCCCATTCAGAAAGGATCATCTGAAGAGAAATATCAGCACTGGGTTCTGTGGGCTGGGAGGTAAACGGTGTCCTACAGACTCACTGAGATTTGCAGGTTTGCAACATCAAATGAACACATAACTTGATACAACACTGAAACACCTAATTGTCCCCAGCTATAGGGAGAATGGAACACACAAGCAAAGCTCTTCGGAGGAATATTTGTAATTACCGGCTGCATGGCGCTTACAGCGCCTCTTACACCCCTCTAGTCTCATTGGCTCCGCAGTGATGGCCCTTCTTTTGTTTCTGATATTGATCGTCTGTGACTGTCCTCTTTTATCTTGGTCAGGCTGGCTAGGAGATAATCAATTTCATTGATCTTTTCAAAGAGCCCATTGTTGCTTTTGTCAATTTTTAATATCATTCTTCTGTCCTCGGTTGCATTTATTTCTGCTCTAGCATGTATTATCTTATTTTTCTGCTTGAATTCAGCTTAAATTGCTGCCATTTCTCTAGTTTCCTGGGAAGAAAGCTTAAGTTATTGATTTTCTCTATCTTTCTTCTCCAATGTATGCATTTCAAAACCAGAAACATCTACGTAAGCATTTGATTTTAATACACACACACTATGTCAAAAGCTTTCTTTCCTGCTTTGTGTCCTGTTTATACACAGTTTGCTTTTGTTTGTAGATATTTGTGGCCAAGACTTTGGTCTAACTCAGTCACTGGACACACTTTCCAATGTCTATTTCGTTTTCTACATTTTCATCTGCCCTTTCTTGGCACTGTTGAACCCACCCTCTAAAGTGCTGAGTGTGAAACTCATTCTCTAAAGTGGTGAGTGTGTCTGCTTCTCCTTTGACACGTTGGTGTCAGGTGTGCAAGCATTAGCATCCCTGGACCTTTTCATAGACTCGATGCCTCTAATATTGTCTATCAACAACTTCCTCCCAGGAGATTTTCCTCATTCCGAGGTCGACTTGACCTAAATCAACCTAAATGGGGTTTTTCTAGCTTTCTTGGTTTCACATTGGCATAGTAAATATTTTCAAAATTAGTTCCTTATTTACAGCATATAACAGAAGTCTATTATTGTTATTTGAAATATTGCTCTTTGGTTTATAAGCCAGCAGCATAGTAGTAACTGTGTTGGTGGTGGCGGCAACGGAGTGGTTGTACCAGTTCCTGAACACAGGGTCTTGAGCACACTAGGCAAGCACTGTACCTCTAAGCTCCATTCTTAGACCTGCCTTTCAGCTGGAGTACTTACACCATTTTGAATATTTCCTAATACATTCAGGTTATTGTCCACTGTGATTGTAATTTCTTTCTGTTTATTGCATTTGTTCTTTGCACCGTTACAAAAATACTGCTCTTCTTAAGACACTTCAGTTTTTGTTGCTAGACTTCTATTTCTGTGTATATCATTTTCTGCTAAGATTCCTAGTACATAGTCACTCATTCATTATGTTCGTCTTTTCCTTTAAGTCTTTTGGGAACATACACAGTCCCAGGTCTGCAGCACTTCTGACAGTACTCATGTGTTTCAAGTGACTGCTTTTTATTCTCATCTCCTTTTGCATCTCATCTGTGTTCTTATATTGTGGATATTGGTAACTACAAGCCCTATATAACACTATTGTCTTCTTGGTGTAGTATTCAGACAGGGAGATGAATTACCTGTGCAATTTTTATCATTCTGTAAGTTTTGTTTTTATGATTATGTTGAAATAGGAGCGGCAGGGCTGCGTCCCCGGCACCCGGCCGCCCGCATGGCTAGGTTATACCCAGAAATAATTACACGGAAACTGTATTCTTTCAAACATTGCCTGGCCCGGCTAGTTCCAGTTTCTTATTGGTTAGCTCTTACATATTGTTCTAACCCATTTCTAATATTCTGCGTAGCCCACGAGCTGGCTTACCAGG
>NW_026067924.1:14327563-14452649 GCF_014885135.2 Alexandromys fortis
GAGTCGCCATGATGCTCCCACGCCAGACAGATGCAGGTTAAGATCCTCCCTGGTAAGCCAGCTCGTGGGCTACGCAGAATATTAGAAATGGGTTAGAACAATATGTAAGAGCTAACCAATAAGAAACTGGAACTAGCCGGGCCAGGCAATGTTTGAAAGAATACAGTTTCCGTGTAATTATTTCTGGGTATAACCTAGCCATGCGGGCGGCCGGGTGCCGGGGACGCAGCCCTGCCGCTCCTATTTCAACATGATTAGATGAAATGTCTGTTTTAGTTTTTCTTACCATATTTTTTTCTTAGTAGTAGCACATATGTTATAACTACGTATGCATCCAAAAAGAATTTAAAATAGTGATTTCAAAATGGAAAGATGGCTCAGTGGTTAAAAGCAATGGCTGTTCTTCCAGAGGACTCAGGTTCAAATCCCAGCACTCACATGGCAGCTCACAACCACTTGTAACTCTAGTTCCAAGAGCTCAAATTTCCTCTTCTGACTCCATGAGTAGTAGCTACACATGTGGTATAGTCATACATGAAGGCAAAATGCCTACACATACAAGAAAAGGATTCTTATGTCTTTGCATTGCATGTATATGACAAAGATATTCACACAAAGATAAATAATAAAAACAAAGTGGACTAAATGTGGTATACTACTTTTCTTACTAATGTCAAATTAACAGTGATGAAAATCTAGGTATGATACATACATTTTCTTATGTAACCACACTCTCATGGTTCCATTCCACAGATGAGAAAACCAAGTCTTTTAGAAGTTAAACACCTTTGCAGGGAAATTTAGTGGCTTCTTGGGAAAAAACAACCCACCAAAAGGCATATTATACCCATAGTTGTCCATACAGACTCTGCCAAATGATATCGAAACATCCCTTTATCCAGAAGAATAATTATTAAGTAAGAAAAACTCATAATAATCCAGCTGCTCATATTTTTAAATACATTTCTTATATTGAAGTGCCATTTCTGATGTTGGATGAAAACAAATTCTACGAAAGGTGTTACCATATGATTCTTTAAAATAATGCAGTAAAGATTATTGCCCTTAAATATCAATATTCCCCCAAACCTTAATGGTTTCAAATCTCTTATATGGTCTTTTGAGTTTCTTTCCTGAACAGAACAGAGAACATGACTCACAAGTTAATTAAAGATTAGCCATGTATGATTCTTCACTACCAAATAGTAAACAGACAAGCAGCCCTTGCCTGAGGGCAAATGTGTCACTCAAATAATGGCTTTAATTGTCTCTCCTCAGAAGGAATGGGGGTTTATTTTAATGACAAATTTCTTCAAAGTAGCAATTCAGATTTAGATGAGTTCTCTTGCCCGAGAAGATATAATGGGGCATGCACCTTGCTGCTTCGGGCTCTCTGCCTTCAATGCTACTGCAGCCTGAGGAATTTATCTTAGAAAATGCATGACATATTTGAAAAGCATGCAGGACATCAAAGAGTACATCAATAAAACCAAGCCTCAGTAGGGCTGTGGAAGCCTCTGAGGCTTGCATGTTTATTTAATATTTCATCTGCTACCAACTGAAGACAATGTTCTAAGAAAAAGTAATTTTATTCAAGGCCTAAAAAGATGCTGACAGAATCCCCACCTAAAATTGCAGCCTGTAATCTCAGTCATTATCCAACACTTAGATGCTTGGCATAGTGTTTAAAATCATCATAATGATTTCATAAATATTTTATTCCCCAGATAACAGATTTTAATGTTTTAAGAAAAGCTGTTTTCTCGGAGGAAAATGCAGGAACCCATGAAAGGCTCCCTGGTACTACAAAGGAACCACATGGATGTCTGATTTTAATGTCAGATCCATTTTCTCCATTTTAACCAATTAAATCCAGTTTTATGGGGCCATTAAGGGACATTTTTTTCTAGAGAAAATGCTGATCCAGAAGAAAACATGCCACAGAGGTAGCTACAAGGCTCGAAGACAGTAAAAGACAAAATGGTAGTTTGTCAGGCCACTCTTGCAGCTTTGCAAAAAGAGAGAAGAAATATATTTTTTAATAGTTCTGGAGGTTGAATAATCCAAGGTCAAGGAATTAGGAGATCCAGTGAAGCCTCCCCGTCAACTCCCAAAATGAAGCCCTGGTGCCCCCTACACAAGGAGAGCTATACAGTGTTCTCTCGTGGGGAAAGGTGAATAGGTACACTTGTACCTCATCTATGTTGTACCTCATCTACGAGGGAGGATTCTTCATGTCCCAGTCATCTCTAAGGGCACCACCACCTGAAACTGTATCTTGATGATTGAACTTCAGTGCATGAGTTTGGGAGGAATACACATCAACTGCAGCAGCTCAGAACTGGTGAGACAAGAGAATTGACAGCAAGAGGTGCTCTTGGCAAGATGGAAAACACACAAATTACTAGGTGAGGAGAAAGAAGACTGTGAGAGAGCCCTGTGTGGCTGCAAAGGGTTGCTGGTTCAAGTGGTCAGAAACTAATAGCACAGAGACTGCAGTAAGTGACCTCGAGATGACAAATACTGGATGGAATCTCTTCCTTACTAAAGCTTCACCCCAGGTGAATAACACAGCCTGGGTACATTAACAGGCTTTTTGGACCTCATTCCCTATGGTGGGATACCTTGATCAACCTTGATACAGGGGGAGAGGCTTTATCCTGCTTCAACTTGGTATCCCCTCAGAGGGGGCCTTACCACTCTGAGGTGTGGATGGGGGTTGGGATGGGTACAGTGAGGGGGGAGGTGGAGGAACTGGGGTTGGTATGTAAAATGAAAAAAAAATTAAAGAAAAAAAAAGCCTCATCCATCAAGAGCAGGAGAGACCAGCTTCCACATAAACTAGACCAGATGGAGCCTGTGTTCCCAGATGGTGATCTTTTTCTAAGCCACTAGGTCAATAAGACTGGTGCCCACCATATCCCATCAATGGAGGTTCTTCCTGGTGGCCCTGACAATCCCAGTCATTTCAGCAGCAGAGACTTCCCAAAACCTTGTCTCCCAGCCAAGAGATACATCCTGGAGCCCTGCTCCCCACACTAATCTGATCTCCAGACCTGTGTACAAATAATGCATGTTATTTAATAATACATGCTTATGATCTTCTGTGATAAAGCAATAGAAATTTAATAGCTCTACATAGAAAGTATTTGACATACTTGTATGTATTTCTTATATATACAATAGATAGTTTATATTAACATGTGTATTATAATATATTACATATTATAGATAATATAATATATTATACATGTTGTTGCTAAGTCTCTGAACATACTAAAAGACTACCAAAAATTTAGCATATTCCCTGGAGGCTGTCAAGATTATTCAGTGGGTAAGAGCACTGGCTGTTCTCTCATAGGACCGTTACCCATATGGTGGCTCACAACTGTCTTTAACTCTAGTTCAAAGAGATCCAACACTCTCACTTTTCCTTTTAAGGTAACAGACATACACACAGTGCACAGACACACAGGCAAAATACCCATACACACGAAAATAAATCAATAAATAAAAATGAAAGAGTAACATATCTTTTTATGGGCCACTTTCAACATGGGAGAAAGAGACAGAATCAAATAAACTAAGGAAACCAGAGGGAATCAAGACAGTAGGAAGAGAAAAGAGAAACACCACAACAACTAATATTAATAAAATTATATAGATAAAAGAAATTGAAAACCACAGTAAAAAATCGTTTAAAAAAAATCCTGAGAGTCAGTCAATACACTCCAGTAGGATATTTGGAAATATAGTGGAGTTGTCTTTATGGGAGAACAACACAGTAACAATGAAATGAATATTAGTATAATAAAGATAGTACAATAGTAACTGGCTTAATAATAATAATAATATCCTCAGTTGAGCATCTGTCTACCAACATGTGCACAGAAGACAGACATCAGGCACCTCAAACAACTTCCCAGACCAAACCACATAAACTCAAGAAGTCCACATAGTAATTCACACAGTCATTGTCTCCAGCCTACACCAGCCCCATGTGAGTGTGTGTGTATGTGTGTTCGTTCATAAGTCCACCAGCCTTGACTTCTTTCCTTCTGTTCAAGAATTTCTCAAGCTCTATAAGTGATTGTCACTGGCATTCTCAGAAAGGAGCCCTGATTTAGCAGAACAGAACTCTGCTTGAGCCGAAGACTGTCCTTTCTCTAACTACTACTCCATGTTTACTCCAGATGCCTTTATGGACTTCATTCTGTTTCTTATACAACGTGTGAATATTGACAACTTAAAATTCTTTTATTCTCCGTCACCTGGAAGAGTTGTACAATCCAACAACTACACATTTCATACCTTATAAGGTTCCATTTCTTGAGTTCATAAATATTTGGCTTTGTAAAGCTTTTGATCCAAGAAACGTTACCACATAAATGACTGATGCTGGCTAGAGAGATGGCCAGTGGTTAAATGCAAGTACCACAATCTTAGAGGACTCAAGTTTAGTTCCCAGCTCCCTTATCAGATGGCTCACAACAGCCTGCAACTCCAACTCCAGGCTATCGGATGCTTTCTTTTGGTCTCAGTGGGCAATAGAATACATGTAGTGCACAAGTAGACATTCAGGCATACACGTACACATAATTGGTGCACAAGTAGACATTCCGGCACACATACATATAATTGGTGCACATGTAGACATTGGGGCACACACGTACATATACTTAAAAAGAGTGGTTGGAAAGAACACATCTCATCCCATGCCCATAATTCTAAGCAGACCACAGCATATGGCTTTCTGTCCCAGGAACACAATTCCCAAGCGAGTGAAAAATATGTTGTATACAGGCAGAGTAGTGAGAATCTGTCATGTGACATATGGGTGTCAAAGGTAGCTCTCCCTCTCTTGTTGGAAGAAATCACCCAATTCTGATAAAGCAGGGACATGAGGTTGCAGGTTGTTCTATGGGCTGACTCTCCCAGAAACACTTCGAAATCTACCTCACGGCACCTTTCTCCTCAGAAGACAGGGAATGATTCATGAAGCAAGCTTCGGGTTTTGTGTGCTCCTCTCTGCCTTTTACATTCTGGAAATGTGCTCTTTCACAGACTATAGGACACGGTGCCATCTTTCAGCTGCGCAGTGCAGAGAGAGCCCGGGGATGTGGCTTTCAGAACACTGTGTACCAGTCAGCTTACAAACGACAAAGAGAATAAGGACAAAAGCTGAGGAAATAAAAGAGAGAGAACCTTTGCAACCCGAGACTCTGAGGCAAAAATTACTGCTCCCCCTGGAATGTTAATGAATTGGTTTCATCACTGACCCCTCGAGAATGTCAAATTCCACATTTATACAGAAATACAGAGAGCACGCATACTTGTTAGCCGAGGCTTGTTGCTTTGAGACTGCTGTGTTATTCCCTCTTCTCTCCCCTCCTCCCTCTCTCAGTTCTCTTTCTCTTTTCCATCCTCTCCTTTCTTTCTGCCTCTCCCCATTTATAGCATGCACTTATGATGTGTATGCATATGTATATGAATATATATAATATATAGCCATGTGTTACTTAAGAGTATAAGTACATTTTGAGAAATGTGTCCTTGTAATTTTAGAATGCAAACATCACACAATGGTCTTACACAAACTAATATGGCTACAGCTTCACAAGACAATATAATCCTATGATACCACCATCATATTCGTCCTCCATTACAGCCTGCACACACTTACGCAGTCATTCATAATGTGTATAAATGTGTGTACACTGTAGACACAATTGTTTTACTCTACTGAGATAGTCCTTGAGAAAAAGCAGGCATTACTTTAGAAGTAAAGTAAAAAAAAAGGCTATAAAATGGGTCAGACAGGTCTTTAAGATTAAGATAATATCAGAGCTGAAAACTTAAAATATATTATCTCTGATTGGTCAGATTATTCAAAGGGTAGAAGCTCTTGATCACAGGCCTGATGACCTGAGAGTTTGATCCCCAGAGGTCACAATATAACAGGAGAAAGCTAACTCCCAATAGCTATCCTCTTATCTCTACCACACACAAGTATATGTGTATATGTGTGTGTGTGTGTGTGTGTGTGTGTGTGAGAGAGAGAGAGAGAGAGAGAGAGAGAGAGAGAGAGAGAGCGCACATGCATGTTAACCACAACTAGGTCAATCATGGGGCTAATATCATCATAAAAGACATCCCGGAGAATACCACAGTCATCTAAGATGAAGGGAGATACTGGAGCCACTAGTACCTTCTCCCTCTTGAAACCCACAGCCTCCAGAACTGAGAAGAACAGATTTCTATTATTTCAAAACTGCATCTTTCACTATTCTGTTATGGAGAGCTGAAGGTAGACACACGTAAATTCTGTTTTGGGAGTGGTATTTATCTATCTATCTATCTATCTATCTACCTTTCTATCTATTAAACTTATTTGTTTTACATCCCAACTCCAGTTTCCCTTCCCTTCTCTCCTCCCATTCCATTCTCCCACCTCCCCTCCCCTCCTGCCCACAATCTGTTCCTCCTCTGTTTCTGTTCAGAAAGAGGCAGACCACCCATGGGTGTCAACAAAGTGTAGCATATCAAATTGCAGTAAGACTAAGCACCTCACTTTGTATTAAAGCTAGACAAGGCAATACAATATGAGGAAAAGGTTCCCAAGGACCAGCCAAAGCGTTTGGTTTAGACCCTGCTCCCATTGTTAGGAATCCTACAAGTAGACCAAGCTACACAACTGTCACATATATGCAGAGGACCTAGGTGAGTCCCACTCAGGTTCCCTCAGTGTTGGTGATTCAAACTCTGAGTTCTTATGAGCCAGACTATTTGTTTCTGTGAGCGTGTGTGCGTGTGCGTGTGCGTGTGCGTGTGCGTGTGTGAGAGAGAGAGAGAGAGAGAGAGAGAGAGAGAGAGAGAGAGAGAGAGAGAGATGTATTTGACCACTCTGGCTCCTGAAACCCTTCCTCTTCTTCTTCAACAGGATTCCCCAAGATCAAATTAATGTTTAGCTGTGGGTCTCTGCATCTGCTTCTATCAGTTAGTAATTGAAGGCTCTCTGATGACAATTGGAGTAGTCACCAATCTGAACACAGGAGATGGCCAGTTCAGACTAGATATCTACTATTGCTGGAGTCTTAGCAGGGATCATCCTTGTACATTGCTGGGAGTTTCCATTGTACCAGGTTTCTACCTGATCCCAAAATGGCCCCCCTTTTCAGTCATCTCTTTTAGTACCATCCACTTCCATTCAGCTCCCAGTCTGATCCCTCAAATTCCCATTCCCATCCACCCGCAGTCCACCCAGTAGATATCTTCTATTTCCTCTTTCCAGGAAGATCCAAGAGCGCCCCCCTTGGGCCTTCCTTGTTACCTAGCCTTCTCTGAGTCTATGGATTATAGCATCGTTATCCTTTCCTTTACAGCAAATATCCACTTATGATTGAACACATACCGTGTTTGTCATTCTGGGTCTGGGTTACCTCACTTGGGGTGATATTTTACTAGTTCCATCCATTTGCCTTCAAATTTCCTGATGCCATTGTTATTTAACAGCGGAGTAATACTCCATTGTGTAAATGTACCACATTTTCTTAACCATTCTTCAGTTGAGGGGCAACTGCTATGAACATAGTTGTAAGTGTCCAATGGTATGATTGACCATCCTTTGGGTATATGCCCAAGAGTGGTATAGCTGGGTGTTGAGATAGATTGAGTCCTAATTTTCTGAGAAACTGCTACATTGGTTTTCAGAGTGGCTGTACAAGTTTGTGCACCAGCAATGGAGGGATGTTCTACAAAGTAGACAATTGAAAGAGTTTAAAAAGAAAAAAGAGTTTATGATGAGCTTATCTTGGGAGCCAAGAGATAGAGAAACTAAGAGAAACTCACAGCAGATTTTTCTGGAGGCAGAAAGACAACAGACTCATCCTCATGCTAGAGACTTAAATACAGTGCCAACACTGAGCTCAAAAGTACGCAGCTTCAATGCTCTTTCCAGAGGAAACTGCCACCCCAATGCTCATCTTGCTCCACAGACTTTTCAGCCACCTTCTCTTCCAAAACACATCAGAATGTGTTTGTGTAGTTCTTACACCAGGGCATGGGGAAATTTTCTCACTCGGTGTGGTCATGTGTAAGTTGACTGTGCTCAAGTAAATAGCACCTTATTGTCTTGAGTTCACATAAGCAGCCCTAATGAACTCAGAGAGTCACCAAAAAGACATAAAGTCTCTCTGTCTGTCTGTCTCTGTCTGTCTGTCTGTCTGTCTCTGTGTGTGTGTGTACATGTGTGTGTGTGTGTGTGTGTGTGTGTAGCTCTACATGCCATGGCACACAGGTTAAGGTCAGAAGACAACTTGTGAGACTCAGTTCTCTTCTTCTACTATGTAGGTCCCAGAAATGGAACTTAGGTCACTGAGCTTGGCAGCAAGCTCCATTCCCCCATTAAGACATCTCACCAGTCCCCCAAAGTAAATTTTTTTTCTATTTACTTTTCCAAAATTTTCCTTTGGGCTGTCATTGCTTCCACATAGTACAAAAGGTACTTTCATTTTTTTTTTAAATTTTTCTTCTAGAAAAAAGACAAGTCCACAAATGTGTTGGAAAACAAGTGGAGAAATAAATAAGACCATAGGTTTGGGAATCATGTCTCCTTGTCATGAAAAGCCCTAAGTTATTAAAATATTTTAAATGCCATATTCTGCAGTCTTTGAGATTTATGAAGAATGTCTATCTAACTGAAATATATCTCTATATATCCAGAAAATCTAACATGACTACAAGCTTTACTATCATCGATGATTATCCATTAGCAACCTATATTTCCTAATTATACATTACATTTTAAAATGAACTACACAATCACAATACCTTAATCAAGATTAAAATATACAGAAATACATATACATATAACAAAATTGACCTTAAAATCCATACCAATGCAAATTATTCATATCTATATCACTCCATTAGGTCCAATGTGCAATGCTTACAACCAGAGATACATAGGAAGGAGGATTGGGTATTTAGAGAAATAATATATTTAAAGGAAAGAACATAAAAATGTTAAGTGTTTTAAAGAATTTTAAGACAATAAAAATCATAGAACTTTGATCAAATAAAGACAGGGGTGGATAAGATTCTTAACACTGAGATAAGATTTAAAAATGGAGTAGCTCATTTTTAGAAGCTTAAAGAGTTCCTATTTTACAAATGTACAATTTTATGTATAAAGGAGAATTCTGGGCAGAATTGTACAATACAACTTTTTTTCCCAGGGGAAAGAAATAAGAGCTTCAGGATAGATAGATAGATAGATAGATAGATAGATAGATAGATAGATAGATAGATAGATAGATCCTGAAGATGTAAAAGCATGTTACAAAAAGCAAATTTTACTTTGTGCTACTCACAAGAGATAAAAACTAAATCGTGTGTGATGAGTGTGTCAAAAGGCACAAGGCCAGCCACAGAGCTGGGAAGGAAATGCATTAGCAATAGAAAGGAGCCGGGGACCCTTTCCTGGTCAACAGAGCCTGACACATTTGCCTTTGTAACACAGAAGCCCAAAGGACCTTCACATAAGTGGCTTTATGCAAAGAAAAGAATATCAAGCAATGGTCCCCAGCAGGAAACCAGAGGGAAAAAAGTGATCAGGGAGCAACAAAAATGTACACACCACAAAAAGAAATAACTAGGTGTTGTTAACCAGGCACTTCCTTTCTGTGTGCAGAAAGACACTGGCTAAAGAAATAACAGAGCATGACCTGCCAAAAGAGAACATAAGCAGATTCATTCAGGTATAACTCCATTCTTTATAAAGAACCAGAGTGATGTCAATGATATATGATAGACAGACAGATAGAGGGTGCCCAATGTGATAGACCACACCTAAAATCCCAGCACTTGGAAGATAGAGGATAGATAATTAAGAGTTCAAGGCCAGCCTCAGATGCAGCTACTTAGTGAATTTGATGTTAGCTTTAATGTTTAAAAAAAAGGGAGAGATAAAAATAAAAGGTAAGTTGTGGGTTGCAAGACAATTTACACCAAAGAAAGATGAAGAGAGACATATAAAGAAGGAAATCAGAATGAAAGGTAACACAGGAAAGAAAATAAGGGAGCAGGGAAGGAAAGGGGAGGGGGAGAGAACTGCAAAAGTGAAAGAAAGATAAAAGTCTCTAAGAAAAGAGCTGAGCCTGTGACCTCATCTTCTTAGTCACAATGAAGGAGAGACGAGGGTCATGTGGCTAAGAATGTAATATCTTGAGGGGAAAATGAAATATTAAAAGATTTTCCCACTGCAAATAAGGCAATTAAAACTATTCAATTTGACAAAGCACTGGGCCCAGTTGAATTCTTCCATAATTCGGGAGGAAAAGGGGGTAGCGAGGGAAACAGCAAAGCCGTTGGCAAAACCCTTTGATAGCTCAATAAGAAAAGAATAAAGGGAGTGATCACACTTGAGCTACTAATAAGCCTTCTTAGTTTTCTCTAGAAAAAGAAAATCATTAAAAGAACGTGTTTTCCCAACTTCAATTATTAAACACGGGAATAGGAATTCATCGAAGAGAAGTGGTCTGAATTTAGGAAATGGAAATTTATTTTTATTCAGAGTCAGGAAAGCCCCTCATCGCACAAGCAAACCATCTAACAAAACCAGAAACTCACTAATGGCTGAGGCTCCTCTGAGTAAACGTGGATTTCACAGGCTGAAATACAGGGAGAATACTCCACTGAAAAATTCCACCTCATAACCATGGATGCAAGTAGACATTTTTCAGAGTGTCATAAAAACGTTTCTATAATTTATAAAACCTCTATGCATATGCGTCTGTTTAAGTATGCATACGTGATGAGTAAGTGTGCACACACCGATACAAACCAGAAGCCAGCCTCGGCTGTCATCTTCAGGAACACGGTCCACCTCCTCAGAGAAAACGTGTCTTGCTGGACTGGAACTGATGACTAAGGCTAGACTGGCCAGCCAGTGAACTCCAGAAAACTTCCTGTCTTTACCTCCAGCATACAAGGGTTACAAGCCCATGATTCTGGGCTTTTAAAATCTGGGTTCTGCCATTGAACTCAAGTCCTCAAGCTTAAACTTGCAAGGCAACATTTTAAGAACGGAAACACCTCCTCAATCCTAGAAACTTCAATCCTACTGGTTCTCAACTTGACTGTATCTGAAATGAACTAGAATCTAGAAATGGAGGGCAGACTTGTGATCCAGATCTTGAGGCTGGATGACACACGCCTTTAACCCGGAATATGATGCTGGAAAGGAGACCTTTGATCTGGGCCACACCTTTGGATGGAAGCCTATATAAGGACAATAGAAGAAGGAAGGATGCTCTTCACCTGCCCACTCTTATCTCACCAGCACAAGCAGTCCTTCCTCAGGAACCCAACAGACCAAATGAGACACTCAGCCTCGTGAGCAGCCACTAGATTCTTGGACTTACCCTTCATAAATAGCCGTTGTTGAACTGAAACCTGTAAGTCATTCCAATAAATTCCCATATTTATGGAGGGAGGGAAAAAGGAGGGAGGGAAGGAGGGAGGGAGGGAAGGAGGGAGGGAGGGAGGGAAGGAGAGAGAGAGAGACAGAGAGAAAGTCAGAACCCTGCCTTAATATACCTACACTCTGGCTCTACTCATAGATCTCTCTGATCTCTGTGGCTGTATTCAAGAACCTGTCAATCTCTTTGATGCCACAGTTGCCAATAAATTCAACTAGGCACTTAGAATAAAACAGTCCTTCCTACATACTCTTCCCAGTAATCTACCTTTATTTTTCTTGTTCCGTGTGATTTTGTATCACTCAGTTCTTAGATATACATCTTCTGCAACATCCTCCATAGGAAAATCAACCAGGACTGAATTATTAGCTGTTCTGCCCCATTAAAGGTAAAAATATGGGTAACATAGAAGCAGAAACTTGAAGGAACAACTTAGAAGAAATAGCTAGGTGGCTCAGCAAACACAGTGACAAGCAAGAGACACTGTCTCAAAGGAGTTGGAACTTAACGACCAACATCCATGTTGTCCTCTGACATCCACATGCATGCTGTGGCATGTGTACACTTGCAGTTGCATACATATCATGCTCATACACACACACATACATGCACAAACATACACATCAGACAGGTGTCATATGAAACCATAGGCTTGTGTTATAGCAGCTTGCCCAGGATTTGTGATATCAAATAAGCAATATCATGATCTTTCATTAACACATAGATAGCAAGAGACATGAGAGCCTAGGATGCAGAGTAAGCCAGTGTCCTCATGATCCAGGGCAGCAAGAAAGCTATCTATGCATGCTTTCCTTGTGTATTATGTGTCCTTGTGAAGTAGACTGCCTTTATGACCTATAGAGTAGGCCAGGCTATTGAATTGGAGAGTGTTCTATTTCCTGGATGAACTGGAACAAAGCCAAAATTATACCATCCAGCCCCTCCTTGTCGTAGGTGGAAATCCCAGCATATTTTTAGTCATTCTTAAAGGGGTACAAATGAGGTATAGACATGGAAGAGTCCAGGCCACCCTGAGAACTGTTCATAAGAGACCATTTCTAATGCCTTTGTACTTCTTTATTAACAAGAACAACTCAGGAGGCAAGTTTGGAACACTTCTTGACAGCACATCTCTCTGCTGTTACTTTTATGAATATGTAATTTATTACTGAATTGACACTAATAAAACACTAAGTGGTTTTTATGAATTTGATACAAGGAAGAGCAGAGCTATTCAAATCCTGTTCCATTAATTTATGCTACAACAACCAATCATCAAAGCCTCAAGGGTATCAAGAGCTTAATTCTTATGGGCACTACATCTCTAAATGGTGGTTGACTCCAGAGCAAGGGATCTCCACACAGTAACTTAGAAATCAGGGATATCATTTGTGGATATGTAAATTTACATGTGTGTATGTATGTGTGTGTCATATTACTAATTTTCAGTGAGCTAATATAAATTATTATAATTTTCAGTAGGAAATATTTAAATATAACAACACTATAATCTAGTATAAAAAGCAACTCTTGTCTGAATGCTGAACTAAAATCATAAAATTTACAGAAACTACTAAAATGGGTCAAATATTAATTTTCTCCTTCCATAGATAAAGTATTTACAATTGAAGGCTTACCACTTATGGCCTCATAATTATGCCAACATTGATATAACCCCCCTTTGGCTTAATATATTGACACTGTAAATCTAGTAAGACAAGAACAACTAAGCTGAATTACAACAAAGTCATACCAGGAAGAAAAAGGAGCATCCCTGATGGTCTTCCTTACCTAGCTTCATCCTCATCCTCTTCAAAAATAATCCTACTGGCTAGAAGGGCTTGTGTCTTCCTCAGAGAATAAATCCACTAAATATTTAGGGAGATACCGTATTCACTATCTGGCTACTATTGGACTAGCCAACACCAGTAATGCGTGACAATCTAATAACTCCGCTTCAGGATACATATTCATTCCAATACTTCTGATGCCCTAGAGAAGCCTTGACTAATGCAAGGCTATGATGGGCTCTGGGTTCTCTGTGATGACTGTACTTCTCCCAGAGCCTCATTTAATGTTTAAACAACACAATCAAGCATGGCTCTCCTGCTGAATTTAGAGGTCATTGGTGGTCCATAGGTAGCCCTTGGATCTGGGCAAGGCCAGTCTGACTCCTGGGTACAAACTCATTCCATTATGTTTATCATGGAACAGCTTTTGTCCTTAAAGCACAATGAGAATCTAAAGACTGGAGAGCTTCTGTCCATCTGTGTGTTGTTCTTGTTAGGGTTAGTTTGGTACAAGCCAATAGCCTCAAGTAAGAGGCAAATTGTACCTGACTGAGGCCAGTACTTCCTTAACCTAGTAGACATTTATCAGAATGAAATACACAGGCTCCTTTCCTATCTCATTCTGTGAACCTGCTGCAACAAATATTATAAACAATGTAAATTCATTTCTCACAGTGCCGGAGCCCCAAAAGCCTAGATTAAGGTGCTGGCTGATATATCTTGGGGCCCCTCTGTAGTCTAGAGATGCCACCTTCTTACTTTGTCCTGTGAGGAAGAAGTTTCAGGGGGCTGTCTTTTGGGTCTGTTTATTCCATCCATTAAAAGTACCACCCCCATGACCTAGTCACATCCCACTTTGAGGGGTCGGATTTCAACATGAATTTGGGAAACCCAGATGTAAGTAACAGGAACATTAAGATCAGAATTCCTTTGAACTGAGAGAGCCAAGTCATTCTCCCTATAGATCATCTTGATAAGATAAATAATGGCACTCATTAATAAGACATTTGTACAACTAAGTGTTATCATAGATAGGCAGCGCAATTCACCACCCAAGGGTGCTCATTTGACCAGAGGTTGTCTCATTATGATTTGATTTGGCAAATTGTTTAACCAGTTGCGTTGGAAAGGAGATCCTGGTATGTGGTAATATAGTTAGAAATCAAATAGGCCACTGCTTCCCACCCTGAGTGTTCCTGCCTAATTGGATTCGTTCTAAGAAAGCATCAGAGAAGGAGTGCTCAGACCCAAGCAGGGACTTATGGGAACATTCTCATATTGTTGTAAAAGGCTCAGTAAAATATACTATACCATATCCTGAGATCATGGGATAAGAACACATGCAGAAGAAGAAGGGGAGAAGGAGGAAAAGTAAGAGGAGGGAGAGAAAAAGGAACATGAGGAAGGAAAAGGGGAAAAGAGGAAGGAGGACATGGAAGCCAACCTGCCTTGGTACATAGGCCAGATCGAAAAAGGAGTGTCCAAGCAAGAAAGACAAGATGACTGATGTATCCTTATCAAGAGAGAGAGAGAGAGTGTGTGTGTGTGTCTTTGGTCCCATGGGGGTCTTCTTCCAGGGAGTAGTGGTATTGAGTTTTTCTGCCTCCTCAACTTCCCAAGGGAACTACTGGAAAGCACACACTTGATCTCAACTGTCCAGGCCCCTGACCTTCAGAGATTAATAATACTTGCTAATTTTTGCCTCAAGCACAAAAAGATCTACAAGAATTGAGGTCTTGTTCTCCTTAGACTAAAAATGAGTAGTCCAATAAGACTTCATGAGTTAAAACGATAGAAAAATCAAATTTTTTTATCTTATTTACTACAGTTGACAATAACTACGTGTAGTCCTCAATTATGACTAGGAAGAAAATTAAATTCTAAACCTGCCTAGTGTCCTGCTGTCATGACATGAGGGGTGTGAGGCTGCAATGGGACTCTTATCCTCCAGTAAAAAAGGTCACTGTTCAAACACTATCCAGAGCTAACCCTGATGCAAAGGTAATGTGAAGGTGAGAGGCCCAGTCCTGTGAGACCAGAATGCAGCAGCATGAACTTGGTCTTTATTATTCAGAATTCTTCAGAATTTCCAAAACCACACAATAATTCATTTTAGTACACAATTCTCATACACACACTCACACACAAACCTCAATTGTGGGTCATACAAAACAGAGTGAATAAAAGCAGTAAATTCCTGAATCCTGGAAATTTACATACATCCAAACAGAGTTCAGGGTGACTCTAAAGTGGTCAGCAGGCACCTATTGCCATCAGACATTTGGAGCAGATGGGCAGCCAGCTGTGTTTCTCTTTGGGGCAGATGTGCAGACAGCTGTGCTTCTCTTTCCTGGGTCCCTTGCGGGATGGTAAGAATTGGAGTAGAGAGACTGAAAGGGGTCTGCCTTAGCACTTCTGGAAGGTGCTGAGTGCAACAGAGAAAATGAAAATGAGTCTAAACTGTTGGAGTTGAAACTCCAGAGAAAATACAATCCCAGCTCTGGAAAATAGAACATGACAAAAGCCAGGCAAGAGATCCTCTCCCCGCTCAATAAGCAAACATGACATGACAGAAATGCAATGATCTCCTATTTGCCAATGCTGCTTCAGCAATAGGTATCCTGGAAGGAAAAGGCACAGACAGAAATTCTCAGAAAAAAAGAACATGCTTGGAGATATCACTACTGTGTAGAGGAAGGAGTGGAGTCCCAGCCTAAGCAGGAAACTCAGAGTTAACTGGGTTTTCTTTCTGAGTGTGTCCACCTAGTCTAGTACCACTCACTCTTTCCTGGTTTTCCCTGAAAATGATTCTTGCTATCAACAGTACCACCAATAGGCCCCAAACTTTAGCACTCAAGATAGTTTTACAGTAACAAATTATTGAAGGCTGATAGGTTTTCTGTAACGTGATAATAGTATTCTCTGCCAATGCAGGAATCCAGAATAAGCCAAACTGAAAAAGTAAAAGAACAATTTGAGCAAAAGCAACTCCCGGGTGACTTCTTTAGCCAAAGAGATCATGGCAGAAGAGACAGGAGAAGCTAGACGCCTAAAGTAAGGCAGGGAGCCTTTATACCCTGTAAGCAAATGGTGAAGAAGTGTCCACCAAAAGCTGAGTTTGTGCCCAAGTATTATGCTTTAGTTGAGGACTTGGACTGCTGACAACTTCAGGGGAAGAGCTGCCACAGTTACCATGAATACAGAACCAGGTTTTTTGGAGTCTTTTCTTGGTTGGAGATTCTCTGAGAGGGTGGGGTTTGGAGAGAGAGATGGGCCTTTCCAGATCAAGTAGGAATGAGCTGGAGGCTCCAACCAAACAAAGACTCATAAAGATTTTTGGTCAGTGTGCACCACACCAACGTACACTTGTCACAAAATGTAAACTGTCTTAAACATTCTTTAATAATTGTTTGATATTTGGAGAGATGATTCAAAAGTCGAGTACTTTCTGTTCTTCCACAAGGCTTAAGTTTGATTCCCAGCATCCATATGGATGGTTTACTGTTTACCATTCCAAGGTGCCAGTGTCCTCCTCTGACCCTTACAGGTGTTCACACACAGGTAAAAGCACAAATATACACCATATACACATAAACAAAAATAAGAGAAAATTCAAACATATATAACTAGTGCATTCATTATGCACGGATTAAAAAGCTTATTTATAAATGTAGGGTACAACCAAAGGAACACATTCTGACCCTGAAATCAGAGTCTAAATGTTAAAAAGAGCCAGACAAAAAATCACAACCTGACCTAAAACCAGATACAAAAGGTTAAAAGGGGCCAGTGAAAAAAATACATTTTAGCTCTGAAACCAGAATCGAAGAAACACACTATGCCCCTAAAGATGAAAGCCAGTCAAAGCCTGAGCAAGAAAATCAACCAAATCCTGGGCTCAAAACCAACCAATCCCTGAGCATGAAATTAAACCAATCTCTGAGTTTGTCCAAGTTCAGGGATTGAAATCCGACCAATTCCCACCCTGAAAATCTTCACCCTGGAAAATCTCTACCCCTAAGAAGTCCTATCTAAGCCCTGTGCCTTCCCAGCTGGGAGCTGCCTTTTTCCATTCTGGTACCCTCCCAATAAATCTCAAGTGAGGTTTGAGTGGGGTTGTTTTACTCTTTGATCTTCAGGCAAGCTTTACTTATTAAAATACGAGTAAATGTCACCACAAATCTGGTCGTTACTTAGGATACCTGATTGTGCTGATGAATTTTATTTTTATTACACAATCAATTAAAACTTTTTCATTGGTTCTTTTTTTTTCTAAATTACTCCACTTAAATTTTCCCATGGGATTCATTTACCATACTTCTTTCCAAGTGGCTTGGCCATCTTGTAAAAGCAAGAGTAACCATAGTAAATATTTATTTTAGATCTTGAATGTTATACAATCTTAGGTTCATGCAGAAGGGTCTCTTTAACACAGACCACTAGACCATAAAATCACTACAGGAAATAGTCTTTTATGTACATAATTGAGGCCAAAGTGAAGTTTCTAAAATAGTCTAATTTATACTCTTAGCAACAGGATATGAGACTTCCAAAAAATGTACTTTTTTTTTCTATCACCATTATAAAGGTTATATCTAGTAAAGGGAAAAGGTGAAATAGCCAGGGAAATGCTGGAGAGCTCACTCTGGTGGTGAGGACAGCAGAGAATTGACTGGTGGACCACACTTACAGCTGCCCAGGCCCAGATCCAGGGTGTGACTTGGTCCTCCTCAACATCCACTCCACCTAAGATCCACTGGAGCAAGTGAAGAGACCTGACTCACAGACTCAAAACTACAGAATCTCCACAAGACAGGGAAGCAACAGCATATCCAGGGAGGGTCCTAGAGAGAGTGTAGTAGGAACCAGAGGCTTAAAACCAGACTCTTTGTAATGAACACTTGCAAGTAAAGATATATGGACAAAGGGGTTTACAATGTAACTTGCTGTGCCACACTGCAGCTTTCATGATAAGATTTTTTAATTTTTCCCTTTTTAATTTTTTCCTCTTAAAATTTGTTTTTTTTTGGGGGGGAGGGGGATGTACAGGGATGAAGGACAGATGCAAAAGAACAGGGAAATAAATAGAATCAAGATCCATGATGTAAAGACTCATACAATAAATAAAAAGGAAAATGGCATATTTACTGTTTTCTTGGTACATTATTGTCTACAGTTTCATTCTATAAACAATTTGCAATTTGTGTTTTTTTTTTCACTTGCTGTGATGAAACACTAACCAAAATAATCTGGTGAGGAAATTGCTTATTTGGCTTACATTAACCTGTCACAACTCATCATATACTAATATGATGCGAAGAATTCCTCAACCAAAGTTCCATCTTCCTAGGGGACTGTAGTTTATGTCATTTTCACCATCCAGCACATGACTCAATGATTAATTTCAATTTTTATAATACCCCAAGTGTGGACCATTCTAGAGACATTGATATTCTGGTATGAGTTCCTGGATCTGCCTTATGTTTTATTTAGCACAACAAAAATACTTATGAGTTCATAAGGGGGAAAATGACAGGCCAATATTTCTGATGAATAGAGATGCAAAGCTCCTCAATATAGTACCCAAAATAAAGATGACCTGAACATAGATTAGAGATGAAGAGAGAGGTATCACAGCAGATTCTAATAAAATCCATGGATTGTTAGAAAATTCTTGAAAACCTGTACTCCAATAAGTGGAAAAAGTTAGGATAAATTAATAAATTGTTAGGCATATATGATAAACAAAAATTAAACCCAGAAGACATAAAAACTTAACCAGATCAATAATGAGCAATGAAATTAAGTCAGCAATGACTCCTCAATTAAATAAACCCAAGGGCTGTGGACTTCACTGCTAAATTCCTCATAATTTTAATAAGTAACGGACACCAAAGGTCCTCAAGTTATCCCATAAACAGAAAGGGAGAAATATCATCAGATTCATTTTATGAGGCCAATGTTACATGAAAGAAGAAAATCATGGACTAATTTCCATGATAAACATGGGTGCAAACTTCCTTAACATAATAATTATAACTCAAATTCCAAAACATACTTAAAAAGTCCACATTGAAAAGTTAGCTTCAAAATGTTCTGGGAAATTGCTGAGAATGGATTTTAATTAGTCTCAGAATAGAAGTACACAAGATAGTTTGCATATTAGTTACCTTAATACAGTCAGTCATTCTATATTTCATATATTATAAATCAGTATGTTGTACATAATTACTCTTATACAATTTTATTTATCAATAAACAAATTCTGAAGGACTTTAGTAAGAGAAGAGGGCACTAAGGGTCTAGGTTCCTAATCAAACATTCAATCTCTTATTTCTACTCAGCAAATGTAACTCAGTACCCTTAGTACAGGACACAGACACAGCCCCACACTGGCCCACTTCAGCCTGGAGCCTTGTATGAATGTGTGACCTTCATGTTAACAGCATCAGCCTCCCTGAGCGGCATGTTTACAGTGTTACATGTTCATTAAAACGGATCCTGGTGACAATAAAAGGACTGTCCTCTCACTGGGGTCTCAATGGGAAATGAACAAGCTCTGAACAAGGACAGGCAAAGGCATCATGTTTTCCTGATTGTAGAACTTGCTCACATCCAGAACCCAGAGGCATCTCATAGTCACAGCATAGGAACCTACAAGGTGATTGTCTTATTCTGGGCTTTTGTTGCTGTGAAGAGACACAATGGCCATGCAACTCCTATAAAGAAAACAGTAATTGAGCGGGCTCGCTTACAGTGTCAGAGGTCCAGCCAATTATCATCATGGCAGGGAGCATGCGGCAGACAGGCAGAGGCGGTGCTACATCTTGCAGGCAACAGGAAATCACCTGACACACAGGGAGGTATCCTGAGAATATGAAACCTCAAAGCCTGCCCCCACAGTGACACACTTCCTCAAACAAAGCCATACCCACTCCAACAAAGCTACACCTCCTAATAGTGCCACTCCCTATGAGATTATGGGGGCCAATCACATTCAAACTACCATGATGGTGACCCATTCACGCCTCAGCCATTTGTCTACCTCCCACTTGAACTTTATATTTATATAACAAAAGATCAGACTTTAGCAGGAGAGGAGACAAAAACACTGAATAAAATGTTTTTGAAGTCCTTCCTTGACAAGATTTATAGAAATATAAAGTGGTCTTTTCTTATCCACAGGAAACACAAGCCAAGAGCCCCAGAGTCTGACTAAAACCATGATAATATTGAATTCTATACCTACCTCTTCTTTGTACATACGAACCTGCCACAGGTTTCATTTATGAATTAGATATAGTAGCAGTTATTAGGGAAAGTTAGTAATAGTAACTAATAATACCATAGAATAATTAAAGAAACAAAGTATAATGAAAGTTATCTGAATGCCCTTTCTCTCTGACCATGCCTTTTTTATGATGAGCCTGTGCACTGATGTTTAATATTGATTGTCAACCTTGGCTTGTGGCACAATTGAAAAAATCAAGCAGAAAAAAAAAAGGCAGCTACAGTGCCCAAGAATCCAAGAGCTGCTAACTACACAATCTCCTCCAAATTCCTCCAGCGGTTTTCTCCCTTGTTTCTGCTTACCCCCAAAAGACTTGTCTTGAGAAAGGCTTACTGACTTTCTTGCTTTATTCCTGGATGAGGAAAAGTAGAGAAGAATATTTGGTGCATTAATTCCACCTGGTAGAAAGATGTGCATCAAGCCTAATGTGTACCATCTGTTCAAATAGTTTTGCCTTGGTAGAGAAAAAAGGGGGCTGATTGAGAAAATATATATGCTCCAGTAAGCCAAAGCATGTGTGTGTCATGTGTGTGTCTGGTCTGTGTGCCCTGTGTGTGTGTACTGTGAGTGTCTGCGTACTATGTGTATCTGTGTGTTCTGTTTGTATGTTTCTATTTGAATGTTTTTTGTGTATGTGTGTAGATGTGTGTGTGCTACAATAAGCATCAGTGGTATTATTTATTTTACTTTTTATAATTATTATTTTATTAGTACTGACTTGGTTAAGATATAGAAGTGGAGGAGTAGGAAAGGGACCCATAATCCTCAGAGAGTGCATATTTAACTTCTAGGCCCTTTCCTTGCTCCTGCACTGGCACAGACTCTGAGAGAGTAAGAGGTCACAGCTAAACAGAGATCGCACTCACCTGAGCAAGTGATGCATAGATCGCATCTCTGACTGTCTATAGACTGTTTTAAAATCTCACCAAAACCCTTGCTCTTTCTAGTCAAAAGCTAGAGTCCAGTGTGTCTAAACTGAAGAGCAATTTCTCGCCAACTAGCTTGACTTGAGTGTGAAAACACAGCAATCCACGAACTCCAGTGCAGGAGGGCAAACACGGGAGTCTTGAAGAGGAGCCAAGGGCCAAGGCACAGCAGGCAGCAGATCAAGAGCAGTTGGAAGGTCAATCTCTTTCCTTAGAAGTGCCTTTCTCAAAATAAGACTTGTGCTCAGTCTTGTTTAGAGTGAACATCTTCACACCTGTCTTGAATCACATTCAGAAATAAAGAAATTCACCAGAGAACAGATCCCACCAAAGAGATAAGGAAGCTCCTACAGGTCAAAGAATAGGAGACTCAACTACCAGAATCTGTTCCTGGAGAAGACAAGATGGTCTGTTTCAAGCCCATTTTGAACCTTTAAAAAAAAAAAAACCCTTTTCACATCTTCACATTAAGAAAATTAAACCTATTTATTAGTTCTTTTGTAGCCTTATATTTGATACAGCAATGTTTTCCAAACTTAAAAATTTACAGTAAATAACATAGTGCTTAGATAAAGCAATTTATTGAAGTTGGCATAATGCATTGTAGTTAGATAGGTAATAGTACTATGACCAATTTGATTCTAGTCTGAACTTGCCTAAGGGTCACCATCCACTTGTACAGTTGAACTGGCCACACTCTGTGATCCCCAAGGCCACATCTGGATCTTAATTCTTTCCTGCAGCAAATGTTTCTGACTTCATTTGCTCTTCAGTTACCCCTTTACAAAGGCTCAAGTCTCTGTGAAGCAGAAAGTAATGGAGGCGACCCCTGAAAGATTGTCCTCCTGGCTCTCATTGAAACCAGGACAGTAACAAGTACCGACTTCCTAAGTGATTCCCTGGGTATCTCTAAGTCTTTTTCTACCATCTGCCTCACCCAGCTTGTCCCAGTTCAAACTAATCTCCAAGCCCCATTTGTCTGTTCTTTCTATTGAACTTGAATTACTCAGTTGAATTTCGTATCCTATTGATTGATTAGCCCTAGAAAAGTCAAAGTTCATCTCATACATTTTGAGTCTGAGGTAGTAGAGTGAAATAATTGTAAGCCAGATTTCTGAGGTTTGAGAATATTTAAGCCAGAACATCTCCCAGAATGAGATCTATAGGGAGAAGTAAACTAGATCAAGAAGTAATAACCCAAGGATAATGGCAGGCACCTTTCGGAAGTTCTTACAATCAGACTGTTGAATGTGTCCCCAAAGTAGTACCCCAGTTCTATCCAAACCCAGTATCTTCCAACATGACTCTTATTTCCAGTTTTCTTGTTACATTTTCCTCCTAAAATTTAAAACACATTTCTTCTTTATCCATGAAGTTTTTTTATTATCAAGTTATTTTTGTGTATTCTTACATCTAAAATTTTGTATCTTCCAGATACAAACTGGCTTGGTGTCTTTGTAGTAATGAGGAGCATGGGCCCCTTGTTCCATCCCGCCCAGCTAGCTTATTCCCAAAATAATTACACAGAAACTGTATTCATTTAAACACTGCCTGGCCCATTAGTTCTAGCCTCTTATTGGCTAACTCTCACATTCAACCCATTTCTAATAATTTGTATGTCACCATGAGGCCGTGGCTTACCGGGAAAGGGGAAAGATTCAGCATGTCTGACATGGGAGCTTCGTGGCGGATGGCTCTCTGCCTGCCTTCTTCCTCCCAGAATTCTGTTCTGTCTACTTCACCCACCTAAGGGCTGCCCTATCAAAAGACCAAGGCAGCTTCTTTATTCAACCAATGAATTCAACACAAATGCAGAAGGACCTTCTACACCAGTGTCTTCATTCATTCCGCACATTCATGTATTCATTTAGGGGTAATTCACAGTGTCTTTTATGTGACCGTACCATGTGTTCTATAGTAAGATACAGGGTAAGATGTTCAAAGTAAAGGGGACATTTGAGTTTTTATAGCACTTTGCTCCTAACATGTACTTTGGTGTCATTATTAAATAAAATAGTGCCTGAAATATCTCAGTAAGTAAAGATGCTTATGCCCAAACCTGGTGATCTGAACTCAGTCTCCAGAACCCACATTGTGGGAAGAGAGAACCACATGCTACAAGTTTCCCTCTGACCTCCACACACACATTATAGAACGTGATCACTCACACACATACTCAAATAAATAAAATAAATATAAAAATACAATCAATGGAAGATAACTAACAAAAAGTTATTCATACTTTTTTGGGAGAATGAGTTTTGTACATGGTGGTTTCACAACTAATAGCTGTGTTGTGCCACCCTCCTGTAGATTTTGTCTTCATACCATAGGGGGGAAAAAGCAAAATAATCACTCCCTCAAAACACAGGATCGAATGTTACCATTGTTAAAAATTCTTACCCAGCTTTGAAATGGCAGACATATGATATCCGTAAGCATCTAAAATGGTGACAGAAATTTCAGAGGTCCGGGGATACTGTGTGGGTGTGAGTGGTGTCTATAAACAGCCCCTCATGGACAGTTTTCCTTCAAAATGAGAAGAGCCTCATTGTTTCCATTAGGTTCCAATAGTTAAATACTCTTAGTCAGTACCAGGAAGCTCCAAACACCAGAGAATCTCCCACAGCTGTGCAGTGAGAGTTTGGGAGCCAATTTGCCAGATGTCTCTAAGAGTTAGTCCTCTCTAGGTTGTCATACAATCAGTCCCCTAGCTAACAGCTCCACAGCATTAAAAATTCAGTATTCAGTGTCTAGTGCAACATCTTTTATCCAGACACAATTTCTATCCAACTTTCAAGTGGGGACGAGTGAGAACCCAGGCACGTGGGGACAATGTACTCAGATCTATCTGCAAATGAGAAAAATGTTTTCCCATTATCTATTGCCATTGGTACATTTTAGTGAAATTACTGACAACAACTTTTCATTAAAAGGAAACATGTCAGAGTCGCTCAGCAAAGCAGTAAATGCTGAGCCTATTATAAATTTACAAAAGCTGGATTAGATACGTGCAGCATTCCAGGGCCTGCTCTATAAACTCTCCTTCCAAACAGCAAACTAAATAAATAGAGACAATGGATTTACCATCTAAATTACTAAAAAAAAAAAAAATGAAGACATTACTAAAAAAATTTACAAAAGTCTATATTATGGGGACCTCATATTTTAAAATATGTATACAAATGGCTTAGTGTGACAAGACAGATCCACGGATTACGTTAAACCAGAGGCAAGAGACACAGCTCAGTAAGTTATCACAGTGCGCAATATCAGACTGTCAGAAAGGGTTTGCATTGTTTTGTACTGTGTGTAAGCTCAGAAGACAGAAAATGTAGATAAATAAATAAACATTGGATATTGCACTTGGTGAACAAGAAATATTGAGTATGAATTTGAGATCAGGGGAGGATCACTACAGCGTAACAATGAGGATGAAAACCAAACACAGACGCTTCACACCCAAGACTATCAGGTATGTTTTGGAAAGGTTCCAGAAAGAGGAGGAAATCTGATGTGACATCTGATTGATGCCATCCCAGCAACAAGGCACACACCTCTATCTAATTCATCTGTGACTTGTGGTATCATGCTAGCTGGTATTTTATTACTTTCTGTGTTTTACTAGCTGGTATTGATTGTATGTAATAATAACGGGTTTTATTTTGACTTTTCATGTACGTGTGCTGTATATCCTGATCACACTCCTTCCATTACCTCTGTTGTCCCTCCTAGTGCTGTTGGTCACTTCCTCTTCCCCATTGGTCCACTTCTACTTTCAGATCTCCATTTGTTTGTGACCCACACATGTCATTGGGATTTCTTACAGGAACCTCATAAGAGGTCATTTCTAGGAACACTGACATCTTAACTGTAACTATACAACTGAAAATAATGTCTCACCCTTCCCCAGCAACCATTAACTCTCAGGAAGGGTAAATTCTCATATCTCTCAGACTGGCTTAGAACCCACTATGTATTGAGAATCTTTGTTCTAGTTACTTTTTATTGCCTTGAAGAAACACTGTGATTAAGGCAACTTATAGAAGAATGAGGTTATTGGGACTTCGAGATTCAGGGGTTAAAGCTCATGACCACCTTGGCAGGGAGCACGGCAGCAAGCAGGCATATCATGGCTCTGCTCAGCAGCTTAAAGTTTACATCCTTATCATCAAGAGAGAGGTAGGTAAAACTAACTGGGGATGGCATGAGTGTTTGAAACCACGAAGCCCACACATGCTCCAACAACCACCTAATCTTTTCAAAACAGTTTAAAAACTGGAGACCAAGTATTCAAACATAAGATCCTATAGGGAGGAGGGAAGGGAGTGAGAACTTGTATTGCTATTTTTTTTAAAAAAATCTAATAAATTTTAAAAAATATATTTTTCCACTGAATAAAAAAAATATGTGTATATATGTGTGTGTGGATGTGTATATATGTGTGTGTTTTTTCAATTTCTATTGATGCCTACAAGTTAAAGGGACATATCTGCTTAGTTCAAGAGAGAAGAATAGACTTTAATTACCTGGGTAGTTATTACCAAATTGTCTTAGACTTAAAAGTCATTTAAAAGCCACTGTTCTTGAGTCCCTGGTGTAAGACAGGATTCATTGCTGTCAAGATCTTGTCGTGCAGGAGCATATGCTAGAACCGCTCCACTCACAAGTCAAGATCAAAGTGAGCAGAGGGTGAAGCCAGGGAAGCTGCCAAAGGCCTGAAGACCTGCTGCTGATCCACGTCATTTATGTTTGAGACAACGTCTTATGTATCTGAGGTTGGCCTAGAAGTCACCATGTGCCTAAGTGTGACTCTGAACTTCCTGTCTGCCTCCAGTGTCCTAGCATTATAAACATGTGTCACCAAAAGTGGCAGTGGGAGCTCTTAATGTTTTCACTGCTTCCCTGTGACACCATGATTTGGAGCAAGAGTCTGAAGTTCTTTAAGATTCATCGTACAGGGACAGCCTTCTGCTCTCTGCAGGACAGATTTGTACCTTGGAGTACTGGTTAAAGCCCCAAGTCCTAAAGTCACATGCCCTGCATTTGGATCCCAGTGTCCTCATTTATTAAATGGGTAACTTCAGACAAGTTGCCTCTGTTCCGAGTGCTTAGTTTCCACATCTGTAAAATGGCAATAATCACAATACATACTTTTAAATATAACATTGTACTAGAAATTCAAAATAGTTTACATGGAGTCGGTGCTCAATAAAATCAAACCAGTGAGTTTTCAAAACCCTCTTTAAGATTAGGTTAACAGAGATCTAAACTATATATTTATAACATCTTTAAAATAAATGAAGTTCAATAGAAGAATGTAATAGGCTAATAAGAGCTGTCATAAAAAGCACAGCAGCTAGCTGTATAATCAATATTATTTTGTTTATAAACAATACAACAATATTAGCTGTTAAGTCAATGATAACCCAACTACAATCCATAGAACCACAGATGTTAGGTATAGAGTAAGGGACTAGGTGGTACACATAGATCTCATTGGGAAGAAAAAGAGAAAAAATAGTTATGGATGGAGGGGGCTGGAATGTGGGGAACAACTGCGGAGGGGAAAGGGAGAGGGGAATGAGGAAGAGAATACAGAAAGGGACAACTAAAATTAAGGGCCATTTGAGGGATAGTATGGAAACCTGATACAGTAGAAGCTTCCTAAAATATATACATTTATCAAGGTGATCTAAATAAAATTGCCAAATAATGAGGGAAGCAGAGTCCCAGTTGACCATCTCTTTTTAAAAAATGAAGATTGCAGTACCAGGATTGTATTACTAGATCTAATTGAGTTTTGGGAAGAGGGCTCCCACAGGAATTCTGAAATAACCCAGGCTGTTGCCAGGACTGTAGATTGCTCTCCACAAACTGAAAGCAAGGCCCTATAGCTGAAGACAACACCTACACAACTAACTGAACATGGAGATATCAAGCTGGTAGCTACATAGAGCCTTCAACCCTATGCTCTAGTGTGTTTGCTACAGGAAGATACTCTGCACATTAGCAAAAGAGGGACGTAAACACCAAGCTAGCCACAAACTCTTTGATCTGTAATGGCATCCTGCCTGCAAGATACGGTTGGGCAATGGTAGCACAAAGCTTGTGAGAGTAACCAACCAAGGTTTGATATGTCTTTGGGCCCACTCCATGAGGTAGAAACCTTACCTGTCGTTGCTTGGGTGACCAAGAACCAAAGAGTACATAGCCAAAGGACAGAGGGGAATCCCATATCAAGACATTTGGGGAAAAACCAAATACTACCTTTATAAAAGAAATTCTAAAGATATTCTACTACACTCATAGATTAGTGCCTTGCTTAGCCATCATCAGAGATCCTTCCTCCAGCAGATGGGAACAAATCTAGAAACTCACAGCCAGATATTATTCAGAGAATGAGAGATCCTGAAACATCCAACCCAAAATAGGATGTCTCCATCAAAACCCTCCCTTTGGTGCTAAATGTATTCTGTAGAACAAGAAATAGAAAAAGTGTAAGAGACAGAGGGTAGGGAGGACACCAAGAAAACAAGCCTCTCTTAATCTAAAGGGGCCACACATGTGAACTCATAGAGACTGAAGCAGCATACATAGGGCCTGCACAAACCTGCTACAGATGGGCTCCTAGAGTTGAAAGAAGAAGTGGACACATGCCACCATATTTAACCCAGAAGCAATCTCCAACTGATAAACACTTGCAAATGAAAAATCAGTTTTCTCCAGGAGAGTCTCACTGAGGAAACAAACTACTCTTAAGGAAAAACCTTGTGTCCAGCAGCAGTAAAAGACCAACCCAAACGAATCTTTGAAGCTTCTTAGTCTCATAATGTTAAGTCCAGGCAAGTTTGTTTGTTTCCTACTTTACAGGTCTTCCTGTTTTAAAGCTTCCAGTTTTGAGTTTTCATGGCATTCCTGAGTACATAAACATTGTGTTTCTGGGTCTACCTGCAATTCTTGTGCTTCTCTCTGGCTCTATTTCCTATTTGATTGCTTTGTCATATTCAAGTTTGTTTGCTTCTGATTTATCCTATTTTTATTTTATTATTATTCCTCAGATGCCTACTTGTTTTCTAAGGAGAGAGAGAAAGGGCACCGATGCAGATGGAAGGGAAGGTGGTGGGACTGGGAGGAATGGGGGAAGGGAAAGCGTAATCAGAATGTATTTCATGGAAAACTATTTTCAATAAAAGAAAAGAAAAAATTTTTAAAATACACATGCAAAAGTATCTCTTTTACATATAGTGTCTGTGCAGATAACAATTGTACTTTTGTCTTTGAAACTTTTAAATATCATCTGTTTTTGCTATTCAGTCACAAAGAAAGAGAGCTTGGAAGAAGAAAAATGCTGTTTTGTGTTGAAATCAGAGCGGTGGGGCTGCGTCCCCAGCACCCCAGCCGCCTGCTAGCTTATGCCCCGAAATAACAACACACAAACTGTATTCTTTTAAACACTGCTTGCCCATTATATCTAGCCTCTTCTCGGCTAACTCTCGTACCTGGACTAGCCCATTTCTAATAATGTGTGTAAGCACCCCAAGGTGCACTTACCAGGAAGATTCTAGCCTACGTCCATCCTGGGTCGGAGTTGCCTGGGACAGAGCTGTCGAGTCTACCCAGGAGAGCTGAGCATGGCGTCTCTGCTCCAGAGAGCAGAGCTGTCGGTCTGAGCCCACTTCCTCTTCCTCCCAGCATTCCATTCTGTTTACTCCTCCCATCTTCCTCCTGTTTACTCCTCCCACCTATGTTTTAACCTATCAGGGCAAGCAGTTTCTTTATTTAATTAACCAATGAAATCAACAGATTGATATATGACACTCCCACATCAGTTTTGGATTATCAGAGAAAGGTAAAATAATCTCTAAAATAATCCCAGAGATTTTTTTTTAATTACAAAAGCAAAAACCCTCCAAAAGTATGTTCTTCTCATGAACTCTTCAAATAACCAGAAGATTGGTTCACATACAGACAAGTCAGAATAATTAACACACATGAATGTAAAGAGCTAGGAATGAAGCTGGGCTTCTAGCTAATAGAACTATAGGGAGAGGATACTAGGGCACTGGAAGGAGTGGGAATTCTGAGGTCTTAGAACCAAACCTAAGACCGGCCTGCAGATGTGGAGTTCAGAGGCCACTCTGCCTCTGCAAAGCACTCTACTGCTAAGAGGAAAGGGTTGCTTTGCCGTAGTTCTGAAATTCGGCAGTAATTAGGAATGAAGTGCCTCTATAAAAGTGACTTTGACACATTCCTTGTCTTCCTAAGAAAAAAAACTATCTTCATAGCTTCCAAATCTTCTACCCAAGGCTGTGTTCAGTCTCAGAAACAGATCTGAGCCCTAAAAGTCACATCAATTACATGAACGCTCTCTCCTACTAGCAAGCAGGGTGAGCAGAACTCCTGGGGTCACCCAGTAACTCCCCACATCATCAGAGAACACAAAGATCTCAAGGAATGAAGGACATGCCTCATCAGATGAGGAGAAGGGATAACTGCAAGAGAAAGGAGTTTTATGACTGGGGAGCATAAATAAAAGCCAAAAGAAACAGACCTAAGAAAGTATTTTGCACATTAAAAGAAGTCTATAATTGCCATCCATGCAAGACTGTCAGAGGGAAAAACCGGGACCATTTACAAAGCAATTAGGTGTTATCCTGGGGAAAACATAGCATTAAAAGGAAGATTACAGACAATCGTTCAAAGCGTTTTTTCTTGTGCCCCGTAGGGCCCTTCGCTTGAAATGTGCACTTGAAGAGCTGACCTCAGAGGGGTATCTGATGAGGGTCATTCGCGGAATTACTGTTGGCAAAGCACTGTTCATTACCGCCCACCTCCACTGGTTACCGAGGACCCGCGGTGCCCCCAGACGGAACTGGATGTTTTCCCCCCTAAGAATTCTAGCATCGCTGTCAGCCATTGACGAGTAACAAATAGAGGACAGAAAGCACTTCACAGAAATCTCAAGGACAAGCAAACTTAGTGGGGGATAGTTGGCTGTAAATATGAATATCTGGGAGGCAAAGGAAGTGAACCAGGAGACCTCTCCCTGACAGCATTCACCCGGCAGCCAGCTCCTTTGTTCTCCTCAGGGAGTTGGTTTTTTTTTTTTTTTTCTTATTTTTCAGATGAAGGGTCTCCACGTGTGAGTCACTCACTAAAACTCAAAGTTCATTGGTTTCAAGTACTGACTGCCTGGTTCACCTGGGACTTCGTATCTGCATCTCCAGCCATGAATGCATCCTATGATGAGGATTCTGTTTCTTGTTCTCGCTCCCTGGGAGCTACTCATTCCTTTGCCTCGATATTGCCTTTCCCCACCCCTTGCTTTGTGTGATCAACCTTCTATTGACTTCGAGTGAAGTCACCATTGCCACTGTATCCCATGCTATACATTTGTTCTCTCAGTCTCCATCTTTATAAGAAGATTACCAACCCCAGCTTTCAGGATGGGTCGGATATTGTTTTGAGTTGGGGAAGGGGGGGTACCAGTGTGCATAGAAACTGAAGCCATGCAGTAGCAGCAGAAAGTAAGTATCACGTTGGATTATGATTAGGAAGATCCAAGTGTAAAAGGAAAACTAACAGATGTATCATCCAGGTATGGGTGATTTCAACTGTATTACTCACTCAGTAACTAGAGTCACATACTGAATTTAGAGTGGCCCCTCTTCCCGTAATGCCAGACAAATGACAAGACAGATCCTGGAGTCTCTCAGGGCTCACAGTGGCAGTCAAGAGGGCTGCCTCTGGGTCTAGAATGGAAACGTACGTGTTCTACTTTAAAGTTAATGGAGTGTGTGTACCACAGTTCTCCCAGAGCCTCCTGGATCACAGCTTTTGATCTGCTTCCTTGACAGGAAAACCACTGTTGTAATATGCCTTATCTTTATCAATAAAACCTCAGGAAAGGTTTTTTGGAAAGGGTTTGCAAATGCACTATGAACTTGAATGCAAGCTGCAAAGGCTTCTGATAAGAATAAAGCCTGGGGATTGTGCCCTTTCCCTTCGTGAAGCTTTTCTCAAAAGGATGCCAGGCATGAGTGGACCATTGGCCAGGATAGGGGTGTGGGAAGATGTAAATAGCAGTAGGCTTATTGCTGGGAAATTTTCAAAAGTTTGAATCAGGTTGATTTGTGTTTTACGTGACTGGGTGTTTCTGTAATTGGTAATTAGAAATATTCCTTTGATTAGCTTAGCACCATATGCCAAGACTGTCTCTCATCAAACTGAGGGTGAAGGGATAAAATTCAGGTGGCCTGTACCTGAAGATTCCCCCCAAACACAAAACTAAGGGCTATCCTGTCAGAACGTGTCTGTCGGACAAGGTCAAATGTGCACTTAAACCTAGAGTCATCCCGGAGCTGTCTTTCTTCCCTGGAGCAGGGTGAGCCCTCATTACAACGCACTGTAATGAAAGAGACTATAACTTATACCAGAGATCTTCCACTGCTTCTTAGCAATTTCATGGGCCTCTGTAAACTCCCATAATCCTATGTAAAGAAATTTAGGGAAGGAAATAGTGAGGTAGAAAGGCAATGCTTCTGTACACTCCTTTATTTTCCTCTTTTACAAAATCATTAACCACTCTTTTATTCATAAAATGCAGAATATAATTAGACCCATATCAGTGAGTGGTTATGTGCACATGCTGGGTGGAAACGGATTAAAATAAATGAGATAGAAATAAAAGTTAACGCCTAAGATTTACCAGTCCTATTTTATAACAGAATTGACTTAAAAAAAAAAAAAAAAAGACAGGGGTCTAGAGAGATAGTGTGGCTGGTACGTGACTTAAAAAAAAAAAAAAAGACTGGAGCCTAGAGAGGTGGCCCTATTGGTAAGAGAAGTTGATACACAAGCATGAGGTAAGAGTTCAAATCCCAGTATCTATGCAAATATTCAGGTTATGCCACACACCTGTGTCCCCAGTGCTGTGTATTCCTTGTTCAGTGGGAGGTTCTGTCTCAGAAGAATTGTGATGGAGAATGCTAGAGAAGGGCATCCATCCTTCTCCTATGTCCTCTGCATTTGTGCATGGGTACACAAACACACACAGTGTATATACATCACACACATATACAGAAGACACTCATACACTACACTCATGCAAACACACATGCATATACACATACACACATTGTACACACACACACATCTTATTTTCATTTAGTTGAGATCTAGAATGTAGGTTCTAAATAGTTCTGGCTGTTAGGAAGGGAAGAGCACACAGTTTCTTCTGAAGCCTAGCTTGCCTTCCAGGTGTAGCCTTTGGAGTGAGTTAGAAAAGCCTAGGGTATGGATCTTTGAGGATTATAGGTTAGAAAAGAAACAAGTCAGTTTCCTTCAAAGCTGCTCCCTCTCTGCTCCTGAATGCATGCTGAGTCTGTCTCTTAATGTGTAGACGTGCCTCTCTCTGGACGACCAGGAAACTTGAACCACCCTAAGCAATCAATAACAATCCTTCTGTTTACAACACACGGGCAATATTTTCTAGCTTGGTTCTCAGTCACTCAATACAAGAATTTTACAATTCTGTTGTGGCGCACTCCTATAAAAAGAGAATTTTTATTTCTTTTTTAAAAATGAAAATTCCCCTCTGAAATATATTTCTTAACTTATGTTCTGATAACGTGAATTATAAGAAATAGGGGCACACAGGCCTGACCAAGAGAGGGTGATGGGGGAATAACCAGAACTATTGCTCTTGGGGAGCTAAGAGTGTCCAATTTGCCATTGTTTCTTAATTACTAATTACTGAAGATATGACTTTTAAAGACCTGTATAGAACACATACTGCATCTATAATGGCTAGCTTAATAATTAAAAAAGAATAGCTTCAAGGGCTGGGGTTGTAGCCCAGTGGCAGAACGCCTGCTCAGCATGCACAAGGCATCAGATTCCATCCTCAGAACACAGATAATAAAGGTAATAATAGTAATAATAATAACTTCGACCAGCTATGTGAGTCTGTAGTTATATAAAAATCTTCAGTTAACTTTTACAACCCTTTTCCAGAATACTGCAAAGTAAAAACAACAAATAGATGTGTAACCGCTACCACAGTTAACGTGAGTTTCTGCTGTGATTGATTCAGTCGTCTGTTTTCATTGAAGACTGAAGATTCTGTAGACCAAATTGAGATCTTCTATGAGCCTACTCTTCTCTCCGCATCCCCAGAACCAGTGACCGCACTCTACATATTTGTTGAGTACGCAGTATAATTTTCTTTCATTTGTGATTATATTAGTTACATTTATGTTACTGTGATAAAAGACCATGAACAAAACAACTCATAGAAGAGTTGATTTTTATTGCCGGTTTCAAAGGCAGAGCCCAGGATGGTGGGGAGGCCTGGCAACAGACAGCTTGAGCAGGATGCTGGCTGACCACGTTTTGTCTGTTCACCAGAAGCCGAGAGAGAAAACTGGAAGTCAGTGGGACTAGAACCACTCAAAGTCCACTTTGACAACACACCAGATCCTAGAGTTTTCATTACCTTCCCAAACTGAACCAACCACCTCTGGGGAGTTAGTGTTCAAATACATAAGCCCATGGGGAACATTTCTTACTCAAACAAGTTATCAGTTTGTATCTAAGAACAATGTATAAACAGAGAGGGTAGGAGCAAGATACATATGCATGAAATATCACAATAAACTTTGCTGACCAAAAGTAATTTAAAAGGAAAAGTAAATAAATAAGTAAATACAGCATCGCATCGTGGGTTTCTTTTAGTTTACATAAATTGTATTGCATACTGTGTAATAATTTGTTTTTGTTTTCACTTGACTGGAGGTATTTTGAAAAGGATTACATGTTCATAAGCTTTTTCAATTTAGCTGCAATATGATAACATGAACAATTTGTTCTTTCTTTCTTGTTGAACATTCAGAGTTTTGTTTTCTCCTATAAGCAATGATGTCATATGTACATTGTTTACTCTACTAGGTCTTTCATCCAGCAATGCAATCGCCAAGCCATGGTATAAACACATTTTTCACTTTTGTAGACATTGTTACAGTGTTGTGGGTTTTCCCTCTTCTGCATCAAGAATGCTGGAAGAGTTACTTCTTTTCCAAATTCTCCTCCACACTGGTCTTCCTATGCCTTTATAACTAGCCATCCTTATGGGGCTTACAATAAAATCTCATTCTTTACTTTTGTGATTCTGTATTATGAATTAAGTTACCATCTTATTTGTGTCTGCTTCTACTCAACTTCTTCTATGGCTACTTCCCTGTTTTTCTATCAAGCTATTGTTTTTGTTTGAGGTTTTAACATCTAAGTTTATTTCCAAGACTAGAAATTATTGACATATGGTGATTTCTGTGCATGTAACTCTGTGATATGTTTTCTGAGCAAAACGTTAACAGGATTACAAAACATATCAAATTTTGTCTTTCTCTCTAATTTCCTGGAAAATTTATTTGAAAAAATCCTTCCTACCCTGTTATCATATATTCATTATATTTATTCTAATTTTTCCAGAATTTACAACACTGCATTTTAATAAATGTTTTGATATGGATTAAGACATTTATAAATCTTAGAACACTTATCACTTGTATTTTCTTCTTTATAATTTTTAATGGTTTTTTTCCCTTTATTTCATTGTAATTATTACTGCCTCCTTAGTGTGTATGCTGCACATACAGGCAGGTACCCACCAAGGGTAGAGGATGCTAGACTCCCTGGAATTGGAGTCACAGTGGGTAGTGAGTCAACTGATATGGGTGCTAAGAACAAAATCAGAGTCCTGCTGAATGATCTTTCCAGTCCCTTTTAATAATTTCTTCTACTGTAGCAAACCCTTTCCTAGCCAAATGGGTGACATGTACATATGGGCCCAGGGCCTGGAGGTCTAAAGCAGGGTCAGAAGGTCAAAGACAGACTGTGCCATGTGTTAAGCTAGCCTTGTCTTAGGAAAAATAAACTCATGCTAACCATGGTCATAGATGTAATTATTATATTGAAATCAGCACTTTGAATGTTTAGGATTTTAATATATATTAAAATATTTAATATATATCATATATTATAATATTTAATGTATATTTAGGCTGTGAATGAAATTTTCAAAGGTATAACAATTTATATGAATTCCATTTTAATATTAAACTGATATTAAATGTCATAATATTACATAGTAATGTGATTTTCATTAAAATATTAACATATTAAGTATCCATGCCTTGATACATAATAAGATAGTTTATATAGGTTTAGAACATATGGGCTTTATAAATTTCTTTCATAATAATTCATTATAAATTCTATGGTCTTAATGTTTTACTACATTTGATCCCAATAATTTCTGTGTTGTTTTATTTTCAGCATGGAAGTCAAGTAGCTCAAAAGCATTTGTTGAGATAACCCTGGACCTGTGGAGTTCTGGCTCCAGCTGGGGTGTTTATCTCTTCTTGCTTGTTCTGAGACTGCAGGATTGAGATCCGCTCCCAGAAGTTGTCCTCCAGAACAATCCAGCTGCAGGGCTCGTGTCTGGGATGCAGCACAGTTGCATCTACTGGAGGCTTCCATGGGCTGCCCTGGCCTGCCTCTCTGCCCTTGTCTCATCTTAATTGCAAAATGGCATAAATGATCACTGAATTTTATTAATGGCAGTTTTTTCTACAACCATAGGAAGTTAGTAGGTTTCTTTTTCCTTTAATCTATAAGTGTAGCGGGTTATAATAATCATTTTTTGTGGCTGTGAAGAAAGCTTTCATTCCAAAAGTAAATCCTATTTCATATTTTGTCTTGTTTGTTTTTCATTTTTCAAGACAGGGTTTCTTTGTGTATCTCTGGCTGTCTTGGAACTCCCTCTGTAGACCAGGCTGGTCTCAAACTCACAGAGATTCACCTGCCTCTGCCTCCCACATGCTAGAATTAAAGGCATACATCACCACTGCATGGCCTATCTCACTTTTGATCCATTTCTTTTAAATTTCTACAGAATATTGTTAATATTTTATTTATTATTTTTGAATCTCTGCTTGTAAATAAGATGGTATTACAATTCTATTACCATGTATTCTCCTTAATGATGTCATGTTTATATTAAACTAAAAATCCAGTTATCTTTACACCTTTCCTTCTATTTCCAAACTAAAAAATATTTATGTTTTAAAACTTCTCTTACAAGACATTCTGGACTAAGATTCTTTTCAATGGGAAGGACGTTAAATTAGAAAATCAATGTCTTCCTGTTTCATCCAGTTCCTTAGACTTGGTTTTGCTGACAGATGGTCTTTCTCATATGCATACTCCCAGGGTCTCACGGTTGCTCACATGCTCCACATTCACAGTTCACTCATACTCGGTGTCATCTTTCTCTAATTTATGCAGCCTCACTAACAGAGAGACCACCTCAGGCAGCTTTCCAAAGGGTCAGTGTTTCCGTACACTCACCCATCACTAATTCTTTAAACACATACAGATCCCGAAAGATCCACAGAAAACAATTAATACACATGCCTCCAGTCCAGGAATCAAAATTGGAGTGAATTTCAATGTATTTTATAATTTTTAATGAAAATATTTGCTGTCTATATCTTACAGCTGTTGGGTTATTTTAGCATAACCTGTCTTGTTCATTTAGGTAATATTCTTTTAACATAGGCTTTTATATGCAAACATAATAAACTCACTTCTGTAAAAGAAATGGGTAGAATAATAATATCTTTCTTTTCTCTCCTACTACAGACATAAGTCTTTTTTGTTTTTTTTTCTTTTTATTTATTTATTTATTTATTAAAGATTTCTGCCTCCTCCCCGCCACCGCCTCCCCTTTCCCTCCCCCTCCCTCAATCAAATCCCCCTCCCTCTTCAGCCCAAAGAGCAATCAGGGTTCCCTGCCCTGTGGGAAGTCCAAGGACCACCCACCTCCATCCAGGTCTAGTAAGGTGAGCATCCAAACTGCCTAGGCTCCCACAAAGCCAGTACGTGCAGTAGGATCAAAAACCCATTGCCATTGTTCTTGAGTTCTCAGTAGTCCTCATTGTCTGCTATGTTCAGCGAGTCCGGTTTTAACCCAGGCTTTTTCAGACCCAGGCCAACTGGCCTTGGTGAGTTCCCGATAGAACATCCACATTGTCTCAGTGTGTGGGTGCACCCTTCGCGGTCCTGAGTTCCTTGCTCGTACTCTCTCTCCTTCTGCTCCTGATTTGGACCTTGAGATTTCTGTCTGGTGCTCCATTGTGGGTCTCTGTCTCTGTCTCCTTTCATCGCCTGATGAAGGTTAATATTCAGGAGGATGCCTATATGTTTTTCTTTGGGTTCACCTTCTTATTTAGCTTCTCTAGGATCACAAATTATAGGCAGAGATAAGTCTTGAAGAGATAGCCAAGACACCGCCTCCATTCCAGAGTAAAGAAAGAGTAGCTTTAGGATCTCATATTTAACACACACCAGTGAAATGAAGTATACGTCACCAGGATGTTTTCAGTGTTCCAGAAACAAAGCTTTCCAAACTAAAATTGTTGAATTGACTTTCATTTTAAAGCAATTCAGAGACTCACAGATGAAGTCTTGCAGAAATTATGTACAGTGAATAAAAGACAGAAAAGTTATGTTAGACAACACAGAAACAAAAACTTCACATAATCCCCTAGAGATTTAAAGTGTAAATTAATATAAAAATGTCTCCAGTATTTTTTACAGTGAAGAAATCTGCTCAGCTTTGCTAGCTCGAGAGCCTCAAAATTATTTCATATAGACTGCTCTTTATACCACGATCAGGCTACTTGGGGGCATGAATGTGCTTTGAGGGAAAACTATGGCAGACGTGTTTTGAGTTACATTTCTTCTGGAGTTGCAAAGTTGGGGGCCCATGTATGGGGCTGTTCCTCTTCTGGGCAGAATCCCGGAGCAGTGCAGAGCATCGTGTGAAAAGAAACAGAATGTGTGCGTTCTGTAGTCATCGTCAGTCTTCTAGTACAGCCATTCGTATTTCACCATCCAGGCCCCATCCTGGGAGCCTTAAGCCATCCTAACCACTTCTCCAAAGCCCCATCTCAAGTGCCCTCTCAAAGGCGATGAAAATGAGCAAAGTAGGTCATGAACATGTCCAGGAGTGTCATAATGAAACGAAACTACTCTACACAGTCAGTGTGGGTAGTAAGAGCAGGTGTAAACTTCAACACAGAAGTCAGTGGAAGATGTACTCAAAATCACATCAAACCATACCAGGAGCCAAGCTAGTCGGAGCCCCTCCCCCAAGAGAAAGAATTAAATGTCTTATCAATTTGCACAAAGTTTCTTTTTCTGAAAGTACAGTGTGGCTCATCAAGGGGAACTAGAAGAACACCCACCCCATCTATCTCTCCCTATAGCTTCATGTGTCTGTCTCTCTCCCTCCTCCTCTCTTTTTCTCTGTCAGAAAAAAACTTTGAAATACAGTGAAAAAAACTATAACCTAATTGTTTATTATATCACAAAAGGCAAAAGCATTAAGTGCCCCCCACAAGGGCACAGTTTTAGATATCTATTAATATAATGAAATTCTTGGGCTAGGCCCTGGAAATGTGATTGCCTTTTTTTATTGTATTTACTTCAGGCAGCTAACTAGTGAGAGCAGTCTAACTAAATAGACTTATTTACTTCAGTAGTGTGAAGATATGAAGGAAAAGAAAAAGAAAACACAATTTTGTCAGGATCTAGGGATTTCTTACCTGTCTAAATGCCTGTTTCCCTTCTCTGGATCATCTATCTTTACACTCAGGAGGACCAAGAGTAAATGAATAAACATTATCTTGTCTTTGGCCTTCAACAAGCATAATCACTCAAACCTGAGACCATTTCCCTTTAGAGTCTACAATTTTAAATAAACTGTCAATCACTGTGCAGCTGATCTCAGCTCAGTCCTATCAGTTGCTGCTCGGAGAAGCAAGTTCAGGGTGTGGCATGAAACCTGCGACTACATACCATGAGGACGACGTCCTAAGACTGCGTGAAAGCATTGCACACCGTTCCCAGCAGCAGACCTTAGGGACTGAATCGTCCCTGGCTACAGTGACTCTTTAATGGAGCCTTTCCGAAGCATGACGTAATGCTGACTTTATGTAAGTCTGCAAGTCTTCCATGAGACAATGGATGTAAGAAAGCACAATGCTGTAACATGCACAGGTTTTCATAGTTATTAGAATCATATATCCTTTGTTTAACCAAGTTAAGCAGGCTCCAGTACAGGAAATATGATAGCACCAGCCCATGCTTTTCCATTGTGGATTGTGCTGATTTTCATTATTTTTGTGCTTTATATGACAATCTGAATTAGCTTTACTTATGTCAGAAGGAATGTCTCCTGTATGGTGTTGCCTGATGTCTACCAAAAGAATCCTCAAAGCTAAAGATTTCTCCTTTATAATTTTGGAGTAAGCATCCACATCTTAAAACATCATCCCAACGTGTGAGGCATGTACCAATGCAGTCCCAGTAGTGGTGTTGTATCAACTTGAGATAACAGAGTCACCTGGGAAGTCTCAATCAGGAATTATTCAGATAATTTTGCCCTGGAGGTAGGTCTTTAGGGTATTGCCTTGATTGTTTGTATGTGGAAAGACATAACCCACTGTGGATGACATAATTCCTTAACTTAGGGTCCTGGTCTGTATAAGAGTAGAGAGGACTAGCTGAGAACTGAGTAAGCAGTATCATCAGTGTATTCAATTTTCTCTCTGCTCTTGACCATGAATGTGAAATTTGTCTGAAATGGTAAACTGTAACCTGGAATTGTGACCTAAAATAAACTCTTTGTCCCCAAAGCTATTTTTGGTCAGAGGGTTCTATCATAGCAACAGAAACAAAGCTAGGAAAGTTAATGCCCTGAATTATGAAACCAGGAATGATTTTGAACTTGCTGAATAAAGATAATGAAACTATTTAACACAATTTGGGGTAGGAAATATGAAAAATACTGGACAGCCCAAACAAAAATGGTAAAAAATAATCCATGTCCTAATTTGTTGTGATAAAGCCACTACCAAAAGAAACTAGAGGAGAAAATGTTTTATTGCAACTTACTAGAGTCTAGTATCAAGGGAAGTCAGGTACCTGGGAGCCAAAATTGAAGCAGAAACTGTAGTGGAACACTGCTCACTGGGGCTCAGCCCTCTCATACAAACAGTCAAAAATGCTCCCAAAGACCAGTCTGAGGAAAGCAATTCCCCAGCTGAAGTTTCCTCTTCCTAGGTGACTCTACTGTGTCAAGTTGACAAACACTAACCAGCAGAATTGCCCATTTGTCAACCTGACACTCAAATGCCTCACTATTCAATTACAACTTTTCTTTTCTTGTTTATCTCCAAGATCTCATGTTAATATCACAATGTTAAAGAGCCTACTTTGAAAGTCCCACAGTCTTTACAATTTTCAACCTGACACATATATACATCACTATTATACTATAACTTTTCTTTTCTTATTTATCTTCAAGATCTTATGTTAGTATCACAATACTAAATACAATCTACCTTAAAGGTTTTATAGTCTTAAAAATTTCAACACGAAAGAGATTACTCTAAAAACTTAGTCTCTTAGTCAGGGGCACTGTCACACACTTTTGATCCCAATACTCATGAGGCAGAGGCAGGTGGAGCTCTGTGACTTTGAAGCCAGCCTGGTCTACAAAGAGAGTTCCAGGAAAATTAGGGCACACAGAGAAATTCTATCTTGAAAAACCAAAAACCAAACAAACAAACTTAGTCTCTTAACTATGGATCCCTATAAACACAAACACAAGTTATTTTCTTATCCAGAGAGGAAAGAACCAGAGTAGTTACAATCGTATCAAAACAAAACCAAAATCTAACGATTAAAAGGCTCAGAGTCCAGTATCTGGTACTCACTCATGATCTCTGTACTCTAAAAGGCTTGGGTTGCTGTTTTTTTCTGGCTACTACTTCCACAGTATATAAAACTTATCACAAAAGTTCAGGCTAGTTCCACTCCACAACTGCTGCTGTTCTTGGTGGCCACCCCATGGCCCTAGTATCTCCAATATCCTGGGTCTCCAGTGAATCTTAGGATATAGTTTCACCAACAGCCTCTGGCTTCTCAAGGACTCCAACCTGCCACAATGGAAAACCCAGAGGCTTCCATTGCAACTAAGATTGCACCTTCACCACTGACTTCACAAGGCCTTTATTTAGGGAGTTTCAACCCTGCCACATAGTGTCAAGTCTCAGCTATGTCTTCATAACAGCACCATGTGAGAGATCCTTACAGATCTTTTTCCAAGTTCAGCAGCCAGTTTGATGTGCAGCTTTGGCCCCCAAACTGGACATGAGCTTCTGGGTGCTAACCCTAAAAAAACACTGCCCAAAACCATTGTGCAGCTCAACCATGCTGGTCTCTTATTGATCACAATTAACTCTTCAGCTCCAGCTTTACCAGCATCAATTATCCATATAAAGCAAAGGTATCACTCCCTTTGGAATCTTAGTCCAAATATCACAAAACAACCCTCATAGCCTTTGATGCCCTCTAACAATTGCATTTCCCAGCTCTCATAACAATTCATTAAGCTCTGAGACTGTCTTTTCTAGCCCAGAGTTCCAAAATTCTTCCAAAATCTCAACCCAAAACAACACACAATACTCCACATTCCTAGTACCAATTTTGCCATATTTGCTTCTGTGATAAAGCCACTACCAAAAACAACTTGAGGAGAAAGGGGTATATAACATCTCACAAGTAAGAGTCCATCAACAAGAGAAGCCAGGGCAGGAGACCAAGCAGAAAGGAAGAAGAAACAGACACAGAAATCATGGAAGAACACTGCTTACTGGGCTCCTTCCTCCATCCTGCTTAGCTTGCCTTTACATACTATCCAGAACTACCACCTCAGCGACCTGAATCTTCTCACATTAATCATTAATTTTGAAAAATTGTCATGACACCCCAGATTTGTCTATAGGCCAATCTGACTGAGGCAATTCCTCAAGTGAGGTTTCCTCTTTCTAGATGACTCCAGTTTGTGTCAAATTGACAAAAAAAAAAAAAAAACAAAACACAAGCCATAGTTCAACTGTAGTTGTTTTTGTTAAATGTCCCCATCTTCTCCTTTTCTATCTGTGTATTTTTTTCAAAATTGCAGAACTGTATACATTTTTTAAACTTCTGCACATGTATGCAATGCATCTTGGTCATATGCAACTCCCCTTCCCTCCCTCCAGCTCCCCTCCCAACCTTACACCTTGTATGATGAGATTCTTCCATTTAAGAATATATTTTGAATCCTGACCATTAAAAATGTAAAGTTAGCTGATTTGCGAATTTAACTAACCAGAAAACAGTGAGGGGAAAGGGTGATTAGTTTGACAATGGAATATCACATAATTTTCAAAATTAGGATGTAACCGAAATTTATTAACTGATAACCTGCCTGGCTGTGAAGAGGCTTATTTGACGAGATCCACTAGAGGTAAATAACATGCTGCAAAAGGATCCTTTGTTTTGTCCCATAAGGACAAACACCTCTCCTTTAAGTAGCAGGTAGATAGGTATTGGCTTGCCATTAAGAACTAGAATGACAATAATGAACACCAGGTCACATATGGTCTCTGTTCATCTAAGCCCTATTTGGTTGTTAGAGGGTCATTTTCCTGTTAATTCAGTCTTACGGTATTGGAATAAAACCATAATGAGCAAGCTTTAACACTATTAATGAAAAAAATGCAATGTTTTAAAATAAAATACGCTATTTTAATGTTTAATTTAAAATACATGCATGTAATTGTTATTATATTACAGTGCATAAGTAATTTCCAAGAGAGAAAAATATCAGAAATAAAGTTTGAGTTCACTAAACATAGAAAAAAAATTAATTAACATACTTAATGAGGTAAACATAATTAAATAAGCACATTTGTTAAAAGGTGTGGGAAACAGACCCAAAAAGAGGATCATGGGATGTACTCACTCATAATTGGTTTCTAGCCATAAATAAAGGTCACGGAGTGAAAAAAAAAAAGGTGTGGGAAATAGCAGAGAGTTCAGGCAAAGATACTAAAATGAAGCCCTGACTCTATCTGAGGCCCTGTCTGGGTAAATGTTCTTCTGGGTCTGAGTCGTGTGAGGTCCACATATATACTGGTAACAGAGTGACATCTCCATGTTTGGTGTTTAAGATCTACCCATGCTATTGCACAGGATGAAATCCATCTTTCACTTCTTGTTTGATGCAACATCTTTCAAATTTCAGATCACAACACAACAAAGGATCAAAAAAATAAATTTTGCAGAATGCAAATGCATTCCAACATTTGAAATAAAAGAGAATACAGAAAGTTAGAGGGTATCACATGATGTCATACTTTAAGAATAAGTCCCCCTTCCCTTTGCCCCCAGTTTACCCAGGAAAGCTCATCTATTTCTACTTCACAGGGAAATTCACGTGTCCCTCTTTGGGTCCTCCTTTTTACCTACCTTCTCTAGGTCTGTAGATTATAGCCTGGTTATCCTTTACTTTACAGCTAATATCTACTTATGAGTGAGTACATGCCATGTTTGTCTTTCTGGGTTTGGATTACCTCAGAATGACGTTTTTCTAGTTCCAACCATTTGCCTGCAAATTTCATGATGTCATTGTTTTATACCACTGGGTAATACTCCATTGTGTAAATGTAGCATATTTCCTTTATCCATTCTTCAGTTTAAGAGTATCTATCTGGGGAAAGGATGGGATTGGAGGAGGGGAACATGACGGATCATGTTGAGTAGGTTGGGAGTGAGATGGAGGGTGAGAATAATGAAAGCATTATCTTGGGGGTGCATTCGAGGACTAGGGAGAAACCAAATGCTAGGGAAATTCCCAGAAACCCACAGGATGACCCCAGTGAAGACTTCTAGCAATAGTGGAGAGGGTGCCTCAACTGGCCTTCTCCTATAATCAGATTAGAGACTACCTTAGTTGTCATCATAGAGCCTTCATCCAGTAACTGATGGAAGCAGATGCAGAGCTCCACAGTTAAGCACTGGACCAAGCTCTGGGAATCCTGTTGAAGAGAAGATGGAGGGATTTTATGGGCCAGTGAGTTCAAGATCTTGATTGGGAGAAGTTATAGAGACAGCTGACCTGAGCTAGTGGGAGTTCACAGACTCTGGACCGACAGCTAGGGAGCTGCATGGGACCAAGCTAAGCCCTCTCCATATGGGTGACTGTTGTGTAGCTTGGTCTGTTTAGGGGCCCCTACCAATGAAATCAGGACCTGTCCCTGGTGCTTGAGCTGTCTTTTGGAAACCTATTCCCCAAGCTGGTATGCCTTGCCCACCCTTGATACAGGGGGCACAGGGAGCTTGGTCCTGCCTCAATTTCATGTGCCATGCTTTGTTGACTCCCATCAGAGGATTGCCCCTTTCAGAGTGGAGGAGGAGTGAATGGGGGTATTATATGGGAGGAGGGATAGGAAACTATGGTTGGTATGTAAAATAATGAAAAAATTAAAATAATCTCCTGATGTATTTATTTCAGGCATGTGTGTGCCAATGAACAGGTAAGTCCTGAGTAGGTTTTGGTAACAAGACTTTAAGCACCTAAAATCTTTGCTTTAGAGTAGGTTTTTCCCTGTGCCATCCCGAAAACTAGAAAATGGGTGCTGATAAATGGGTATAGTGAGTACCCAATTAGGGTTCTAGTCAAGGGAAGCCTAAGAGAGTCTGCTTCAGTAGTAGGAAGTCTATGTGTAAATTCTCAGAAGGCATCCTGTGTGAAGGACCAGGTGACATTATGACAGCTCATTCCCAATGGCAGTATGAGTATATGCCCACCCTTCAGGGTTCTGACATGAAGGCCTTAGCTCATTTGTGGTAATAGAACAAAATACCTATGATAGGATACTTTGTAAAGAAATATATTTATCTCATTCTTCTGGGGGCTGGAAAGCCAAAATTGAAAACAGTGATAGGATTGGTGTTTACTAAGAGCCACTTTCTATACCAAGGTAGCACCTTGTCAATGCATAACTGGAGAGGAGGAATGCCATGTCCAGCCATGGCAAGAGGAAAGGAAGAGTTCCCTTCTCTGAGAGTACTCTTCCCAACTACCCCCACCAATAAACCACATTTATCACTGTCATTCCACTGGTAAATATATTTCAACATGAATTCTGGTTATCATATAAATAGAAGAAGCATTATTATCATGGAATTAGCCAAAGCCTATAACTGCAAATGACAAGGAGTGAAGAGAGAGTTTTATCCTTTGTTTTATGGAATTGCAAATTGAATTCCTAGCCTGTTCTCTCCCATACATAGGAGCCCTTGGTGAACAACTATTTACTATGTTAACAAAAATCCAGTATAATCTGGAAATCTCTGGATTCAGTGTTTCTTGAGTGTTTACTAAGGATGGTGAACATGGCTTTTTTCCCCCTTTCATTCTTCCTTTGGTCTTTTGGAACTTAATACAATATCAGGAAAGAATATTCAAACATAGAATCTAGACCAGTGCGTCTCAAGCTTCCTAATGCTGAGACTCTTTAAAAGAGCTCCTATGGTTGTGGTGACCTCCAACCATAAAATTATTTTTCTTGATTCTTTATAATTGCAATTTTGCTACCATTATGAATTGTAATGTAAATATCTGTGTTTCTGATGGTCGTAGGTGACCCCTGTGAAAGGGTCCCAAAAGGGAGCATGATCTACAGGTTGAGAACTGGTAACCTAGAATGTAGTATGTATTCAGTAGCTCAGTATATCTGATGCCTAAATTCAATATCTACCATCCCCTCAAAATAATGGATTCAGACTATAAATTATTTTTAAAGATATATTTTGTTTTTATTTATATGTGTGTGTATCTGAGTGTGGGTTTGTGCACAGGTGAGTGCAGGTGTCAACAGAATCCACAAGAGGGCATCAGATCCCCTGGAGCCTAAGTTATAAGCAGTTGTGAGCCAACCAACATGGATGCTTGGCGCTGAGCTCCAGTCATGTGCAAGAGCAGTCTGAGCTCTTAGCCACTGATCCATCTCTCCAGCCCACACTGTAAACTGGTTGTTGTTTTGTTTTGAGAAAGTATAAGAACCCTGCCAGCTCAAACCCCTTGGGTAACTAATGCCATTCTTGTGCTTATTAGAAGACAGCAGCACAGGGCTTTGCAGGAGGTCAACTACCTGGAGGTGCTTCAGCACAAGCTCCAAACATGTCTTTCATTGAATACCTGATGACAGGTAAATTGGCCCCTCCTGGCCTGTTGAGCGTGCCATTTTATAGTAGTCGGGAAACAGCACAGGAAGGTGCTGCCAGCCAAAAAGCCATTTTCAGCATCACTGAATGGCTGCCGGCTGCCTGCTCCCAGCAGGCTGATCAGCAACAACATGACAACAGGTTCAACCTTCGGAGCTCCGCGCTCCTAATAGCCACCAGCCAGCCATAGCTGAATACACCTCGGGTCCTAAGTGGATCATGGAACTCAATCATCTCTCATTCCAGCCTGCTCATTTTGAGCCAACTCATTTTACAGTGTGCTTAGCATAGCCCTGCCACTTAAAGATGATTGCTCACTGCACTCAGAGTGATGTTGTCTTAGTGAGCGTCTACAGTCAGGCAGTTGACACAAATTGCATCATATGCTGCTTGAGATTTAATGCTGATGCTGCCAGGGGAATATTTTCACAGTTGTTATCAATGTATAACAGAATAAAGCACTCACCGAAATCCAATCCTCCACCCGCAGTGGTACTTAGTTCAGGGTTCTAATTACCTCACCCTTCGTAAACAAAGCCGATTAACCCAGAAAACAGTTCACGCAATTTGTACTGTTAATTAATAATTAAAACCTTCAATGTAATAAGACTCTAAAACAAATTGTCATATCAAAGAATTTATACAAAAATGATACTCATTGATTTTTTTCAAAATCTTTTTAATACTTCTAGGCGAGTTCACTGTGGAGGCCCCCAAAAATGATAGTGCTTAATTTATTCCATGAATCCTAACTGAAGGAAATGGATAAAAGTGGAGGTCCCTGGATACATGAAGCATGCCCAGGGTGTCTTGTACGGTGATCTCTGGGTAACGCTTCACTTTCATTTCCTGAAAGCATATTGCAGTGGAAGTCATACATTTTAAACTACCTAATTAGATTCTATACCAAACAATACCATTTAGCCTCGGTGAATATGTGAACTCTTTGGCCCACCGTGAATTAAATGGCCCTACAAATCCCCACATACAAGACAACTTACATGGGTGCACATTTTTCTATTAATTACTTTTCCTGTGCTAATGCAATTAAGAATTGGACCTAATATGTTGGCCTTCTGTTTTCATTACAGTCCTACAACCTGTAACAATATTAAAGAAAGCCATTTTGAGCTTGGCTGACTTCATGATCAGAACTTTGTGTTCTGTGTAGTTTCCATTTTAACTGAACTGTTCCTTATAGGTCCTATTCTAAAATCAGTTACACTTAGGCAAGCTGTTGTTTCAGAGGCTTGCTTCTTATCTAGCCTCCTCTATTCACTGTTGGTCCACACAGGAACCTGAGAACCACAGAAATAAAATCAGGTCTAAAGAAGTATTATACTTCTTTACAGGAAAAGGCTGCTTCAGCATGCTGGCCAGCCATTTCTGAAGATTATTTAATTGCATTGTTCAAAGTTATAGAAAAGCCTTCCAAAATTGAGAAGTAGGCTGGCAAGCCAATACGGTTAAACTTGAATCTGTGACCCAGGATTCAAGTGTGCAAGAGCATCCTGGATGAGAGGTACCAATGACCATGCTGTGGGTGAGAGGTGAACAGCGCAGATAAAGGCATTCTCAAACAAATCAGACTTTCACTTCTTTCTTCCTCTGTGTTTTCAGAGAAGAGATTCCAAACCATCCAGCTGTTAGGACTTTGGGAAACCCAAAGCCTCTGTTCTGCTTGAATAAACTCTCCATATTTGAGAAATGCTAAATTCACCCAAACTGCTGCAACTTAAGCGAGACCCAAAAGGTATAGTCTCTGTCCTGAGAAGTTAAGTGCTCATGATTAAAACATCAGGCTTGGTAGGCTGTAGTAGTTAACTCCTGTAATCCTGATGCACAGGAGGCTGAGAAAAGAGAATTGTCATGAGTTCAAACCAGCCTGAATAACAAATTGAGAACCTGCATCAAAGACCAAGTGAGCAAAAATAGGTAAATGAAAGAAACTTCTGACCTTCGAAAACGAAGACATGAAAGAGAACTTGGGAGAAATAAAGACACAAGAAGTTTTCAAGTTGCTAGTTTTGTATTGAATTCTTCAGAATAATTCTAGTATTGTTCTGATATTTTTTAAGTGTCTTTACATTTCACAGGATAAGTAATTCTTTCAAACATTAAATAGATTCTGGTCAGTTAGGCAAGAGGACTAAATACAAATTTTTCCCCTTTCTCTCCTATCCTCCAAATCCAATGCCCAAATTCTGTAACAAACCATCTGAAGCAGCCTCCCCCTGCCCTCATTTCCAGTGGTAAGTAAAGCGTATAAACACTGTCCTGAGAAGTTTTCATGATTCCAACTTTCCTTCCTCCCACCCATTGTTTTCTCACAATCCCTACTCCATCTGTCAGCCCTGAAGGGGTTCCCCAGGAGAGAAGCAGCCAGAATAACTTCAGATCTTCTCCTCTCCTTACTCTTCAAATTTAATCCCCCAGTTTCACTCCCAACTTGATAGCAGAACCCCACCTGTGATCTCCCTGACCCCTTTCCCCCGTTTCCTGTCAATCTTGAGATCTTCTCTCCCAACCTTCCTTCCCACGCATCCTGTTATCCCAGTCACAAGCTCCAACTGGCATTTTCTAGCAATCTACCAGCCAACCCTGCCAAAGAAGCAATTATGCCAGCAAAGCAGGCTGGTAAGCTTGAGATCTTTAGTCTTCCTGCTCTCCTTCAAATTCAACCCCTTAACCTCATCCCTAGCTCTAGAGCAAACTGCATGGGTGGCCTTCGTCATTCCCTTCTCTCATTCTCAGGGAACTAGGCAGGTCCTTGTCAAACACTCTGTTTTCCTCCAGCTTGAGGACCCCATCAGACCCATGCACACACCTAGACCACCCACATTCTTAAGTGCCAGTTCCCAATACCTGGAAACATATTTTACCTAGAAGTCCCACCATCCACACCTATCAGGATTTTTCCATCCAAAATAATTTTCCATCAGGCAACACACAGCTAACACACCATCATAACAACATGGGAAGGCAACAGAAACCAAGGAACAAAACACCCACCCAACAAAAACAAGACCAGATATCAGCACCTAGAATTACTATCTTCCTAAACAAAGATGCTTAGAAGCCAGCATTAAAACATAATCAAAATAGCTAGGATAATATGTCTCTACTAGATTCCAGCAACTCTGCCACAATAGGCCCTGAGAATTGCAATATACCTGAATCCCAAAGCAAGGACCTTAAATTAGCTTTTACGAATATGATAAAGGTTCTTAAAGAGGGGATGAATAAATTCCTTAAAGAAATCTAGGAAAACACAAACGAACAGTAGAAGAAAATGAATAAAACTATTCAAGACCTGAAGTGGAAATAGAATCAAGAAATAAAACCCAAAATTAGGAAAATATGGATGTAGGAGGAAGGCTGTTTGTTCTTCCCGGCAGCCTGGCTAGCTTAGACCTGAAATAATCACACAGAAACTGTATTAATTAAATCACTTCTTGGCTCATTAGCTCTAACTTGTTATTGGCTAACTCTTACATATGAATTTAACCCACATCTATTAATCTGTGTCTCGCCACACAGCTGTGGCTTACCAGGTAAAATTCCCAGCATCTGTTTCCAGTGGCTCCATGGCTTCTCTCCCAGACTCCTCCTTTTTCCTTCTGGCATTCAGTTCCATCTTCCCCACCTACCTAAGTTCTGCCCTAGCAACAGACCAAGGCAGTTTCTTTATTTATTAATGATAATCACAGCACACAGAGGGGACTACCACATAATATAGAAATAAAATATTTAGGAATATGAACAGAAACCACAGAGGCAAGCCTCACTAAAAGAACACAGATATGGAAGAATCTCAGTCGCTGATGACACCATGGAAGAAGTGGATACCTCAGTTAAAAACACATAGAGACATAAGACAAATTTGTGCTGCCTTTGGAGCCCTGGAAAAAAAGAAAAAACTGGGTGGAGATGGGGACCCACTGCTGAGAGACGGATGTATTTTTTGAGGATGTGCAATTTTTCAAAATTTGTTGTAGCAAATAGTCATCCAACTCTGTATATACAAAACATACTAAAAGCTATTGAGTGGTTTGTTTTAATGGATTAATTGAATGGTATGTGAGTTATTTGTCAATAAAGTTGTTATGTAAAATTTAAAATGCTCAATTCTTCAGAAAATAAGGGGGGGAAATCTCTTTATGGTAGCAGACTTCACAGCCATGGTCATTGTATTTCCTTTTTAAACTTGCTTAGATTTGCTGGGGTTCAATATTTCTGAGATTTGTAATTTCTCTTTTAAAGAGGAAGTGAACATCTTGTGTGTTTTATGGATCTTACTCTGGAAATGGGAAGCTGAAAGTGGAAGCAATTATCTAAACCATCAGAGCAAATTCTTCCTTGCTTTTTTGAGAGGAGCACAGATCTAATCAAAGAGATAGAACATCTCCTCAGTATCTGCTTTAAACTCGAATACTCTGGGCAGATTGTTTAGTTTGGATTAAGGAAACCAGCAAAAGATGGCTCACCTCTCTGGATGCTTCCATAGGCTCCTCAATATCTGTTTGTTTCTAGGACCTCAGGCCCAGAGTAATATAGCAACAACACATTGTTGTATATGCTTTGTGGACCCGCCTGACATCTGCCTGTATTTTTGATAGGAGTCTGCAACTCAACACACAGCTAAAATACACCTAGAGCACTTCCAGTGCTGATGTCTTACTTTTGGAAGATACTGATATTCAGAAAATACCAAGCATGGGGCTAAAGACATGCCTTAGTCAAGTGTTAGCCTTGAAAAAATGAAAATCTGAGTTCAAACCCCAGCACCCATTTGAAAACTAAAGTCAGATAAAGCAATGCACATCTATAATGCCAATGCCAGGGAGGTGGAAACAAACACATGCCTGGGGCTCAGTGGGGAGCCAGAGGAGTCTGCTTGGTAAGCTCCAAGCCAGTGAGAGAACTTGTCTACAACAACAACAAGGTGAATAGTGAACGTCATCTTATCACCTAAACAAGGACATTTGAGGTGGTTCTCAGCCTCCATGCTCACAGAAGCACCTGCACCTCTTACCCTAATGAACACACACACACACACGCACACACACACACACACACACACACACAATGCTAAACACAAAGAAAGTAGCCATTTTCACATTTTCAGAGTAGGGGGCTGTGTTCACTCACTCTGTCTCCAATTCTACTTAAGTTGCACATCCCTCTGCCTTGATAAATTCTACAGACTTCATCAGGTTCATTCATAAGCTCATAAAGTCAGGTGACTACAGTGAGTTTATACTACTGTATAACTAAAAACAAAGACCTTTGCTTCAAGGCCACTTAACAAGCAGACGATTTTACAAGGGACTTAACTTACCTCTCTGTACATTATATGTAAATTTATTGGGTGGGCAAAGTCCAACAGTAGATTTGAAAATGGGTGGAGTATTTAGATTAGTAGTAAAAATAAGCAAATAAATGAAGTCCTAAAGAAATAACTTTATGGATAAAATGTATGATTCATTGAAAGTTCTACATCCAAAATTAGGGCTGAGCATATTACTGATGCTCAAGGAGAAGATATATATGTGTCATAGTACATGTCAAGTGGACTGGTTTTATCCATCCTTTCTTATTTAGCAAGAGGGTACCCACCATGATCTTAGATGAAGTCACTTCTCAGATGATGTTGGCAGCGAATGTCAGAAAACAGTGACCTTCATTTTATCTGTCACTGACACTGGAGCCCGGTGGTTTTCTATCTTCAACAGAGAAAGAGAAGGTTGGCTTCGTGGAGAGGTTGAACTGTCTGAGGAATAATGGGGAAAAATACACATTTTGAAGCTGATGGATTGCCCCCATCGGGTCTGAAAACTCTTCCTCCAGAGCGTTGGAGACGGGGTCTTATTACCCATATATGATTCAGAGAGAACTTAGTGTGACCATTAACATGGAAACAGAAGAGAAGTCTGCGACAGCCCATCCAGGGGAGATGCACCTGGCAGTGCCCACAGACCGCTGTGCTGCTGAGTAGAAGAGTATCTCTTCATCTTCATTGAGAGCTGTGGATTAGAAAGCTCTAGGCAGAAAGAGAATGGGATGTGTTCAATTTTGCGGCATACTCTGCAGTATTCAGTGGAGTGGGGACTGGTGGTTTCACCCCAGTGCAGTGGTGAATCTGAGAAAGAGGATAATAGAAACAGTCCCCAGCTGAAGGATCTGGCTTCTTCGTAAAGGAGCAAAAGCACCATGGCTTGGGAGAAACCATACTCAAAATGTTCCTTGGCAGGCTGTGCACTGTGATTTTTCTCTCATCATTCTGTGCAGCAACAGAGATCCCCAAGCCCCAGCTGGCCACCCATACAAAGAGGAAAACAAGACTCTACAGTGACAGGTATCACTGACCAAGGATGCTAAGCAGGTTACGAGTAGTGAACGGTTATTTATTTTTGGTTGCTGAAAATTACAAAGGGCTTATGTCTATGGAGTTGTTCTCAGATAGGTTTAGCTGAAGAGGGAAAACATACTCTCAATGTCATGATATCCTCCCATGGACCGGGGTTCCAGGCTGAAGGAAGAGAGGAAAGCAAGCTGAGAACCAACATCCATACCTCTTCTCGGCCTGATTGGATGCTGTGGCCAGAATCACACTGTCTCGCAATGCAGCCACCTTGATTTCACACCATGTCACAGCGTTATCCCTTGGAACCGTGTGCCCAGATAAACTTTCAACTTTCCTTTTGTCACATATCTTACCCAATGGCGACTTCATTCAATTATATCGTGTAATCTGACCACACTCACCACGTTGCCATTACAAAACAGACTAGATTTCACTTTTGTGTCACACCACACACACACACACACACAAAATTGCATTGTTCCAGATAATTATAGTTGAATAAGGCAGTGTTTTATCTCTAAATTTCTGTTGTTCATCAAATCGTTGCAAATTGTTAATTGTTGAAAATTGGCAGGAGGGAGTATCCATGTGTGTATAGTGCTCTGTCTGGGAAATGGATATTTCACTTTTCAGTTTTATTGCCATTATTTTCCCAAGTTAAAAACTGATTACATTCATTGTTTTTCTGTTGCTGTGATAGACTACCCCAACAAAAAGCAATTTGGAGGAGAAAAGGATTTATTTTGGCTTACAGTTTCAAAGGGAATACGATCCATCATGAGAGGGAAGGCTTGGAAGCAGAAGCCCGAGGGCCAGCCTGGTAGTCAGGAAGCAGAATGATCTTTTCATCCACACCCAAGTAGCTGAGAAAAGGAAAACAGGAAGTGGAGCCAAGCTATAAAACTTTAAAGCCCACCCCCACAGATATACTTCCTCCAACAAGGCTGAACTTCCTCCAGAACCTCACCAATCATCAGCACTACTGGCAGCCACAACTGTTCAAATACATGAATGTATGCAGAACATTTTTCGTTCAAATCACAACACTAATAGCATTGTATTTTTTATTTTTTGTTTTTGACAACTTTTCTTGAATATAAAAGCAATATATCTTTGAAGGAAAATTGACAAAAGCAAACACACACAAAGAAGAGAAATGTCTTCAATAAGTTTGTACTTAGGGTTAGCCTGGATAAGTTGTCTTTTCCAGCTTCATAACAAACACAATTCTCTGTGTTACTTCTTAACCTTAAGGCAATCACTACAGAACTGAAATGAGTTACTTGGATAAGATGAAACCCTCTCAGTCAGTTGCTAAAATCTGCTTCAGTTTGAGGCAGAAGTGGGTATATGTGGAATCACCTTTTGAAAGGAGATTTTAGAACAGACTCTTCCATATGGTGGGACACACTTTAAAGTCTGTACTGGAACATTCTGAACGCTGAAGAGGAGCCTTCTCAAGTATCAAGAATAAGAGTAGCTTCTTCCTTCTCAAATTTAACTTGTCCTTTTTCAGAATGCTTTGTGATATGAAGAGCACCTACAGTGTGTCTCCTGGACATGTATGATGCTACTGTTATCCTGCAGAAATGATGTTTATACCACTGATGCCTGAATGAACATCCATATTGGTTATAATACAACTCACAATAGTCAGGATGAAAGCAATCTAATGTTTATCAACAGAAGAATGGATAAAATAGTGTGGCATATGTACACAGTAGAGTTTATTCAGCTGTAAATAAGAATGAAATTATGCCATATTTAGGAAAATGGAACTGAAGATTATTATGTTAATAAAACTAACCAGACCCAGAAATACAAATACCACATTTCTCTAACATTTGGAATATATATTACTATAATTGATTAATTGGAAGAAAGCTGTTCAAGTCAGAATTCTACAAAAGATGTTAAATGATGAGCATTAAGAAACTGTCTGATGGATTTGGAGGCTACCAAATACCCTGTCCTTCAAAGTATGTTTCCTGAAAGAGCAATCAGTCACTCCATCCCCGAATCTGATGTTCTTGCCACCAGAACTATCTCTCCACCTCCCAAAAACACGGTCCCTGGAATTTGACCCTTGTAAAATGTAAGTGTCTATATTTCTAACTTTTCCCATTGCTATGACAACATACCTAACAGAAAACAACTTAGAAGATTAAGGATTTATTTTTTTTTCACTGTGAAAGAGTAGAATCCACACACACAGCAATAGGAGCATGAGACTAAGTGCTCACAGATGATCAGATTAGGAAGGCAAGGAAAAATGCATTCTGGAGCTCACTTGGCTATCTCTTTTGACCTCTTTCCTTCAGCCTGGGCCTTCCACCCATGAAGCAGTCCAACTCACTTCAGATGTGTCTTATCCTTTTCAGTTACACCTCTCTGGGAACACTTGCATAAACTTGCCCCAGAAGTGTGTCTACTAGGGGTCTGAGGACGTTAAATGTACTTGAGTTGATAATGAAGTCTAACTATCAGGCTATCTTTAGGCAGGGGATGAGCAACCAATTGACCAATCAAAAAGGTGATGGCATCCTTGAAAGAGCACAGGCTGATCTTGACCAAGCTCTGCCCAAGTATTCTCCAAAAGCAATAGTAAAATCCAGCCCATATGAATGGGAAAGGCAGAGTAACAAGAGCCTTTAACTTCTTGAGGAGTCAATTTCCTCTTCTGCTCAATAAAAGGAGTGAAATCCAAGTTCACTAAGATTTTTATATAAATTCTGTCAGCAAGCTTCCTAATTTAGATAGCTCTATTCTGAAAACCAAAAGCAACTCTGCTGAAGCAGACAGGAAGTTGAGTGAATGTTCAGGGGGTGTGATGAGAAATCCGGAAGGCTGAGACACCCTAAGGAGGGTGATCAGCATCAGAGCTCCTCCTCCTCTGAGATCTCTTCCCAAAGAAGCTTGCCATACATTGCAAATGTTCCTATGCTGCTCCCTCTAATTCCTCAACTCAACACCTGGAGATTATTATGATTTGTCTTCTAGAACGTCTGAGAGTCATAACCTCAGCAATGTTTTTATAAAGTGAGACTACGGAGTCCTTCTTCCATGGTCATGAGCATACACACGGTAAGAAAAGGTAGGGTTCTTCCTAATCATCAAAAGCATCACAAAATGAGAGTGAGTGGGCACGATGCACATAAATTGTAGGCTGTCTGTTACAGCAAAGGCAGATATTTTTTTTACCACAGTAAACATGTCTAGAAGGAAGGAAGAAAGGTGAAACTAATTTTAAAAAGAATAGATGTTTCTCCCTTCAACAACTAATATTTGGGGAGAAAAGTACTTTTATAATTCAAATGAGGTTCTACACTTCTACATAACTACCTTTCTATGTCTATGAATGAATTAATAGTCAATAGATTATCATAGCAAAATTCAATCCTGTAGCCTTTAAGTGGGGCCCACTCTCTTTGTCAGTTTTGGACAGGTTCAGTATCAACAAGTGTGATCTAGCTGTGAAACTGACAGTGTTCCTAAATTAAAAGTTTGCTTTCACTAAGTTCCTCTTTTTATTACCAGGTTCCTAAGTCTGATTCATCACAGCCCCACAGGCCAGAATTCTTCCCAGCTAGATGAGCTGGATTGTAAAATCACTCAGTGAAAACCAAAGGCCTAAAATAAATTGAGATGATTCATTCTGGAGCCCCTTGGTATTCCGGGCCTCTTGGACAGACTTCTCATCACTCAGGAACTATAAATGACCCTGACACGACTTCTTGATTTGTGAGCTCAGAGAGATCCAGTCAGCGCTGTGCTAGATTCATGTGAGACTTGATGATACAAAGATGATAAGGACGAGGAATGTTGCCACCACCTCCCCTCCCTGTCCCGGATGAATAAGACACCTCTATACTACAAATTGGCACACCAATATGGTGGACTAAATCCATGTAAAACCTGGATGCTGGGAGAAAGGAGGCGAGTCAGTGAAAAACCATAGAGCCCCTCCAGAGATAGATGCCAGAACTTTAGCCAGTAAGCCACGGACACATGGTGATATACAGATTAATAGAATAGAATAGAATAAATTAAGATGTAAGAGTTAGCCAATAAGAAGCTAGAGCTAATGAGCCAAGCAGTGAATTAAAAAAAATATAGTTTCTGTGTGATTATTTTGGGGGTCTGAGCTACCAGGCGGCTGGGAAATGAACAAGCAGCCAGGAACAAACAACTGGCTCCTTGCAACACATCACCATGAAGGTTCTATACATCAGTTCATCCTTTGTTGTTGTTGTAGTTGTTGTTGTTGTTGTTATTTTTAGGTAACTAGTATAACAGTATGTTTAGAGGACTCCTAAAGCAGATTGATGAGAATAATAGAATCAGTAACTCATTGTGCCTGAGATAAAATTTAGAAAAACAGGTATATATACTGCTATTTATTTCTTGAGAACTAAAGTCTAAATATTGACCTTACAGCTGAGCTGTAAGGTCAATATTATAAGCAGTGAAAAGTAAACATCTGGCTACCAGTTTGGAGGATGAGCCTTCAGAATTACCCGAACAATGCCAAAAAAAATCCAACCATTTTATCCACATTATCAGCAGTATCATCACCTGGCCAAGGCTACAGAATGAGGGGGAGAAACTAGAATAATATGCTGGCCACTAAGAAATGACCAGCGTGAGCCCTGACCAAGAAATACATGCTATGTGCCTGGAAACATGTACATTTGACCAGACATATAATTATAAGCCACCAAGACTCAAATTTCATAACATGATTTAAAAGATAATTATTCAAACAGTGTGATACAGAGGTTGAACAATCGTCTGAAGATAACAATGCTAGGAAATCAAAATCATCTTTTGTGTTTGTGATGTATACGTGCATAATATCAGGAGACAAAACATGAGTTGACCTGTCCACACAACAGTATGGTTTATGTCTATATTGTTTTTTATAATGCCGGTAGTGAGTACAAAGTGCTGAGGGGTGCATTTATTAGGTCATGTAACTTAAGCCAATTCCATCTAACTTCAACCAGGTTCTGGTGCTGGTTAAAGGTAAAGAGTTCTGTCTTTCAAGGCCTTATTCTAACTCTCTTCCAGCCATGACCCTCACCTTCTTTATAGCATCTGAAAGATGAAGAGAAGGTGCCCATTTGAAGCTTACCCCCCTTACTTTAAGTACCCCTAATAACTGAGACCTTTGGCTCTGCCTACACACTGTGGAGACTGCTTACTTACCAAGCAGGCCTATTCTCTGGCATATTATATGAATATGCAAAAATGGTTTCAAATGAACTAATTATCTCATTGATTCATTAGTACAAATCTAAATACATGAATGTTTGGATACTTACCTGGCTGTTAAGGGATTGTTTGGAGTTGTAAATTTTATGTTGGTTTTTGGAAGCATGAAGCTGTTAGTTAAATTCTGATTATATAAGATAGCATATAAATCACATACAAAAAAAACGTGTCCTGTGAATACGTTTGTAATAGCAACATTCTGTTTGATAATTTTCAATTCTTACAAACATTGATCCTTTGGTTCCTAAATACTTTAAGGTTTTTCCAATAACACTGTACAATGCTTTTCAAAAAAAAAAAAAAACTACAGGAGCTAGAGAAATCAATCATCAGTTAAGAGCTCTTTCAGAGAACTGGAGTTCAGGACCCAGCAACCATGTAGAGTAAGTTCACAATTGCCTGTAACTCCAGCTCCAGGACATCCACTGGCCTCTGGGGGCACCTACACACACGTGTACATACACACGCACAGACAGGCATCTGTACATATGTTCAGAAATAAAATCAATCTTTAAAAAATAAACATGGCCAGCATTTTAGTTGGCAAGGTTTAAGAAGGTTTAACCCATGCTTGAATAGCCTTGTGTTTATCACAGGCCTCCTGTGATAGGAACAGTTCTTCATCTCCCACTTGTTTAAGACATGGTCTCCCAGGTTGTTTTATTATTTAATTACATTGATGCCGTAATGTTTATAGACTGTACCTGTCCAACACAGAGTCCACTTAATACCACACTCAGAGCATGAGAAGAACTGATGAGTAGCCAATGAACAGCCATTGTGAGCAGAAGCTTTTCTGGAAGACATTTAACATTGTCTAATGGAGAAGCCTGTGTGCCTTACTTACAGTGAGACTGTTGGTTACTTGTCAATGCAGAGACTTCAAGTAAACCAAATAGTTGTCTTAGTCATCATTTAAGATATCCTCAAGACACAAGAGCCAGAATCACTATTTGGTCTCTGTGAAAGGCAACAGCAGTAGAGTGCTGGGGAGTATGAAGTCATCAGTTGAACTTGAATATGAAAATGGCATCATTTTGCTTTGGGGAAGCTTTGTTAGACATAATTCTCTAAAGGCTCACAACCAAAATAATGAGGATTCACTGGACTGGCCTTTGTGACTGGGGATGGGTACCAGCAATGTGTAATCTGTATGTTGGGGATGAGAACCTGGCAGATGCTCAGTCCAGGAAGCTGGATACCAGCAATGCCAACTTGGTGTTAAAAGCCTGGCTGATTCCAGGAAAGTATTGGCATTTGATCTGCATTGGAGGTAAAGGAGCTTGAGTCTGATATTGGTAACACCAGCGAAGACAAGCGCCACGCGGTGTTTTTCCTAGCACCTCTTTCCATCCGTACTGCCCTTGGGAAGATGCAGTTCATGTGAAGTGCTGGTCTTCTGCCTCAGTTAATCCTCTCTAGAAAACCTCTCAGAGCCAGAGTCAGAGATGTATCTAAGCCCAACGAAGGTGACAATTAAGACTAACTGTCACACAGACCTCAAGCAGACCAGCCTCATCCAAGTCTCGGACAAGGCCCCTATACTGGAAAAAAAGAGAGGATCAGAATACAAGTTATCAGCCCCCCAACTGGAAATGATTTGGTAATATCTGTGACATTTTCACTTTTCAAAACTTGTGCTACTGAAAAAGCATGGGATAAAACCGGACTCTCTGATCATGGCGAACAATGAGGGCTGATGAGAGGCCAAAAACAATGGCACGGGGCTTTGATCCTATTTCATGTTCCGGCTTGGTGGGAGCCTAGCCAGTTTGGACGTTCACCTTCCTAGACATGGACGGAGGGGGGAGGACCATGGACTTTCCACAGGGCAGGGAACCCTGACTGCTCTTTGGATAGGAGAGGGAGGGTGAGAGGAGTGGGGGGAGGGGGAGNNNNAAACTTTTTTTTTCCTTTTCTCATTAAAAAAATAAAAAATTAAAAAAAAAGAATTCTTAATAAGGACTCCATCAAAAAAAAAGAAAGAAAGAAACAAAACTTGTGCTAGGTGGGAGAACACTACTAGAAAATATACTATAATACCTCAGGCAGCCCCCATGTGTCTACCTCAGTCAAGGCTGAAGACCCTTGTTTTAGGAGAGCAAAAACATTTACAGAACACCACTGAATACTGGTAGCATAGAGGGAGATTAAGCAATTCTCCCTCCTGGTTGTTGTTGCCAACAATACCCAGAGAAACACTTAGACTATGTGTGGACTCATAATATCCAGTTTGTGGGCGATGCAGAATCTGGAATAATTCTATGTTGCTGCATAACACTTTTCCCAATGAGAACCAACATGTTTCTCAAAGGTATCATTCCCAGGGGAGAAGGAGCTTGAAGATAGGACTTCCCTGTGCCACAGGGAAGAGGAGCTTGGAGAAAGAGGGACTCCCCCATACCACAGAGAAGAGGAACTGGGAGAAAGAGAGACCTCCCCTTCCCCCCGGTATCACAGGGAAGAGGAGCTGGGAGATAGGGGGAGGCTCCATACCACAGGGAAGAAAATAGGATTTGGAGAAACATTATTCCCTAAAGGTTATTCTGAAAATCAAATTCAGAGTTCCAGAAACTAAGAGGCAAGGCATTGGGGAGGATTCTGAAAGAATTCAAAATCGTGAAGAAAGCTTTTAACTGTGTGCCATTTGAAAGAATTTTTCCATCATCTGAGCCCCTGTTATCAATGAAAAATGGATTTTCTAGACTGCACAGAGTCCCCAAGATCTCCTACACCCTCCCTCCAAGTCTAAGAGCCCTCATCTGACAAAGCCAATTCCCAAAATGATTCTGCAGATGTGGGACTGTCAAAAGACTTAATGGACTGCAGGCACAAGCTGATATGTTCTCTGAAATAGTCACTACAGCGAGAAAGAAGGCTGGAATCTGTCTTTATCTGCTGTCAGTTTGTCATCTGTATGGAGCTCCAACCTGTCAATCACCCCGGTATGCATTATGTGAAAACCAGAGGTGAAATGTCAGCCTATGCATCTAATTGTTTTCCTGCACCTCATGGGGAAACAACTAGTGGGCCTTTCTGCTCCCCTTAAAGCCAGCATTAACTAGTATTTTTGTTGTTTAACCATAGACATCTTGATGGAGATGCTCTTGATTATCCAGTGACACTCTCAAAAGAAGTGTGACTCAAGCTGGCTCCTCATGGATCACAGAAGATCCATAGTCTCTCTCTGGACTTGGTAATATGTTACCGGGGCTTTATGTGCCCCGTGCCCCATCACTTGTATTTACTCACAAGGTGAGCATTCTCCAAAAAAGCACAGAGATGCATATTTCTGTGCTTTAATCCCAGAAAATAAAAAAGAGAAGCCCAACCAAAAGAGGAAAGACATCTTATTAAAGTGTCAAATAAAGTGAAGGGTTTTTTTCTCCAGGCAGTTCCTGGGCTGCATTGGGGAACATACAATTGTCCATCTTCAGGGATACAATGATAGAACACTAACATAATAACGAACTTTGTCATTAAATTTAGCAACCTAGTGGGCTATGAATCCTACTTAAAATATATCACAAAGCAAATATCCATTTCTGTGAAGAATTTCAGTTCTGAACTGAGATGGCTTTGCAGTCCCTGGGATACCCTAGTTGTTCACCATGGCAGTGTTATCAAGAATTCTTCTCTACATTTCTTAAAGAGATTCTGTCTACATTCCTTACAGGAAAAATCACATTAAAAGCTGCCCTCAAGTCCCTGAGGGAGTAATCAGTCTTCTCATTTTCTTCTTGGAAGACAAGGAATTTTTTTTAATTATCTAGTACAAGGAGAAAAGAATTCCTGTACTCATAAGTTATGTTCTGTCCTGTTCTGGACATGCAGAAAAGCTATGAGGGTCTGGGAAAGCACTCTACAGATTCCTCTTGCAGAACACCTGAGTTAGGTTCCCAGCACCTCCATCACTAACTCCATAGGAGTTAACTCCATAGGAGCTCATGTCTCTGGTCTCCTCAGGCATCTGCATGCACATGCACATATCCACATACAGTCACACACACACATAATCAAAGGTAAAACAATGTTTATAGCCATGTGTAAAGGACAGGAGCACTTGCAGAGGTCCCAGGTTCAGTTCCCAGGACCCTCGTTATAGCTAATCCCCATCTATAACTCCAGTTACAGGGGATCCAGAGTCTCTTCTGGACTCCATGGGCTCTTGCATACATACAGTGCATATACATACCCTCGGGCATCCACACATAAAATAAAATAATAAATATTTTCAAAGTTATTAATGTAATTACAATTACAAAGCCAACTGCTGATATAAAGCTCAAATCAGAAAATTCTACATTTTCTGTCTCTTTTGTGCTTTTTTTCTCTTTAGTTTGTGTGGTTTCTGATATTGTCTTTAATGCAAAATCTTGCTATGTAGTCAATGCTGGCCTCAAACTTTCGGGTCTGCTTCAGCTCCCCTCCTAAGTGCCAGGATGACTAGTATATACCACCAGACCTGGTTAAAAATCTCTTACTTCTAGCTGGCTCCATGTTCAAAATGATCCCTGCAATGTTATTAGAAATGGTAATGACCACTGACTACACAAATTAAACAAGATGAATGGCAAACAGTGAAATCTGAAATCAAAGTTTATTTTCAGTTGAATACAGCAGTGCTTACCTATGAATCTAGTCTTTGGGAACCTGAGGCTGGAGAAGTGCTGTGAACTTAAGGTCAGCTACGCAGTGAGTTCAATCCCAAACTAAGGTAGCCCATTAAAGCTCATCTCAAAAAAACTGCAGGGAATTCTTTCCTGGGCCCCTTAATCAAAGCTTCTGATGTGAAGAAACTTGTGTCTCTTCAACCAGGGTTTACGGATGGATAGATACCAGGCTCCCACGTTGCCTTGGATTTTCCCTCCTTGTTTATTTGAAGGGGGAAAAAAAAACTCACAAGTAATCCATTCAGGTTAAAAAGACAACATTAAGGAATGCAGCTGTGATGGCTGTATAGCAGCTTGCTCTGGCCTCTGCTTAATCTAGGGCCTTGTTTAAAAAGGAGCTCTTCAATTTTAATTGAAATAAAATGGGCCCTGGAAGACAACACATCTCACCCAGCAAGGATCGTATGCGACTTGTTCTCTGTAATTTTGCCCACCATGCTGCTGGTTGTTGCTTTTTCCACAGCTCTTAAATGGTATCTAAATTGACCAGTTCTGTTGCCAAGGCAACGGACAGGACAATGCTAATAGGAGCTACTTAGGACCACACTGTGAAAAGCTTAGAAATAAAATTGTTTGACATGAGAGGCTCCGTGTCAGTGGCCAGGCAACTCTGTTAAAGGCTACACTGAGCAGGAGATGGTCCCATGTCCTCTCTGACTCTCTCCTTGTAAAAATCTCTTCAAGAAAATGGATTTTGTCCTAAGAGTCTTGACAGCTTTGCCTATCAGGATTGCTTGGGGTTTTAACTCAAAGTAGAGGGAAAAATCTTTATGTTGTGGTCCCCAAGCATCCCAAGTAGACTTAACGCCCAAGCAAATGAGTCTCTCTCTCTCTCTCTCTCTCTCTCTCTCTCTCTCTCTCTCTCTCTCTCTCAACAAAGTCCTTTCCCGCCATGAATAAATTGTAAATATTCTTGTGAATTCTCTAAGATTGTTAATTAAAATCCACTTTATTTAAGTGGCTTCTCCCATTTTGCTCTTACGAACCATAAATTATGGAGGAGGTCAAAGAATGAATGGCAATTTGACATGGAGGGGTTGATTTATTGCTTCAGAAAGAGTTTTATACCAGATGTGGCAGGAGCCATAAATTAAATGCTAAATGTTATGTAGTATTATGCTTTCAGGAATATAAATTGTCTACACCGCTATGCAGGTGGAATGATAAAATATGGAGCTACTCTCCTGGCAATTTAAAACGGCCCTTTAAAGCTGTCACAAAGAAAATAAGCAGAAAAACAAAATAAGCAGAAAAGCAATCAAAGGGGGCCCTTCTGAGGCCTCTGACGGCACACCGTTGACTTATGGAATAACCCTTTCCCATAATATTCTGGGTGTTGGTGTGTGGTGACTTGGGTTGGAATAACAGATAAAATAATTCCTTTATCTGGAAAATGGAACATGAGAAGGCAAGAAAAGCAGGCTAGAGCTCCGCTCTAGTGACACTGAGACGTGCATTCAAATCGTTACTTCTCATCCAACCCTCTGCAAATGACCGTGATTTAATTATCAAGTCTCACTTGAAAGCCAGTCTGGAAAGGACGGAAGCTGCCAATCTGCAAGGAGCGGTTGCCATGGCTGTAGTTACTGCGTCTAAAATAATTTAAGATACAGGCACCAGACATATTTCAGGTAGATGAAAACCCAGAGCAGGAAATGACGATGGTACAAAAATTCACTAGGGGGCAGAAGCTGTAAGTGGAAGAATCTGAGGCCGAACTCGCTCCGGTGGCAGAATGGTGGTGATAAAGGCAACGGTTAATAGCTAAAGCCTGCGATTACAGTTCTGGGAACAGCTGCAAAAAGGGTAGTTGAAGAGACTCCTCTGTACCTTTTCTAATTCCTCCCCAATCCTACCTTCACCCCCACCCCACCCCCACCCCCATCTCTAGCTCTCTTCTGTGATGCTAACAGTGATTCTGCATCTAGAATCAACTAGGAAACAAACCTCTTTGAGGAAGATTTCAGAGTTCATATTTTAGATTGGGTTAATCGAGAAGGAAAGACCAATCCTAAGCGTGGGCCGACCCACTCTCTAGGCTGAGCAAGCATAGTGTCAGCACCCTTCTCTCTTTGCTTCCTGACTCTGGGAGTGAAGTGTTACGCCCTCTCGTTCCCTCACCACCACGATACCATGCCATCATGAACGGTACCCTCGGTCAACCAAAACAAACCCTTCTTTCCTTAAGTTCCTCTCATCAGGCACGTTAGTCACAGAAACAAGAAGAGTAACTGACCCTGCTCCCTGTGCGGGATCCAGACACCATCTCGTTCACCCCTCCTCTAGCAAAGCTGTTACCCTTTAGCCTGCATCCACCAGACAGCAGGATCACATCCCTGCCCATGTGCAACCAAGCACTCGTGTGGAAGGTTGGTAGACCAGCACCCTGGCACCATGTCAAAGGTCAGCTCCATTGACCGGAGCTTCACGGGGCTCCCGTGTCCATGTTCTCGCACTGCCTTGTGAGGCATCTGTGGAAGCAGAGGAACAAAGCACATCTGTTTTCCTCAGGGTCTTGGAATGTTCGTCATCAAGAGCCTCACTGGACATGTTTGTTGCTTTACCTTGCTGGGTGCTGACTCTTGAGAGACACACGGGTCAGCCATGGGTCACAGAGGATGAACAATGTCACCTAAACTGAGAAGATGTGTGCCAAGGAACTCTCTGATGAACATATAGTACGCTGAAAAAGGTTACCAGAGTTCCTAAATTATGAAAACCTAGTCAAATTTGAATTTCAGATAAACCACAGAGAATTTCTTCAAATAATTATGTCCAAATGCAAACCTGGGAGTGTAGGATTAAACAGGAAATTAAACATTAAAAAAGAAGATTCTGGTGTAGTTTTTTTTAAAAAAAAAAAAAAAAAACAGTGACTTTTTAAAATATTCATTGTTTATCCAATTACACATTCAACCAGGGTATTCTGCATTTCTCTTGCCAATTCTAGACTCCAGGCAATATTGTTAATATAAGGCAATCACTCATTTAAATTAGCAACTGTTGTCAGTTTCTCAGCAAAGAAAACCTCAATCCATGGCCACCATAAAGCCATCATCCTACTGCAACCCTTCAGTTCTACAGAGGACAGCAATACCAGCAATGCCTCCACCACCACCACCACCACCATCACCACCACCACCGCCAAGTCAACAGGATTTCAGCTTAGCTAAAGCCTGGGGAAACTGTCATGGAATTAACATTGTCTTCAAATAAAACTACTTAAAGCATAAGATTTCTCCTGATGGTCATCAAGTCCTCCTTCCCTGGAAGGGTGTCACAATAAATGAACAAACACAAAAGACAAGCCTGGGCAGGTCCAGAGAGCTCAGCAGCCCCTCGTACTTCATAACACCCCTGCAAAGATAGTTGTACTGAGTACATGTCTCCTCACTGTGTCCAAATACCTAACAGGAAAAAAATAAGGGAAGAAGGGCTTATTTGAGCTCATGGTTTCAGAGTATTCTGTTCCCTTCCCTTGAGAGACTATCATGATAAGGGTGAGGGATGGGAGAGTACTTCTTTACCTCAAGAAGTAGCAAGCAAGACCAGAGCGGGCAGTGAACTGCTTTGCTTTCTGTTGCTGGGGCAACACCATTACCAAGACCAGCTTCAAGAAGGAAAGAGATTATTTATTTCATGGTTTATAGTCCTTTAAACTCAAAAGGCAGGAACCTGGATGCAGTACACGAAACAGAGACCACAGAGTAGAATCAGAAGGACAGGCCCCCAAGGTTGCAGAGACATCATAGATCCCACTCCTCCCACAATCAAACCCACTGAAGACTCTCAGAAGGGCAGGCCCCCAAGGCTGCACTAGCTTTTGTTCTGGGAGCTTCAGAAGAGTATGGGAGGAGAGTGTCTATGAGCTGTCCCATCTGTGACTCTGGAACCCTTGACCATGACAGCATCTCCTGCTCTTGATTACTTGTGCTAAACTCCATTCTCCATGGTGACACATCACAGGGAGACTAATGTCACTTCTTGATAAACTGCTCTGATTCAGCTTTTTCTCAGAGTACTCATTAAGAAGGATGGTGATTTCTCCTTCCTTCCTTTCAGAATTGCTGTTTTCACATTGCTTTCGGTCTCTAAACTACCTCTCCTAAGAAGACATACTGGATCCTTCTGAATAGAATTAGTTCTCTAGATCTATCTTTTGTGTAAAAATGATCATTTTGTGATGATCGCTGATAAACTCAGTTACAGAAGTCTGGCGAGATACAAGAAAGTTTTTTCTCATTTTTTTTCTCCAGATACATGTTTTTCTAGGGTCTGTTTAACTGTTAGGCACAAAGAATATTTTCCATATTCTCCTTGCTTCCTATGCTGCCTCATTTTCTCCCTTAAGATTTGATCCTAAAATCTTAATGGTTGCTACGTGAAAGATCTGGCTTTTAACAGCTTCTTTCATGATGAATGGGGTGTTGACATTATCTACACAGGGATCAAGGGTCTCAGTCTATCTAAGCAGGTGAGGGGTGTTAGGGTCCTAGAAAAAGCCCCCAAAGAAGACCAACAACCACATATGCAATAACAAGACCGCTTTATTGATTCCAACATTGGGGTGGCAAAAGAGCGACCCCTAAAGAAGGTCACATGCTCCTTTTAAGCAGAGTTAGGGGAATTCGAGAGAGGGGGGGTTAATCTGGGGTGGATTGGTGGAGGAAAGACTAGTATGGGGGCTGATTGGTGGGAGATCCTAGTGGTTAGGGACCTTCCAGCATCAGAGTAGGGAAAGCTATCATTAGCTTTCAGAAGTCTGAGGGGCATCTGCTGAGCTAGTAGAAGGGTTCTGGGGGCCTGCTGATGGTCACCCATAAGTTGTGGTTTTTATGTGACCTGCTTGCTCAGCTGTGTCCCATTCTAGTGAAGTGAAACTAAGGTCTGGTCTCAGTCAGGGCCCTAGTCTGCTGTCCTGCCCCTTCCAGCCTTTTCAAAGAAGTGCATTAGAAGCTGGAGTTTGGAGACCAGAAGGCTATCATTTGAAAGAATGCCTGAAACCACAAAACCCATAAAGCATGAAGTAGTTTATCGTGGGTAAGATTACCACCAAAAACAGCAGGGCATGCTTGCTAACCATGACTTCAGTAAATCATTAATGCTTAAGGCAGAATTTTTGCTAGCTGAGTCTTAGTCTGGAATTCTTTGCAGGCTGAAAAATACGTGGGCCCAGTTGTTGTATCTACACAGCATTAGCATTGGTTCTGTTTGTGTTCCTGTTGGATGAGGAAAAGCCATCTGGCCTCGTCTGATAACTGTCACCATTTTAACTTAAGACTGAGCAGAGGGAACAAGTCAACAGCTACATCCCGAGAAACAGGAAGGTGGAGTGTGTCACCTTACTTGAGCTGAAAAATAAAAGAAGATTGTTATAACTGCTGATTGGTTTAGAAATGGGACTTTTATTTGGAAAGAACTGTACATCTGCCGATGGCTTTCAGGTAAAAGTAGTCCTGTAGTCAGGATGCATTAATAAGGTTTATACCTCACTAGCTTCTTAAGTTCTTTTAGTTAGGGTAGGGAAGGCTCTTTTCACTCCTTATGACACAGTGTGAGATGTCAGCACACATCAGAAAATACATATGACTCTGACCGTCTTTGAGTAAAATCTGAATAGTCATCTTGCTCTCACAATATGTCAATCCTTTGCACTAGGGTAGGAGAGGACTTGGGTTAGTTTCACACCCTGGGTTATCATGGGGAAAGAGCACGTAGGTCCTTAAGACTTTTTGACTATGGACTTGATAGTCTTTTTTTTAGAAATCTATCTTCCCAGATGTCATGAGTCATGAAGTTTCTTATTATACTTTCTATGGGTTTCAGAGAAGAGTGTCATACAGACCGTGTTAGTCACATCCTTGTTGAATGGCCCATTTCTTTTCTGTTTCTAAGATGAGAATTCACTTCATTTTGGAAATAAGGTTTCAGAGCTGTGTCTATAGCCTCAGAACATCACTGCAAGCTGCTACGGTCTATAAGCATCCTGTCTGTCTCAGCTAGACTCTAAATCAGGACTTATCAAGACTGAGACCGATAGCAAGATAAACCTTTCCATTGGGAGGGGATTTGTGGCATTCCCATCAACACTGGTTTCTACACAAGTTTGCCCTAAGAAAACTCTACGCAAAAAGCTATGGTTCAAACTTGGCTATCAATATTCTATAAATGATCATAGTCTCTTACCAGGAGTAAACACTGCCCAGAACCTCACCGGAAATAAAAACGGCAACTAAAAACCTTGTGTTCGGAACTGTTTGGGCTCCAGTACATTTGTGTCTTCTCTCTACTCTTGTTCATCAATATCATTTCATCAAACTAAACTGTAATTGAATGATGGAATTAGAGTTCTACAAACACTCCTATTGGACTATGTCACCTGACTTGTCTTTGGATTTGTTTCCGAATAGCTTTCTGTAGGCATGCTATCAATCCATAAGTCTCGTGGTTTTTTTTTTTTAATTTTTTTTTTTTTTTTTTGGTTTTTCGAGACAGGGTTTCTCTGTGGCTTTGGAGCCTGTCCTGGAACTAGCTCTGTAGACCAGGCTAGTCTCGAACTCACAGGGATCCGCCAGCCTCTGCCTCCCGAGTGCTGGGATTAAAGGCGTGCGCCACCATTGCCCAGCAAGTCTCGTGTTTTAGGTGAGGTAATGACATTGTACCTGTGAGACAAAGTCCTTTACCTCCTTTAAAGATTCACTCTGAATGAGAAGTAGATGAATCAGGGAGACAGGATGGTGTCTGGGGTTTCTTTTTAAATATTTCAGCAAAACAAATGAAAAACAAGCAAAGTGTAGGGTAAGAAGAAGCAAACAGACTATTCCATAGTCATTGAAGCTGATAGTTTTTGGTTGAGTGCATAGAATTTCCATGAACTTTTTTTTGGTATTTTTCTCAAAATTTCTATGATAAAATGTTTATAAAAATTCAGAAACAAAATGATTTCTGAAATTTATAATCTGTCCATTTTTATTAGATATAAAACTTTTTAAATATTCGGGCACATGAAATATTAAATTACACCCATCTCATGTCTTTTTATAATGTCCCCATGACTCTACCAAAAGAAAGTCATAATGAGAGAGAAAAATCCAGGAAAAGATGAGCTTTGGATCTAGGAACACACTGAAGAAGCAGAGGCAAAGAGGAATCACAGAATAAGGTAAGACATAAAATATACCCCAGATGAGAGCATGCTACTATGTGTTAAAGAATAATTCTTCAGAAGAGAAAAACTGAACACTTATTAGTCATAAAAGATTTATACAATGAATGAGAGATATTTGAGAATAAAATATTTCTAAGTCCAAAAATATTAAGCAAAGTTATTTTAAAATAATCAAAAAAAACCTACTAAAACCAGTGAATGCTACACAAACAATGAAGAAAATCAAGGTATAGTAGATGTTCCAGCTGTGAATAGTTTCAACATAGTCACAATAGCATAGAGAAATTTGATGTGTACAAAATTATGATAAAACTGCATAATAATGGGGTGGGCTGGAGAGATGGTTCAGCAGTTAGAAGGGCAGACTGTTCTTGCAGAGGACCTGAATTTGTGACCCAGGATCCACATCACAATGTGGATCACAGTGGTTCACAATGGCCTGTAACTCTAATTCCAGGGAATCTGATGCCCTCTTCTGGCCTCCACAGGTACCTGCAGTCCTATGCATATACAAAGCACAAACACATAATTTAAATATTTTTGAAACAACTTTGTGGGAGATGTGAGATAAAAAGGATGTCCTATACATTATGTTCCTCGCACTGCCATTTGTATAAAAGAAAATTGAATTCTCATCTTATAAGGCCATAAAAATTAAAAAATAATGTTTAAAATTGACAAATTAGATACACAGTGATTGTCAAATACAATTATACAAATAAACATGAAATACTGTGTCATCTCACGAGACAAAAATGGTACAACCATGTCATTACTACGCCAGTTGTACTAACAAACACTGTAGGAATATACGGTTCTTCTAACCAAGTGCATATAACTTTGATTTAAAAAAAATAGAAAACATAGAGAAATCATTTAGAAATAATATAAACCTGTTACTCAGAGACTGAGATTCCATCCAAAAGAGTCAATGCACACTGTTGAAGTAATTATCTGAGAGAAATATAAAATGTTCAAGTTGACTTTGACTTTTAAGGTTAAAAATTAAGTAAGTTCTAATGAGTCCTTCTGGGGACATCTTGACCTGGCCAAGTTAAAAAACGGATCTGGTCAGGAGACAAAGGGATTTGCCTAATTCCAATGAAACAACGCAGGCTAATTACAGCAACAACCACGGGCACTTTTCTTCCCTGTAGGGAGTGCCTCGTTATTTCAATTAGGCATATATTCACTAACAGGCCCATAAATATTTCTAATTAGCCTGTTTGCTTCCATTTTATGAGGCAGCTTTCAAATTAGCACCCACATTCTATAGAAATTGGAAACAGACGCTCAGGAGATGGTAATTTCCTTCTCAAGGAAAAAAAAAGAAGGGCAATGAATGGCTTGTCCACAAAGAGCATTCATTAGGTTCAAGTCATTTATAGTGCGTGTTATTTGGGGTGATGTACTGTCACACTTGGATAAAAAGCTAAAAGTGAGGAGCGGTTTCAACCAATTATTTTCGGGTCCAAACGTAAGCATGATGGAAGGGTGTAGGCAAAGCACTCGAGAGAAATAACATGGTGTACACCACCAGGCTCCCTCAGCTGTGTTCTCATCCGGCCTTCTTTATTGAAGGGAAACTATGGGGGTTGCAGCAAGGAGGCTACTGTGATCCAAAAACGGACCCACAAATCAAGAATTTGAAATGCCTCAGAACCTGGAGTCCAATAAAGTTAGCTTCGTACAGGAAATAGGCCTCACCACATACAGGACCCCATAACCACCGAACATCGTCAATAGCACCACCACTATCAGCATCATCAGCATCATCCATCACCATTATCATCATCAACCCAACTGTGGATCACACAGTTGGCTGAGGGATGTGGCTTACAGAACAGTGAAAACAGGCTTAGAATACTGCCATCCTGTATTGGATGGAAGTAAACAGCTGCGCCATTCATCATAAAGACATAGCATTGATGTGTTATGGATTTGCTCAAAATACAAGAACTGCATCTCGCTGAGTCCTAACTTTGTGTCAGCCACTGTACTCAGCAGTTTCTTTGCTTTTACATTTAAAGTTTTCATCAGTGTTGAGAAGGTGACTAGTCAGCCCAATGTGACCCTGCCACTCAGAGAGAGGAGATTACGTCTGCAAGGCCCCATTAATAGTTAGCTAGCAGATACTGTGTGTCCATATTCTCTAGATCCCAAGCCCTTCCTGCCTTCCAATTCTGCCTCTTTTTCTATTGGTTAATACATTACAGGTGATCCTTCCCAAGAACCCTTGCAAACCTAATCATGTTGTATTCAGATAGCCCTATATAGATGAAGGACCTGAGACACTCAATTTTCATTGAGAGAAACCTCACCTGGAAGAGGCTGGGCAATGAGTCTGAGGATGCCCAGTTAAAGGTGTCCAGCTAAGAATGCACAGCTAAGGATGCCCAACTAAGGTTGCCAGGCTAATGGTGAACAGCTAAGGATGCATAGCTAAGGGTGCCTAGCTAAGGATGCACAGTTAAAGGTTCACAGCTAATGGTATCTGGCAAAAGATGCCCAGCTAAGGGTGTACAGCTAATCAGAGCAGAACTAGGGCCCCATCCAGCCAGGCTTTCTGGTTCTGTCTCTGCTCTACTGAGCACATGACACCTTTTATGAAAGATCAAAATCAATGCCTATCCATGTCCCAAGGTTCCAAAATAATTTCTGTGAGACCGAAACAGGAAAAATATACCTTGCAGAATAAGGGTTCTGTTTATCATTAAGGCAGTTAAGAGTGAGTTACTGCTTGTCCTTTGCTTGTTTGACCCATCTGCACCAGATGTGCTTGATCACATGTGGACGGGAGGTACATGGGCATGAAATATGTCAGGATGTGTGTGCTTGCTCCTCATTGGACCTGATGGGAAATGCAATGAATTATGGGTTTTTCCGACAAAACATGATTTGTGGGTGTTTTCTAGGTATTCAGGGGTGGACCTGGCCAGAGCTCATCTACCTGATTAGTATCTAATTAGAGTTTGTTTCAAATTTGGCCCAAAATTGTGGAACTGGTTTTTCTCTCACAAGTCTCAGGATTAACTCTTACTTTTTTTTTTCTTTTTTTTTTCTTTTTCTTTTTTTTTATTGAGAATAAGAAAAAAAAGTTTCCGCCTCCTCCCAGCCTCCCATTTCCCTCCCCCTCCCCCCAATCTTCTCCCCCTCCCCCCCTCTCTTCTCCCCCTCCCCCCACTCTTCTCACCCCCCCTCTCCTATCCAAAGAGCAGTCATGGTTCCCTGCCCTGTGGAAAGTCCAAGGTCCTCCCCCCTACGTCCATGTCTAGGAAGGTGAACGTCCAAACTGGCTAGGCTCCCACCAAGCCAGAACATGAAGTAGGATCAAAACCCCTTGTCATTGACCTTGGCTTCTCATCAGTCCTCATTGTTCGCCGTGATCAGAGAGTCCGGTTTTATCCCATGCTGTTTCAGTCACAGTCCAGCTGGCTTTGGTGAGTTCCCAATAGATCAGCCCCACTGTCTCAGTGGGTGGGTGCACCCCCCGTGGTCCTGACATCCTTGCTCGTGTTCTCCCTCCATCTGCTTCTCATTGGGACCTTGGGAGCTCAGTCCAGTGCTCCAGTGTGGGTCTCTGTCTCTATCTCCATCCATCACCAGATGAAGGTTCTATGGTGATATGAAAGATATTCGTCAGTAATGCTATAGGATAGGGTCAGTTCAGGTTCCCTATCCTCAGTTTCCCAAGGGACTAACTGGGGACATCGCCTTGGGCTCCTGGGAGCCACTCTAGGTTCAAGTCTCTTGCCAACACTAAGGTGGCTCTTTTAACTAAGATATGTGCTTCCCTGCTCCCCTATCCGACCTTCCTTTATCCCAATCTTCCTGTTTCCCCAAGTTCCCCCAATCCTCCCCTTCTTACTTTTCTCTCCCTGTCCCCCCTTATCCCCAACCCACCCCACCCCCAAGATCCCAATTTTGTCCCCGGCAATTTTATCTACTTCCCTTAGCCAAGAGGATAACTATATGTTTTTTCTTGGGTTCACCTTCTTCTTTAGCTTCGTTAGGTTCACCAGGTATACACTCCGTGACCTTTATTTATGGCTAGAAGCCAATTATGAGTGAATACATCCCATGTTCATCTTTTTGGGTCTGGGTTACCTCGCTCAGGATAGTGTTTTCTATTTCCATCCATTTGCATGCAAAATTCGCTTTTTAAGCTTAAAATGGGTTGACCATATATAACATTTAAAGAGGTGAAAAGAAGGGTTAGGGTCTATAAAGCTGAGTAACTGACCTGAGTCAGTCTGTGCAAGCCAAACTAGGCACTTTCAATTAACCTTTAAGAAAAAGTAACTGTGGACATTGCGCCCATAGAGTTACTCTTGACACAGTGAAAAAACAATGTATATCTTCCTTGGTTACTGATGAATTTGTTACCTAATAAGGAAGACCCTTTTGTTTTGTTTTTTTTTTTCAATTTTAATTTTTTTTGATTTATTGATTTTTATTGAGCTCTACATGTTTCTCTAATCCCCTCCCTGCCTCTCTCCTTGCCTTTCCTTTTGAAGAACTATGTATGCCCCATGCTCCATTAGCCTTTAAACATTAGTGTTCTACTATTTTCTAGAATAAAGGCCACTAAACAATTGTCTGTAGAACATTTGGAGCCTATTGTAAGCAACAATTTTTTGAAACAGTTCCAGCTATTTGCTTGCATATGCCAATGGGTTCTTTTGATACCATACAGGCTACAAAGTTAAAATGCCTCACTAGTTGTTTCTTTGCAAGATGTTTGTCTACCCTAGCTTGAGAAGAAAAACGTTACAAGGTGTTCCTTTTTTTTTTTTTCTTTCTTTACTCTTTTGGCTCTTTGAAGATCTGCCACCAAGCTCCCAGATAATCACATGGAGTTTTATTCTTTTTTTTCTTTTTTCTTTCTTTCTTTCCTTTTTTTATTTTTTATTTTATTTTATTTTATTTTGGTTTTTTGAGACAGGGATTCTCTGTATCTTTGAAGCCTGTTCTGGAACTAGCTCTTGTAGGCCAGGCTGGCCTCGAACTCACAGAGATCTTCCTGCCTCTGCCTTCCAAGTGCTGGGATTAAAGGCATGCAAAACTATTGCCTGGCTTGGAGTTTTATTCTTACTTATGAATGTCCAGCCCTAGCTTGGCTTGTTTCTTGCCAGCTTTTCTTAAATAATTATTCCGTCTATCTTTTGACTCTGGGCTTTTACCTTTCTACATAACTTTCTTATTTTCTACTCCTTGGCTTGCTGTGTAGCTGGGTTGTGGGTCCCTGATGTCCTCATCTCCTTCTCCTTTTTCTTACTCCCCATCTTCCCTTCCAAGATTTCTCCCCTATTTATTCTCTCTGCCTGCCAGCACTGCCTATCCCTTCTCCTGCCTAGCTATCAGCTCTTCAGCTCTTTTGACAGCTATAAGTAATTCTAAAGACAGCATCCCCTCTCCTAATGAAGTTTGTCCTCAAATTAGAGACATTTATTAGGGGTTGGTTATAATGATATAGGGTTGGGGGTGGAAATTAAATAGACTCAGGGATCTCTTTTGTAAAAAAAAAAGGATTGGATGGAATAATAGGTAGATTAGTGTGAGCTTAGTCACACTAACAATAATAGTAACAGTGAGCATACTTGTGAGCTATTATTTATAGAAAATTTACATTGGTATAGGTTCTTGTATATTGATAAAAATTCATATTGTATTTGTTATCTTGAATATACTGCGATTTCTGTTTTCTACATTTGTGCACCTATGCAAAGTTATTTGTCATATTGTATGCATGCATATATCTACCTCTGCCTAAGTTATTTTGTATATTGATTCAACTTTAGAATATATTTGCCATATTGCACTAAACATTTATACCTCTGATCAAGATAGTGATATATTGTTTAATTTTCTTCATTTGTTGAACATTTGTTTAAGGATTATTTAATATTTTATTATAAAGTCTTAGTCTTTAACTATATAGGTATTAAGAAATATAGGTGAATAATCGTCTGTGTTTGTCATACTATAGTTAGACTAGACTAATCAGGTTCTTTAGATGCATACAAATTGTGTTCCACATAAATAGGTAATCTTCAACTACTTCAAAGAACAGTACAATATGGCATTTAAATAACTTAGGATTGATTCTCTTGACATGAGATGTGATTGCTCCTGGCAGCACCAATCTATTCCCAAGTTGAGTACTGAAAACACTCCACTTGCAGCTTTTTTTTTCTTGGCAAAACTGGCCTTTGGGCAAATAACTGCCCCTGCCTTGACCACTGACAAAATGCACAATGTCCAGACTGGACAAACAGGATATAAGCAAAAAGACTACAAAACCTTGCCAAGGCAAGGTAAGATGATTTTGAAAATTTTCCTGCCTCTAAAAATGGTCTGTCAGCTACTCTAGGTCTTAGCCAAAATTAGATGCCCCAACATTGCAAATGAGACTTTGGGTGATTGCCTAGTTAGCTGGTTGTCTCTGTCATTTCTTGCACCTTTTAGAAATTGCTTGATTGCACTTCCTGTTTGTTCAAGTAGTATTATTTCCCTTCTCAGGTCATTGTTAGGATTGAATACTAGATAGTCATAGTTACTGTCCTCTCATGACTTAGCCAAGCCATTTCTAATATAAGACTTAGACTCTTTAGGATAGAATAACTATTGAAACATTTAGTATATGTTTCTTACTTGATGTTGTCCATGATGGTTGTAATTCTAATATTTATACTTTATATTTGTTCTTATTGTGTATGATTTTGTGTTAGGCTTAGAACTTTCTTATTTAGACAAAAGGGTGAAGTGCTATGGGAACTCCTTCAGCCAATACCTTTAAGATACAAGCCCACTTTGCATGTGGTCTCATGCACTATATATGTAGACAAAAAGCATGTGCGGGCCCCTTGGCTCCTGGATTCAGTTCTGGTCCCCAGCACATGCAGAGGACTGTGGATCACTACCAATTCTGTGAGTTTACTCCCTAACAAATAAACTTTTATTATACTCTATTCAGGGCTAGTGTGGAAATATTTCCTATTGCAATAGCACTACCTATCCCTTCTTCTGCCAGCTATTGGCTGTTCAGCTCTTTATTAAGCCAATCAGGTGTTTTAGACAGGCAAAGTAACACAACTTCACAGAGTTAAACAAATGCAACACAAAAGAATGTCACACATTAAAACAAGTGTTCCACAGCAAAAACAAATGGAACACATCTTCAACTAATATTCCACAACAATGAGAGACATGAAGTCCTTCGTAAATCATATGAGGCCCACTGTGATCTGACCCTGAGTCCGATTCTAACACTGTGCCTCCCCTCCCAATGCTGGAGCTCCGACACTCCTCCACCACCATTGAACACCATTAACTGTTCATTTCACACCCTTCTCCCTTCACCTAAAATACCAGGTTCTTACTCCTCCTGATGAGCACCCTTCAAGGTTGCAAATCTTGTGAGAACTGAGCCCTCCACAGAGTATCTGTCACATAGGAAGCATGGTAAAACACAGCTGATGTTAAATACCCTTCCATTTGCCATAAAAGTTTTAGTTAATCAGTCTTCTTCTTCTTCCATATTTTAGTCTTATCTATGATATAGCAAAAATTAACATTACATTCCATGGAAACATTGTACACACAGAGTTTTGAGCACATTCTGAGGTACTGTGCCCATATGAAAGTTTGATATTTAAGGTTTACTTTTGCAAGATCTCCCCTCATCATTTCTCAGTCGAACCAAACCCTGACTGAATGAAAAGATAACAAAGTGCTGAATCTTGAGTATGAAAAACTCTAGGGGGCTTTGTCTTAGTCTAAATAGAGCAGAGCCAATTCTTATACCAGCATTCAGCATGTACCTTGAAATACTATCAATGTCCTTCACAAGTCACATAGCATCTCCATTATCCAATCCCTGGATTCATGAATGATTCTTTTACCCTTTTGTTTTAAACTAATTCCAACCTTTTTTTTTTCTTTATTTGTAGCACTGAATAGAATATTAGTCATGGATAGGCAGGAATAAAAAACACATGTTAAAAATACACACACCACGTGCACCAAGTGGATCAGTAATTTTAGGCTGCCATGCCTTTCATTAAGCACTTCTCAGGATTCCTGCAGTGTGAATAATAACAGAGTATCTGGTTTGCTTGTTACAGACTCGTGACCTGGAGCTGGAGGCATTCAGCAGAAAGCAAAAATTCTCCCAAAAGGGCTCATAGAGAAAACATCTGTGAAAATCTGGGCAGAAAGTCCTATTGCCAAGTAGAGCTGCTTTTGTGTACTATCTACTCATGCTTAACTATGTAACTGATCACACAGAGGCCAAGTAACATAGTGAGATGCATCCAAAGCTGCATAAAACGGTACGCCAAGTCCAACTGTCAAACTGCAGATCCCAGTCAATACAAGTTTTGGAGCTGACATGAAAAGAAATGCCTTCTAATTTCCAAAATTATAGGATACATAAAGAAAAAGAAGTGTTTTTATAACATATTTTCAAATCAAGATGAGGAACATAAAATCCTTGAGAGCCAGAAATAACAAAAGGATACCAAGTCAAAGAGCAACGGAAAAGCTAAGACATAGATGTCTCTCTGGCCATCAACAAAGTCATGGAACCTAAGAGCCTGTATTGGGGATGCAACATCCCATTAACAGGAGCTGCCTGTTTGTCTAGGTTGCAAATGCCATAAGCAGAGGAGTTTACAACACAAGCTCAAAAATAAGGTCAAGAAAACACCTCTTGGTATGCCATACCCACCTCACAAATAAAGAAAGCAAAATTATCCTTTGAAATATTCACTATGAAACACAGAAATGATTGGTAGTTTTGAGTCCCTTACCTTCTTCACAAAAACCACAGCTCAAATCACATTATAAAAATTTCCCTAAGTGATACCCTCTAGAAAGAAAAAATGGGTTTGTGTTTCATGAGCATGGTCTTTCTTTCTCTTCTGTGTCTATTAATTCTTTACTTTCATCATATTTTCCTCCTTTCCCTGCATTTAGGGGAGATAAGAAAAGAGGGAGAAAGAAAGCACAGCTATACCATGATTTTCTGAGTAAATTGAACAAAAGTAATGTCATAAACCAGGTTAAATACCATTAATGAGCCTCTCTGGGGTCACAGAGTCCATGAAGAAGCTTAAAAGCTCCTGCAGCATGGCCAAGGGGGAAAGTGGGCACTGAGTCTAATGGGATTCTATCTCAGTGGTGGAAGCGTGGCTAAAAACAGTGCTTGCAAGTGGAGGCTCTTGAGATGAGGAAAACAGAAGGCCATCTCCGGAGTGGAAAGCCCTGTCCTTATAAGTCTTGATTCCTTCCTCCTTCCACCCTCCTTTCTTCCCCCACCTTTTGGTTCTCTAACACACAATAGAATGCTGCAAAATAATCAAGACACAGAGTTTTCTGATGTCTATTCAGTCCCATGTATCCTAACATGTGAGCTGCAATAAACAAAAAACTTAGGAACATTGCCTTGCCATTACATATAAATAACAGAGAAGCTGTGGAAGGTGACAGCATGATCTTTACATGATTTCTATGACCAGTATCATACCTACCTCACAAATGAATTTATTTAATCAAGACTTAAAGGGTGCTCTAATATGTGCCCATTTGTTTAGTATGCCCAAGACACTGTGTTTGATCTCCAGCTCTGAAAAAAAAAAAATAACTGAAGTTAGGAAGTTGTGACTGTTGTGTGACCTTTCCTTGGGAGATGTGAACGAATGTGTACTCACCAGAGAGAAGGAACAGACAACAGAACACAACGAGCTTAGTCAACCGGTGAGTTATTGAGGCTACTTTCAGGAGCATGACTCAAAGGCAGTGACTTGGCTGAAACACCCACACCATCATATGTGATGACTCATGAGCTATGCATCCACAAAGCTCCTTGAACAACCTGCAGGCAGCCTGGCTGACTGGATAGCCTCTTGTCTCTGGCAGGGTCACTGCTTGTATAACCTTGGAGAAGGCCTTCTTGAACGTTGTTCAGATTCAGAAACTTCCTGAATCCTGTAGGGTGTTTACAACTTGAGCACTGTGAACTTCATATATTCTCTGAAACCTAAGGATCTCAGGGGAAGATTGTTGTGCAGTAATAATTATGTTCGTTATCTCATAATACTGAACAACTGTCAGGCTAGATCACAGCTCTCTGTCTTTCCCTGAAAAAGAGAGACCAGGGTGATGGCCAATAAGGAGGTAGACAAGAGTCATGAGTATCTTCCAACCAATAACTAAGTGGGGGAACCACAAAAAAAAAGGCTTCAACAGGAATGTTGGGAGATTTATTAGCTTGTATCCTGGCAACTGGGCAATTCCATTACCCACATCTCTGTGGTTTACACACACAACTTCTGAGACTCATTTTATGGTCTTAATTCTGTATCCATCAGTCATTTCCAAAACCCTTCTCACAATGACTCCAGAAGGTCTCCAATGACTGGCACCTTGGACTAGTAAGTTCAACAAGTATGCCTTGGCCATGTTATTCACCGCAGAGCCCTAAGATGCACTACAAATTCAGAGACCAGTGAGTGTTTTCTTGTTCTTGAGATGCAAGGTGTCAACTAGAGAAAATTCCATATGGTAAAAGCAAAAAAAAAAAAATAGCATTTAGCATTGAAGAGATTCAATTTTTCAGGAGGCAGAACTCAAGGGGTAACCTTTGCCATCTCCAGGCAGCAGGTTTCTCATGGAGGGCCAGACACCACCCAGTGGACCCTGTGTATCGAGCCACTGTGTTTTGCCTGGAAGAGGAACACCATGGTCTCAATACCCACATCTCCCTGGACATACTGGTTGTGTTTTTATAAGTCGTACAGCAGCAGAGGACAACCGTCCTGGTGCATAGCAGGTCAGTTTGTCCTCTAGCATAGCAGATGATACAATAGAAGTTGCAAAGCAACCTGAAATCTACCCTGGGAAAGGAAATAGAGACTCAAAGGTGTTGCATGTTAATATGGAAATCCATTCTTACTAAGTTAGGACATTGTCCTAGTTAACATACACTGTCAACTTGACAGAGTCTAGAGTCACCTTCATTGGCTTGGGCAAAAAAAAAAAAAGCCATGTTTAAGGAATTGTTTAGATCATATTAATTTATGTCTGTGTCTATAGAGGTTTGTCTTGTTTATTCATTCATGAAGGTGCCTCCCACCATGGGCAACACTTTCCTCAGGTAGGTGTCTTGGGCTATATAAAAATGACAGGTAAACATGAACCAATAAGCAAGACAAAGAGAGAGCCAACGGGCACTGTTCTTCCGCCGCCTGCATCCATGTTCCTTCCTCAAATTACTGCTCTGAGTTCACTCAGGGATGGAGTGTAACCTGGAAGTCTAAGCCAAATAAACCCCTTCCTCCCCCCAAGCTGCTTTTAGTTAAGGTGCTTTATCAAAGCAACAGAAAAATAACTAGAACAGACATGAACACATTATTGAATAAGAAAAATATTCCACATCAGAGAGGTGTGATGAAAAGTCAAGCATGTGCTATTTCAAGTTTTCTAAGCATCAAAACTACTTTTAAATGTTTAAAGAATTTAGAATTTTCATGACAATGAGACACGTCTGCTCCTAGCAGCACCAATCTACTTCAAGAAGAGAAAACGAGCACCAAAGAGGCTCCTTATGGAGTTGGCTAGCTATTTGGGCAAGAAACTGCTCTTGCCTGGACTGTTTGATATTATGTTGTATAAACTAGGCATGCAGGACCCACAGAGAAATGACTGCTGAACTTGCCTAAGGGTGAGACTGTCCTTCGGGGTTCCTGCTTCATGAAAGATTCTGCTAGACATTCTGCAGGACACAGAAAAAGAGTGACTGACAAACTGCCAATATAGGCAGAACTGTCTTTGAAATTTCCTGTTTCATGGAAAAGTCTGCTGGAAATTATGGGCCTGTAGGCTGAATATGGATGCTCTAATGATACAAAAGAACTTTGGGTGACTGCCCAGGCAGAAAGACGACTCTGACAATTCTAGAGTTTTGCAAGTTGCTTACAACGCACTTCCTGTTTACTTAGGTAATATTATATCCTTCCGGAGTCTTTGATGGAGTTGAAGAATAGATAGTTATAATTATAGTTTTCCTTAGTTATGTTAAAAGATAAAGTAGATATAAATATTATAACTCTAATACTTATTTGATACCTGGTTTGTTATATGTAATTTTACTATGTTAAAAGTTAAAATTCTGATTTTTATTTAGACAGAAAAGAGGAGGTGATGTGGGATTTCCCTCTGTATGCTGTGAATACCACTGGTTAATAAAAGAAAACTGTCTTGGGTCTGTACAGGGCAGAATACTGGTAGGCGGGGAAAACTAAACTGAATGCTGGTGTTGAGAGACGCCATGGAGCTGCCAGATAAGAAAGACACAAGCCACCAGCTGGAACCTTGCCAGTTAGGGCAGCTTGGAACAAACAAGCATTTTCTACAACAATTCACATGGACTAAATCAGGAAAATCACCCCAAACATAGCAGTGATGATTTCTTTCTCCCTGTTCTAATATGACCTCTTCTATTTCAAATGCAAATGCCAAGTTTTAGTATATAGGTAAAAAGAAAGCCTTATGGTTCATTTTTTTTCCAGCTTGACACAAAACTAGACATACTTGGGAAGAGAGAATCTCAAACAGGGTCTGTAGACCTATTTGCAGAGTATTTCTTGATGACTGATGGATAGGAGAGGGCCCAGCCTCATGCTGTCTATTTAACAAACTGAAATTCTATTTTCACAGGGATGGTGGCATTGGACTAGAAGTCTGAAAAACCACCCACTCTCCCAAATCAGTCACCCCAGCTATATAAATGTGTCATTTTCTCCTGGACAAGGCTATTATACTGTAACAAGAAAACAAGAACTTCAGCTGAAATTTTTCTCACAAATAATAAAATGAATAATCATAAAGTAAAAGAAAAACTGTAAATAAGTGAACACTGATTACAGAGTCATGAGTTCAGAAAGTCAAACTACTAAAACTCAAATTATAGATAAGACAAGGATAAACAGGTATATAGAGGAAGGTAATATCATAGCTTAAAGTAAGTCCCATTATAAGAACTATTCATAATATTAATGAGTAGCATTGAAGAAAACAACAAAGAGAATTAAAATATTAAACAAAGGTTAGAGAGGAACTGGTATGAACGAAAAACTGGCTGTCAGCACAGGGTTAATGGAACCTCAAAGAAGACAATACAATAGCAGAGCTCATATTTCAAGTGTCATTCAACCAAGCTTTCCAACTATTTACATATGCTCACGCATTACATGCTAATTAAAAACTGAAAGGGAAAATATCCAAAAGTAAAAAGAAAATGTGAATCTGCATTATTAATATGCACATTCATAGAATCAAAAAAGACTTGATAAAACTAGTCTGAAAAAGATCAGATTTTAAACTTACATCAGCTAAACTATTAAAATGTCATCGTGGGTTGTCGAATGGGCCACTCCTCCCAGAGGACTTATTGACAGTTAGTGGTTGCTGGGAAAGGATAGTCATTCTCCTCCTCGGGGTAGCCACACACCAACTGCCCATGCACAGGTAAAAGAGCCCTTACTCATGCAAACAGCCTAATTAAACTCAGTCACACACAGAGGAAAAAATTTGCTGGGAAGAGGAATAATGTCAGGTGAGTAAGAAGGGATGAGAAAAGGTAAGATTGAGGTTAAATTTACCAAAATTCATTACATACATGTGTAAAATTATCAAAGAATGTTTAAACCTACTAAAATTTAATATCTAAAATAATCACCCTCAGGCCATCCAGAATTAATCACTTTCAAGAGCAAGAGAATTTGAGTAGCATATTACTCCGAATCAACAATGCAAGACAAGAGTTAAAGGACATTTATAATAAACTTGAGAAAAAGAACGCGCAAGTTAATAATTTTATATTCAGCTTTAATCTTATAAGTAGAAAGCCCGTGGAACTTTCATTTAAATATCCAATAACTCAAGGGTTCTCTGCCCATAGTCCTTTTCACAGATGAGTTCTAGCCGCTAAAAGGGACTGCAGAAATGTAGCCCACACATAATCACCTCCTAACTAATATGGATAAGGAGGACAAAGCAGCCCACCTCCACACCAAATATGTGGGTTCTACATGGTCGCCTTCAAACACATGGGTCATACATATTCTTCTCAAGTTTCAAGCAATTTTCAAAAAGTAAGAGTTGAATTTGCTACACACTGAGCCATGTTCTAAGCCCATGGGGGTGACTCAATCAGCAGATAATGAAAGCATTTGAGGTCCTGGGCTCCTGGAAAGAGGATAAAAGTTGGGAAGAGAAATGACACCCCATTTCCTTTTCTCCACATTACATTTTTCTTGCCTGATTTTTTTCTCTTTCTTCATTATTACAACCCCAAATTGGGGGAACAGAGGCCTACCCTAATTGGTGATAGACCCTAACTCACCAGCAGCTTGAAGCCAATTACTGTACCAGAAGGGACACATGGACACCTTCAGACTAATAGCAGAGAGAAAGAAAACCACTAGGTGGGGGGAAGGCAAGATTCAAACCCAATGAAAACCCAGTTCCCCAGTGACTCAGCAGTGCCCAGCTCTGAGACCTCGTCTCTACCCAGGATATCTACAGTGTTGGACAAGAAACTTTACTTTCCCTCTGCCCTGAGCCATTTTCCTGCCTTTTCATTCTTTAACTGACAGAGAAAACGAACCCATCTGTCAGCCGATATCACAACCTTCTAAGTGCTTAGAGTGAGAACATGTTGTGGGGTTGAATACTAAAGCTATTGCTGACATGTACTGTGAAGATGGGCCTGGGACTCCTGAGTCTGCTTTAATGTGTCCAGACTGCTTGCTTGGCGTGGTTCCTAAGCAGCACAGCAGTACAGCTTCCACTATTTCCACGACATCTCCATTATGCTGGATGTTCTGAGTAATTCAGAGATTATCTGAAGTCTATGTGGGGATACCACTCTAAATCAAGGTAAGCTAATTTTCTAAATATCAACTTGGCTGAATTACATTGTTTTAATGAGGTTTGTTTGCTTGTTTGTTTAAAAGCAGCTGCAACTTTTCTCCATAAATTGCATCCACACATGAAAACTCTTGGTAAGGCAATGGCCTCCTTTCTTCTACTTCTCCTCTTCCCTCCATTCAGGTCACTTTTTTGCCCACCACTGGCTTGCTTCTTCCACATCCTTTTCTCTTCTCTCTCTCTCACAGCTGTTTACTATCATGGTGAGTTACCAAACGTGTCAACACACGACACACCCAGAACATAGCCTCTCAGAGCACTCCACCCACTATCTGGCTCTCACATTCTTTCTGCGTCCTCTTCTGTGGTATTTCATGAGTCTTCTTGACGGTGGAGGTAATATAAATATCCCAATTAGAGCTGAGCACTGAGTCCCTTCTCAGCACTTTGAGCAGTTATGCCTCTCTCCACTGACTCTGTCCCGTGCAAGTAACTTCTCTGATCAAGGTTGAGAGCAGCCCAGGCTTGTGGGCACAGCATAAATGGTAAGAAGGCAATTTGACAACATGACAGTTCAGCAAAACAAAAATAGCAAATTCTAACCTAGGGCCCATGTTTACCAGCTATAGGCTTTTGACTAAGACAACAGTACCAGGCATGAAATTCCTTCCTATGGAGTGGATCTCCAATCCAATCAGAATGCTGTTGGTTACACCCACAACTGCTGCACCAGCAGATACCTCTTCCTTAGCAGGACAGTAATGTAGCAGGCAGTACTGGGTAAGACCCCTGGTGTCCTGTCTTACCCTGCAGTCCACAGTACCAGCTAGCACTATGAAAAGTGTCAGCAGGAAGTTCCCCCTTCTGTTGAGATTAGTTTCCCTATCACTATATCCTCCAGCCAAATTCGTGATATCTTCAGCAAAAGAATTTACCATGTAGTTATGTTGGCTAACCAAGGGCACTAGCAATAGCCTGTGCTGATTGGGAGAGCCCTAAACTTCCCTGAACAACAACTTGCAGAGATACCCCACGCCTTGGCCTGCAATTTTTACTTAGTAATCCATTTCTTCTGTGAGCATAGTGAGGACTTTCAAATACAAGTTCTGCACTTGAATACAAGAGTAATGTTTTCTGGTGTGCTTATGTTAAATATTCCGCAGCCTGAGAGCACAGATATACTTAATGTCCTGCACTAGAGTTCAGTGAAAGGCTAGTGAATGACAATGAGTTTTGGAGAGTCATCCAATCTAAGAATACAGAGAAGCATTTAAAGTGATCCTGAGTATGGACTGCTTCCTTCTAACACCGTTTATCAAGACCCACCATGGAACAAAGACTGAACATTTATTATCTCCTATTGTTCTCCTTCTTCTCCCTCCACCTCTCCCTCTGCCCACTCCACCCTCTCTCCTACTGTTTGCAGTGTTCTGTTCAGGGGTTTTGTTCAAAGTCTAGATATTACAACAAATGTACAATGACTCACACCTATAAGCCAGCATGCAAGAGACAGGGGTTCGGGGTGTCACAAGCTCGAGGTCAACCTTGCCTACACAGTGATTTCCAGGCCAGCCAGGGTTACTTAGCAAAATTTGAATTTGGTCTCCAAAAAAATTCAAAAGATAAATAAATAAATAATGTCCAATTCTTTTGACTTCCTTTAGATAGATACTTCTCTACAAATGTTTCAAATTCTTATATTGCAATTATCAAACAATTGGAATAACTGAGAATTTTCCAAGTGTTGAGCTTGTCATCTGGTCTTAGATCTAACTGTTAGAATAAATCTCAGTGTGGCCACATGCTTCTTCTTTGGACCTTGGTCCCCCCAATTAGCTGCTTCTATTTATTTATCACATGGTCCCCACGGATAGCACAGGATGTTACGGATAAAAGGAGACATGAGACAGAACTAATAATAGAGACTGAAGGCAATTATTTCCATAAGAAGCTGTTAATATGGAACCACTGCATTATTAATTACAACAGGGTGACACCAATTAAATTTTCATAGCAATTCCTGACACACTCTATGTCTGTGTAATATGTGCACTCATGACTGTTTTCTCATGGACCCTTCCTGTGAAAACACATGTCAGTATGTAGCCAAACTCTGAAATGACTTTCCAGACTTTCAAAGTGTTTAAATGAAGTATTAACTCTAACGTGTTTGTTGTCAATGAAGGTGGAAATGCCAGATATTGTTGCATATCAGATAAAGACTTTTCCCTTACACTAAATAATCGGCATTTAATCTTCAACTATATCCAAATAACAAATTTTACAGTTCAAATTTTAGAGGTCAAATATAAATAAAAATATATAAGTGTACACACACATAGAATTTTTAAGTGGAATAATCAATGTATCAATAAAGAAAGCTATTCAGTTTCTTACTTAGCTATGCAATGACTGTAATGATTCATCTTTATATTAGTCAGGGTTTACTCTCTAAAGGAATAAAACTGATAGACTGAACATGTGCAAGAGTGTGTGTGTGTGTGTCTGTGTGTGTGTGAAAGGGTGTTTTTGTATGTGTGTTTGTGATTTGAATGGTTTACAGTGCTCTGCTAGTTCAGTAGTGGTTGTCTCCTGACAGAAAGGACAAGAACTCAGTAGTTGTTTGGTCCACAAGACATGATGTCTCCATGGTCCCTCTCCAGGGCTGGAGTCCTGAAGATTCCTTGGGAGTTGCCGATCTTCAGTCTGTGTTGGAAATCTGAATAAGGTGGTTCTAATGCCAATGAGGAATAGATGACCCTACCAGTGAGAGGGTATGCAAGCAGGTCAAAAGCAAAACTTTCCTTCTTCCATGTCCTTTTATGTGGACTACCATAAAGAGATGTGGCCCAGATTTAGGGTAGGTCTTTCCATCAAGAAAATCCCACCCAGCTCCTTGGTTTTTAGTTAATTCCCTATATAGTCAAGTTGGCCACCAAGATCAAGCCATCCCAATCTCCCTTGTCAACTTGACTAGATTGTCAATAACCTAGGAGACATGTTTCTGTGTCTGTGGAGACATTTTGGTAAAGTTAAATTCAGGAAAGAGGACCCATTCTGAATGGTCCAGCATCATTCCCGTGGTTAGGGTCCCAGGCTGAATAAAAGGGACTAGGGAGACAGCAAACTGAGCCAACAGTATTTATCTCTTGCTATGGAATATTTGTTTGCACTGTGTGAAGATGTATTACTGTAACTGGTGTAATAAAGAGCTGAATGATCAATAGCTAGGAAGAATAGGCAAAACTTCGGGGCAGAGAGGACTCTGGGAAGAAGAAAGGGGGCATCAGTGACACATGGACAAAGTCAGACAGAGGAGAGGTAACCAAGCCATTTGACAGAATGTAGATTAATAGAAGCAGGTTAATTTGAGTTATAAGAGCTAGTTTGGAAAAAAAACTAAAAATTAAGGCCAAGCTTTCATAATTATTAACATCTCTATGTCATTATTGGGGAGCAGGTCATTCTACAAAGGAAAGTCTGACTACCTTTGAGAACGCTTGCTACAGTCACTCTCTGCTTCCTGACTGCAGACACAACATGACTAGCCTTCTTAGTCATGATGGATTATATCCCTTGAAGCTGTGCACCAAAATAAACCCTCCTCCATTAAGTCACTATTGGCAGGTATTTGACCACAGCAACAAAAAAGCCCACAACTAATTTAGTAACTAAAGGTCTGAGTAAGAAATGAGCTTCAGTCGCTGATGTCCATGTCCTCTCTCCCCATCCTTCTTCTTGGAATTCATGTTCCTTCAAGCCACTGTCATAACTCAGATAGAAGCAGCGTGCATATGTTAGACATGCCTAGGATCACAATCACCAAAAGTTACCTCATCAATTTATTCTCTCACATATTGGGAAGTGATGAAGGATGCTTAAAAGAAGTCCCACACTAGCTCAGAATTGAGAAAAATGGACGGTTATTTATTTAGGGGTAGACTCACAAATCAGAATCCTCTTCTGGAACAGAGAACAGAAACCAAATCCCACAGTTGGAAAAGAGGCTGGACACATGCTCTACATCAGCATAAATAGTATAAAAGGTCACACCCCAGTGGGCAGGTAACTACTGGCTGTAGGATTTCCTACAGCAGAGAGGAGCCTTCTGCTTGTTCATACTTTTGTCAATACTTAAAAGTGGCAACTTTTACCCTTACCGTGCTGGTAGATATGTAATGGCCTTGCTCTGTGGCCTGAATTCTTATTTCTCCGGTAGAAAATGTGACTCGATACAAGTGGCTCACCCTCTCATCCTCTTGCCTTCATGAAGCCTGTGCAAGTGCCTGGGCTTGTTCTCTTGTATTACCTTTTCTTTCAGATTTCTTTATTTGCTTAATTCAAACCCTTTGAAGGTGTTTGTATTGTGTCTTCTTTCATGCTGTGATCTGCTTATTCATCCCCTTCCTAGAAACTAAACTATTGTCTCCTCAGCTTCTTTATTTCCCAGCTGCTGCTTCTTGCCAGGTTTCTTAGAGACTCAACCTGTAGGCATGTAGCTAAGGAACTGATTGACAACTTGAGAGGAATTTGTATACCAAGCGTGGGGCTCCTGCTTGTAGACGAATCCTCACTGAGATCCAGATAGCATACAGATCCTCTGTGGCCTGAACTCAGACTTTTGTTCTAACAAAGAGAAACAACCACATTCTGATTCATTTCCCAACAGAAGGCTTTTAGGTGTAGGAAGTCACCGCCCCCAAACACTTGGCCATGAATCCATTTTTCCATAAGCAGCCCTGACACCCTCATCCAGTTTATGCTTCTGTTCACTTTATTAATTAGAGCAATGGTCTGTGTCAGAATACCTGGGACCAGGCATTGTTAAAACTAGAACAAGGGCCAGCGAGATAACTGAGAGGGTAAAGCCACCAAGCCTGACAGTGTGAGTTTGATCCCAAGACCCACATGATGGAAAGAAAGAAACAATTCCAGTAAGTTTTCCTCAGACCTAAGTGCATGTGCAAGTACGTGTGTGCACACACACACACACACACGTGTGCACACATACACACACAACACACACAAATAAACTCATAATTTTTAAATAATTTTTAAAATGCAGAAAAGGCTGTGCTAATGTTCCATTCTGACAACCTCTCTTCACATATGGGAATAAGCCACACCGAGAGGTTAAAACAGATCCAAAACCTCTAATTCCTTATTATACACACAAGCTCCTACACCTCAAGCTTCACCTGGATCCTCCAGTGTCTCATCTTGCCATTCTCCTCTCATCCCAAGAAGGGTTTGAAAGTCCCTCATGAGGGTGTCTGGCCACTGTCACAGAGTGACAGCCCTATCTTCCTATGCTCTAACATCCCAATTCTCGGAAAGATTATCTTCATGAGTCCTGTGGTTGCTTCATCAAATTTAAAAACTGTTTTCCTCACTGCTCTCCCTGTCTCTGAATGGATAGTAATAAGGATTTCTTCTCTGGCTCAGTCCAGAGTGTTTGTCTTATTAGCTCAGGAATTCTGTCACAGCTAATTCATTCAGAGTAAGAATTGATGGCTCAGGGCTCAGCTCTGAAAATGGAGCCTCAACTCATTAAAAAGCAAACAGACCCAGCAACACATTTATCTATATGTTCACCACTATGGAATAAATGTCCAGCAAGCAAGATATATATGCAGCAAGTGCCACATGAAAGGGGCTTTCTTTTATTTCTGAAGAAAGCAATTTAGCCTGAAAATTCATTCTCTTCCTCATGAAAAGTTACCAATAGGGGATGTGAATCATAATTCTTCTTAGGAAAGGATGGATACAGGGGGTAAGTCCACTAAGGGGAAAAGGGAATTCATAGTAATATATCTGATATTTCCTGTGAACTAAGCATTTCCTGTCTTTTCTCTCCTCCTTAGTGGAGGCACCATCATCCTCAGATAAGAAACCAGCCTGTGATGAGTCACCACCCCTAAATCCATGATGTCATCAGAAAAGCATGTTTTCCTCCAGTGTCTACTCCTTCACAACTCCTTTCTTTGCAGTTTTGTTTCCAGATAGGTTCTAATGTAGCCCTAGCAGACTTGAATTGTTGATCTGAGCTCCTGCCTCTACCTCCCAGATGCTGAGATTATAGGTGTATACCTGCACATCTGGCCTGCCTTACTTTTTATTCCGGTCATTAAAAAGCAGTTCTTGGTCATCTGCCCTGATTTGAACATATTAAACACAAGAAAAAGTGTGATAATTGAGAGAGATGAAGCACTTATGTCAACAAGGCTTAAGGAAAAGCATAGAAAAAACCAACTGTCTAGCGAAGAAATGCAACATTTAACGTCCTGATAAATGTTATTGGAGAAAATAAAACAGAAAAACAAAGCTAATTGAGATAACAGGGTTTCTACGTAGCTTTGGAGCCTGTCCTGGAACTAGCTTTTATAGACCAGACTGGCTTCGAGACAACAGCTTTTTTACTGTGTTTAAGATGGTGAAATGGACCCAACTAAATAAAAACTTACAGAAAAAAAAGCTCTCTTAGCAGAATGAATGCAAAGGTCCTGGGGCAGTGCATCAGCTGCATATGTCCAGTGCCCGGGGCAGAGCATCAGCTGCAGATGTCCATTACCTTTGTGTTTTCCTTTTTTTTTAAAAAAAAAAAAAAAAAGCCTGAGACTATCACTCATACCTGAGGTCATTCATTATAGTTTACTGAGATACAAAAAAAAAAAAAAAAAAAAAAATGATTGAGGGCTGGAGAGATGGCTCAGCCGTTAAAGGCGAGGCTCACAACCAAAATACAACTGAATGTTAAGAGAATTTCCAAAGTTGAAACTCTTCCAAGAGGCAGTCAAGCCAAGAAGAAAACTCAGCCACAGGCTGCTTCTCCCCCATTCATCTTGCCTTGTCTGGTGCCGTTGAAGACATTGCTAAGACACTCTTGATTCCCAGCACAGAAAATCCCCAGTGTACCACTGTGCCATGCTCCAATGCTTTGTGAGTTGAATTCTAGGAACTGAGACTGCATTTCCCCCAGCAACAACAATGTAATTGTACATTAGACCCCTAGGCTTAGTCTACAGAGCATGCCTACCTTCTAAAATGCTACTAATCAGCTATAAATTAGTGATGAATCACAGACTCTTGTTACCCAACACGGGACTAAACGGGAGAAAACACTGAGTTAAAGGTGATTTATCTTGAACGGCATTGTATAGAGAAAGCCAAACACAAGAATGATGATACAGAAGGGACATTTTAAAGTGGTTTTCCTGGAAACTCTTGAAAATTGTGGTAGAGAATGGAGTAAGTGGATTGTTACTCTCTCCTTCATGAACTGGCCTTCTTGTTTCTTGTGGAGTTGCTGTCCTGATCTTTTTCTGTTGTGTAATCATTTGTGATTTAAAATGGTTGACCTAAGGTTCTGCCTGAGTTTTGATAGCCTTAGGAGCTCGTGTCGGGTGCAGGAAGAGTGGATGTAAGAGATGTAGAGAGAGCTATGTCAGTCATCTGCAACTGGCATGCATCAAAATTGTTTGGACTGTGGAAATCCACTACTGAGCCTCCTGCTCGGCACTCTGATCTGTAGGCCTGGGATGAGGGTGAGACCACATTTCTAACCAATTCCTAGGTGATGCTGATACTGTCAACACCAGGACGATGCTGGGAAAACTGTTACAAATACAAAGAGGTAAAGCCAGAAACGTCCATAAAATCCTGCCGCAGACTGGACTGCTGACGGCCCTGCCAGGCTGGATACTGTCTTGATGTTCAGGGAAGGATGTAACCAGATACTTATTGCACCGTGGGTGGTTCGATAGGACCCACCTATCTGTGTCCCGAGATGTCTGGAGGCAGTAGTGGGATACGTAGATTTTCCATATTAATAGCCTTTCTTCTTCTGATCCAAAAATTAATTTCAGGATTGTCTGACATCAGGTGGAAGTTGGCCTTCTAGTTCACAGTTATGCCACCTCATACTCAACTGTCTATACTTGGTGCCTACTAATTAAAAAGCACTGGCATGGCTTAGAGAGATTCCTCAGTGGTTAGGAACACTGACTGCTCTTCCAGAGGACCGGGGTTCAATTCTCAGACAACTCACAACTGTCTGTAACTCCAGTTTCAGAAACACCAACACCCAAAATGCAGCCAAAACACCAATGCACATGAAACATAAATTAATTTTTAAAAAGGAACAGACAAGACATGCAGAGGAAGCTAGCTCGGTAGCTGCTCTAGTTGCCCTCTGTTGCTGTAATAAACTGCTCTGACCAAGAGCTCCTTGAGGAGGAAAGGGTTTCTCTGGCTCATGCGTCCAGGTCACAATCCCTCGTTGAGGAAAGTCAGGGCAAGAACCGATGCCAAAAACCATGAGGAATGCTGCCTACCAGCTCAGTCTTTGGCTCATGCTCACCTACCTTTCTAATAAAGTCCAGACCAAACTGGAGGAGCTGAGGAGAGTGTGTGCTGTCCACGGAGGGCTGGTACCTTCCACATCCATCATCAACCAAAACAATCAGAGACAAAAATGTCAAGGAACCTGACCTCGGGGATCCCCCGGTGAAGATTCCCTCAGAAGGTACTGGGCTCTGTCAAGGTGACAGCTAAGGTTTACAAGGATAGTGACACAGACCTATAATTCCAGTGACTCAAGAGGCTAATGCAGGAAGACTGAGCTTTCCACTCCCATCTGTACAGCTCATTGAGTCTCAAGTGAAACAAGAAGAGGCATATGTCAGGCATAGTGAGTAAAGCCTATGATTCCGGCTAACTGGGAGTCTGGGGCCAATAGATTGCATGTTCAAAGCTGTTCTTGGATACAGAGTGAATTTAAGTTCCTACTGAAGGCAAAAGAAAGCTGGGAATCATGCAGTAGCAGAGCACTTGCCTCACACTGTCAAGGTCTGGGCTCAGTCCCTATTACTGAAAAACAAAAAAACAAATATGTGAGACATGATCGAGCTCTTGCTTAGCATGTGGAAGCCCTGGGTTCAATTCCCAATACTATAAAAGAGAGAGGGGGAAGAAAGAGGGAGAACCAAAGAGTTCATCTAAAGGGAGACATAGTTAGATACCCAAATAGCTAAAGGATCCTAAACAACACTGCATAGATTGCATGGTTCACACTTAGGTTGCCCCCAAGTCCCAAAAGTAATCTCCAGAGCTTAACAGTCATCACTGGTGTAGACCTACGGAAGGGTTGGTTTCAATCCGATGAAAGTGGGAAAAAATATGTGGAAGACCAGATATCCTTATTACTCTTCAGAACATTCTAAGAGCACTTCTTCAAGCAGGTCAGGCACCTACAATTGTCAAACTTTAAAACAATGGACAACAGCTCCAAAAAAGAAAAGGGAAGTGGCTTTGCACTTACTTTTAAAAAATTCTACTGAATGCAGTTTGTTTACTACATCTTATGAGAATTGAACACTGTGTATTAAAAACATCTATTGGTAGCTTAGTCAGCTGAAATGAGAGAGGCTGCCCATTCATATTTTAAAGGCAGCTTCACTCTGTGAATGAATTTTTTTCTAAAGGTTTAAACAGAAATAATTTGGGACTTAGTGATAGTACAGAATTTAAGGACTCCTATTACTATTAGAGAAGACCCAAGTTGAGTTCCCAGCGCCCACATCAGGTATCCCACAACCACACATATGCACGTTTGTGCACACATACACACAAATGAAAAAAATCTTCAAACAAATAACTCTCCTGATGCTATTTAATTCACAAGAAGATTTAGAAGAGGGGGGATGAATACTTGGCAACACTAGAAGAAAGAGGTTAAGTTAAATACCACTGCCCATGCCATTTTAAATAAAGATAAAGCATCACAATAGGAACGACATAAAGAAAGATGAATCAATTTGTAAAACTGTTGTTTATAGCCAACTTAAAAACTTCCTATCATCTGTCAAGGGATTTAGCAGCCAGCAAGGATGGCACAGGCCTTGCTCCCCCGTCAGGACTGACCTAAGGACCAAGAGTTGCCCACGGATAAGCTGGAGATACACTTTGTCTTCTCAGCAGATTGTATTACCTGTAATACATCATTTTAATGAAACGCATTTCACGTATGCATTTCCCTGGAGGAACACTGGGAAAAACAAATGCACACTATGGTTTGTCACAGCCAGCTCACACGGTATTTATAGCAAGCAATGTTTTAAATGTCCTATAGTAGACATTGGTACGCTCGGAACTTTACGGAGAACTTAACACAAGTATGAGCCTCTAACCCCTCAAAGAGGGGCGCTGCCCTAGTTACAGTTCCTATTGCCATGATGAACCCTCATGACCAAACACAGCTTCAGGGGGAAACCTTCGGCTTTCACAGTCCATCACTGAAGGAAGTCAGGATAGGAACGCAAACAGGGTAGGAACCTGGAGGCAGGAGTTAATGCAGAAGTCATGGAGGATGCTGCTTGCTAGCTTGCTCCCTATGGATTGCTCAGCCTGTTTTGTTTTGTTTGTTTGCTTGCTTGTTTGTTTGTTTGTTCTTCCATACAGGGTTTCTCTATAGCTTTGGAGCCTGTCCTGGAACTAGGTCTTGTAGACCAGTCAGTCTGTTTTCTTGAAGAACCCAGGACCATCAGCCCAGGGATGGTCACAATGGGCTCGACCTTTCTACACCAATCACTAGTTAAGAAAACGCCCTACAACTAGATCTTATGGAGGTGTTTTTCTCAGCTAAGGTTCCGTCCTCTCAGATGACTTTGGCTTATAACAAGCTGACTAAAAATGATCCAGTACAGAAGTATATATCATCCCCAGACTGATAATCTGAACCTCCAAGAAGCTAAGTAAGTTCCACAAAGCCAAAGAGCTGGGAAGCGGGTTGTGGAGACTCAAAGGTGGCAATCGTGTTAAATGAGTGACACTTATTTATTATCCACCCTCAGATATCCCCAGTACCCGAGTAAACGGGCAAGAATGGTGCACATGCTTGCAATTCACAGGGCCAGGGGAAGGGAGGCAGAAGGATACCCAGGACTTTAATAGCCAGCCTGGCTTGACAAAATGTGTTGTTTGTTTGTTTGTTTGTTTGTTTGTTTTTTATTCAATTCAGTAGCTTCTCCTTAAGCAACTGCTTCCTAGTGGGCAATTGCAATTGCAACTCCGCAGCTACCAGCAGCTGTTTGGTTGCACTGGCCACAGCCAGGTGGGAATTCTATTCCCTCAGGCACTGGCTCAATCACAGCCGCCAAAGGATTCAAAGGTTGAGGTGAAATTCTGCTTGCCCAGCGAGGCTGAAGAGCATGTAGCAAAACTTCTCTCCTAGCTCACGTCGCCCCCAAAACACGGCGTCCTTCTTCTCGGCCCCCACTTAATAACCCTAGCTACCCACAGTTCCTCCTTACCGCTATTCCACAAAAAAAAAAAAAAAAAAAAAAAAGTGCTTGAATATACAGGCTCTTCACAGGCTCTTGATCAAGACCTTCAGCGATCCTTCTTCCCAGATGCTTGGCTATTGAGATTGTTTTCCCCATCTCTTCCACCCCTAATCCATTTACCTCCCTCTACCTTTTGGGTTTCGTTTCTTTCCATCAATAGCCATGGTAACGACCACTGATGAAACCTAAGCCAGGCATTTCAAAAGCATCTTGAAGCCCGGGGCTCTTGGCAGCATTTTCCATGGGGCAAGACTGTGACCGCGCAAACAAAGTAGCACTCTTCCTCTTCGTTCTCATTTCTTTCCCACCGGCTTATTGGCAGCCGCGACCATTTGTGAAGCTTGGAGATGATTGGCTGGTACATTTATATTCATAAACTGGCAGATCAGTCTCTCGGTATTTCGGAGCACGCCTGCACTGGAAACTGTTGGATTAGTCTCCTCGTGCCCTATTAACCCTTACCTAAGCACTAAGCTTTCACCATACACGCTTCGCTGTGCGATTTTTCTGGTCAATGTCTATCTTAAGTAAACCGGATCCTTTGGACCATAATGCTCCCTCTGGCTTCCAATCTACACTAAAGATTCAGTGAATTTCACCACCATGGGACGCTTCGAATTTCCCTGCTGGACTGTAAATACCAACAGATGTGACAGTGTCACCCTCTGGCAGACTTCATTCCATGTTTCCTACATAAACACAGTCCTGATTAGATTCATGAATTTCTGAGCTCACCCAAATTGAATACCTAATTACTCGGTGCATGATTTCAAATCAAAGGAGAGTGTGAGACAATGAGCCTCTGTCTGGAACACTTTTCTCCACAGAGAGTGTGCAGAGACCAGTATGTCGTGGGCAGGTCACATGCATTTGAGGGTGTGGCTATAAACAGCACAGACATCTTTTTAACTTAGTCGTATTTTCAGTGACCTCATTTGTTAGCAAATGGCCCCCTAATTAAAGTGACCAAATTTATGCTACACTTTCTCCACAAATGCTAATGACCTTTTAACGGGTTCAAATCTATCAACATACTTCACAGGCTCAGAATGCAAAAGCATGCTTGCTTTGTAGCTCCTTGACATTTTTTTTGGGGGGGGGGATCAGGTTTTTAAAGCTTTTTTGTGTGGAGGTGCTAGGGATCCTCCCCCAGGGCCTTGAGCATAATAGACAGGTATTCGACCACTGAGCTATGCCTCTAGCCCTAACCTCAGTTTTAACAAGCTTTTGGTAGTGGTGTTTTGTTTGAGACAAGGTCTTATTGGGCATCACAGACTGGCCTCAATCTCACAGTCCTCTCCCCTCAGCCTCGCAGGTGCTGGGATTACTACTGCCATGAGCCACCACACATGGTTTTACAGTTGATAATTTGTGAGCGCCTATCAAGGTACAGGTTTTGAAGTTTTCATCGAAGAGCTTGCTCCTTCTTCAACCTTAATTTATGAATAGGAATTAAATCTCAGAGAGATTGACTGGTTCCATTGACTATGCAACAAGGCAGGAATGGGACCAAATCCTGTGACTCTTACTTGGGGCTGTGTCAGTTACCCAGAACTTCAGTCACCTATAAGGTGCATAAGCATCAGTGCCATTTGACATGGGCACCCCTGGGCACTCCTAACCCCCACATTTCTTAGCTCTGCACAAAACTTCTATTGAATCTTGGTGCCTTTAATCTCTTTTTAAATTATCCATAATCACGTTGAATTTAAATGCCTCCTTACCTCAGTCACTTCTGCATTTGCCCAGACTCACTCTCCGTGAGTCTGTAAACTCTCAGTTCCTGTAAATCTGCTTCTAGTTCTTCAAGTGGACCTTGGAATCCACCAATCTTGTGTAGACCTTGAAACAAAAAGACAGCAGCTAGCATCCAAGGCCAAGAATGCATGTACTCACAAAGTATGCTAACTGACCAAGTTTACATCATATTATTCCTGGGTTAACCTTGCATAGACCTCATCTGCATTCCCTAGCACACTGTTCGAACTCTATTCTAAGTCTTTTCTTCTGAAGCTCCCAAAACTGCCCCTCAGGCTTATCTAGAAAATGAACCCACCTTCTGATGTGCTCAGGACACTGAAGTCCTTTGTTATAAATGTACCGCTTTCTCCTCTTCCATCCCAGCTATTGCTCAAAGGAGCATAGGTATTCAAAAGAGATCAGAAACTTCAAATATGGAGACACTAACATTCTCTTGTGGTTACAAGAGCATAGAAGACTCTACCCCAAGGGTGTGGATGCCTTTAACAACTGTTAGAGAGAAGGGAATGACTTCTTCGGTAGTCAAGCTGCCCATGAGTTACCCATGCTCCCGTAGGCAACCCTTTACCATGATCCTATGAGCAACTCTCACCCAGGTTCCCTTAAGGAACCCTTCATCCCCACTCCTGTAGGTAAACCAAACGAAACTCACTGGTCTGACAAGTTGAACAACTTGTTTTTAGCCTGTCATTGCCTGTAACATCTAGGGTACATAGGTATAGGCGCCCCAGGATCAGTTAAACAACACATGCATACATATTGAATATGCAGTTTTGTTATTTGAAAGGTAAAGAGATCGATATTGCTTCCCTCTGACAAAACTATGTCTTTCGTTCTTTTCACTTATTGAAATTCCTTCAGAAACACAAAAAGGCTCCTGTCTGGTAGTCTAACTGCAACATCAGCACCACCTCCCAAGATATTCTACACTCAAATTATAAACTTCTAGTGGGTTTCCTAGATCAAGTCCCAGGGTCTACCCAAGCTGTTGCATCGCTGTGGTAGTTTCATTTCAAAGTACACCTTTGAGGCTGTGCTGAGTTATAATGGTACAAACTTCTCTGTCTTCTTCACCATTTGCACTGACAGACTCTTCCATACACCTTTATGTAACCCACCTCACTCTTCTGTGATTATTTTCTAACTCCTCTATTATTTCTTCATGGATATTACCATATTAATAAGGTTTCAGTAAACCAGAAGAGCATCTCAGATCTTATCATCTATGCCATCAATCTCTCTGCTAACAAACTAGATATTAGCTATTGATCACATACTTAAAGAACACTAAGCTTCAATAAAGTTGGGAATAAGTATTACAAGGTTATATTAATCCTTACAAGCTGTTGTCCTAGGCATTCAGAAGTGACTGTCACTTATTCCTTTGCTTATTAACTTTAAGTCACAGTCTCTCCCTTCACAGCTGTTCTCTTCTCCATTTGAACATCCTGCCAAGTATTAATTATGTTTTCAAAATTTTAAAGAGAATGTTTTCTCACTCAGGATCACCCAGTCTTAAAAAATACAGTATGCAGGCAAACATGTTGCCCTAGCGATACAAAACTGACATTGAAATTCTTCAACTATGCACAAGCTCAGAAAGAGGACAAACAAGGCCAAGGATCTCTTCAAAAGGATGGCAACACAGCTTCCAGGGCTTTAATTGTCGCTGGTGTCAGGGGAAAACTCCAAAGGCCTGCTCCAAGCTCTCTCTAAGCACTTTGTGTACCTGCTAAGAGTCCAAATGAAATCCGACAACTAAGCCCTTCACCAGAGTGAAAAGGAGGTTAGTGTCCTCACACTGTGCAATGACGCCTGTTAAATCCCAGTTCAATCTGTACTAAGACGCCATTCTCTTGAACTTGTAAACAAATGAAATTATTATAAATGGATTAAGTGTGCTGTGCTCCAAGGAAGAAAAATGAGGGTCTGGGCATGTAGGTAAATTTATTGTCAATTAACTCATAAAAACAGAAAAATAAAAAGTAAAACCAAGTAAGACATGATTGAACATGGGTGAAGTTCCCAAGTAGGTGACCCTGTGAACTGCAGCAAGCTTATTTGTACATTATATCTGTATGAATATGATGCATGTATATGATACATATATATCTGTATGAATATAATACACAAATATCTGTATGAATCTGATCTATTTGTATGATACAAAGCAATCGTATACCCAGAGACCTCAGAATCCACTTGATGAGAAAAGGTGTATGTGTTGGCTAGTTTTTGTCAACTTGACACAAACCTAGATTTACTCAGGAAGGAGGAGTCTTATTTGAAGAATAACCTTCAACAGATTAGCAGGTGACCACGTCTGTGAGGCATTTTTTTTATTGCTAAAGCCTGCTGTGGGTGATTCTATCCTTTATTAGGTGGCCCTGAGCTCTGCAAGAAGGATAGCTGAGCAAGCCAGAGAAAGCAAGCCAGTAAGAAGCATTTCTCCACGATCTCTGCTGTAGTTCCAGCCTCCCGCTTTCTGTCTTGAGCTCCTACCCCGGCTTCACTTGATGACAGACTGTAACATCTAAGATGAAATAAATCATTTCCTCCCCAAGTTGCTTTTGGTCATGGTGTTTATCACAGTAACAGTAAACAAAACTAGGACAGATACAGTTACCGGAAGTGGGACATCTTAAATGAGATTGTTTCTTTCACGTATGTCAAGGTTTTTTCATCAAGTTCACAAAACTAACCAGCACAGCATATGTGTTGTAAGACTGCACTGTTGTGTCTGGGTTTCGGCAAGACAAAGAGGCTGCAGAGCTAAGAAGTGAGTCTGACATGGTAATGGGATACAAGATTAGTACCTAAGAGCAGCTGGACCCAAAGACTATAGCCTTAATTTCAGTGAGTGGCATTTTTTACTTAAAACTCCTTATAGTGGTGCTATCATCTTACTTGATGTCAAAATTTAGCACATGGATAAGAGCTCCATGTATTAAAAAGAAATAAATGTGATCTAGGACCAGAGTCGTGCACATATGCTCTGCTGAGTCTTGAGAAAGGTGCAAGAATAAGTCAATGGGCCATGCACAGTAAATAAAACTCAGAGACAGATATTGGGGTTCAACCTGAAGTCCAGAAAAGCAAAACAGTCAGCCACTAACTCTTACCTCAACCTCAGTCCGAAAATGGTGATCCTGCCTCCAGGAAACCACAGAATGAGACTGCATATTAGAGCTGTCTCCTCCCATCTTTTATTCTTCTCTAGCTCTAGGATTAAGAGCATGTACTACTGCCTGGTTTCTATGACGAATTAGTGTGGCTTCTGGGATTAAAGCTGTGTATCATTGCAGTCTGGTCTGTAAGGCTGACCAGTGTGGCTGTTTTACTTTTCTAATATTCAGGTAAGCTTTATTTATTAAAATACTAATGAAATGCCATTACATTTTCACTTTTTGCCTAACATATAAAAGAAGGCTATAACTAATATAATAAAAACTATATACAATAATTACAGAAACTATATACCATATATGGGCAATAAACATATCAACAATGTCTATCCATTTGCATTTGACAAATTCAGAGAAAATATTCCACATCTATCCTCTCTTGGTAAGTCCAAAGTCTTGTAAATAATTTACTTTCTACCACAACTTACATTACCATCCAAAACTATCTTTTGATCTCTTAACCTTATATACTTTACATTACTTTACATTTCTTTACTGAATTTCTTTTCTGAGTCTCATAACTATAACCATAACTATCTAGTCTTCAGCTAGCTCAGAGACCCAAGAAGAAAATAATATTAACTTCCTGCTTACTCATAAGCAAGAAGTGCAAGCAAGAGACTTCCAAAAAATGTGAGTAATGAAAGAACAGCTGGCTGCCTGGACAGTCACCCAAAGTTCCTCCGTAATGCTGAAGCACCCATCTTCAGCCTACGGGCCTGGCATTTCCAACAGACTTTTCTGCGAAACATGATATTTTGAAGGGCTGTCCCTCCTTGTCTCGACAATGTTTGGCAATCACTTTCTTTTGTGTCCTGCTAGTCTAATTAGGATGTCATACTGTCACCAGTAAGGCAGGGGCATTTTCTTGTCCAGTGGCTTACTTTTGCCACAAAGAAAGGAAGCTCCATGTGGAGTTTCTTCAATGCCCACTATCTTCTCAGAAATATGTTGGTGCTGCCAGAAGCAGACATGTCCCACTGTCATATGTATCAAAACACCTTAAATACCATATTCTGTAGATCTCTGAAGTGTTTGAAGATGACCTGACTATCTAAAATATATCTTTGTTTGAACTTGATAGCATACCTAAAGTGACTACAAGTTCAATTATACTAGGTGACTAATTACTAACCTGCATTTCCTTAGTATCCTAAACCATTGGTAATAATTTTCAAGGTCTAGAGATTTGCATTACATTTAACATTACTCATTCTTAAATGAGTTATATAGGTACTGAATACATGTACAGTATGTTCTAACAAAATTAACCTTCAATATACAAAATTTGTATACAATATACAAAGTCCAATCCAGTGTAAATCATTTAAAACTAGTAGTTGCTTTTTAAAAGTAGATTCAATAATCTACTATTTTATCTTATATCTATATCTTCCCTTTTTTCTTTTCCTAGTAGACTCAATAAATTATCCTTTTATCCTATCATATCTGTATTCTTCTTTTTTTTCTTTTCAAGACAAGAACCTTGAATCTGATTTCCTTTGTTTAGCTTTTTTTCTGACCACTATCAATAATAATTTGTAACTAACTTCCTAAACAATGACAAATACCTATAAACTATTGAATAAACAATTTTGTCAATGAATGGTATTGGTTCAGTTTGACACTTATAGGTATCAAGTAACTCTCAAGTCAAACTTCAAGCCTTTCACAAGCATTAACTCAAAATAAATCATAGTTTTAAACATTAAACATAAAATTATAAAGTTTAGGAAGAAAAAGTATACTAGAAAAATCTTCACAACTTTCAGTTGAGCATAGAATCCTTAGACTTAATCTCAAATGCAAAGCTCAGAGAGGAAAAATTAACTCACTGGACTTCATTAAATTTCTCTATAAAGGATTCTTGTAAAAAAAATTTAAAAAATCTAAATATGGTGGCCCATTCCTTTAATCTCAGAGAGGTAGAGGCAGGAGGATCAGTTCAAGACCAATCTCTGCTACACAGCTAATTTGAAGTGGGGGGGGGAGGAAGGAAGGAATAAGAAAGAGAGAAAAAAGAAAGAAAAGAAGAGAAAAAATAAAAAAATCAAAATCCAGAGAGAACCAAAAAAAGCATATTTGTAAGTTACATATTTGATCTTGGACTCATCCTGACAGTATACAAAAAAACTCCCAAAGACTCAGAAAATCTAAAATTATAAATGAAAATAATACAAAAAATATCGAGGACTAATCAGATGGTAAATGAGCACAGGAGAAGATATTAATTTGCTAATTTTTAAAAAAATGCAAATTAAGACTACCAAGAGATATATCTGCATTCTTCTCAGGATAGCCAAAGTAAAAAGCAGTGACAGTACCAAAGGCCATCCAAGTGATGATAAAAATCCACTGTTCACCGGGCGGTGGCCGTGCACGCCTTTAATCCCAGCACTTGGGAGGCAGAGGCAGGAGGCTCTCTGTGAGTTTGAGACCAACAAACTCTTGAGGTCTACAAGAGCTAGTTGCAGGACAGGCTCTAAAGCTAGAGAAACTGTGTCTTGAAAAAAAATAAAAATAAACAAAACAAAACAGAAAAATCCACTGTTCATGCATTGTTGGTGAGAATATAAAAAGTTTTGACCATCCTACAGTACATTATAGCAGGTTCCTATGAAAGTAAACATGCAGCTTCCGTGGCCTAGCAATTGTATTCTTGAGCATTTATTCCAGGAAAAAAAAAATGACACTTTGCTTACTACAGTTTTCAAATATATAGATTGCTGATAGATGTATATACAATTATATATTATTGTTATACATAAATGTACCTTCAATCAGTATCATAACAATAATACATGCATATATATCAGCAATAAGAATAATTTTCATTATAAGCAATAACAAAGCGAAGTATTTTTATATATTTCATAAAATTGTATTCTTATTCATTTCACTGGTGAGTTTTCAAATTAATTGAACCAGAGAGAAAATTTGGCCTGGGCTTTATTTCCACGTTTCTGGGTAAAGAAGAGCACTTCTAGTTTTCAAAGTGTAGACAACATTGCTACAAGGAAACAGAGCCCAATCTCTACCCGTTCTTTCATCCACAGCTTGGCAGGCTCACACAACCAACATGTTATGTACCATGAAAGGGGATCAAATGTGTGGCAAGGGTGAATGGGGAGCAAACCCAAGCACCATCAAGCTCGCTTCCTGGAGAAGGCACACATTGACTCCCTTGACTCCGTTGTCACTAAAATAGCTATAAACTTGCATTTCCAGCATGCTGTGAAATGCAATGGTCACTGCAGCCCCATGCCAGCATTCCTTAGGGGGCGCTGATCTAGACATGAAAGGGAATAAAAGGGAAGAGGCTGAGAAATGCCCTTCCAGGAAGAGATGGTGACGCAGAGACATGAATATTGATGAGAATTAAGTGGCAGCAGAATGCGCACCTGAGATGGATGGGTATGAGAGCCTCAGGAGAAGCTGAACAGCACGCTCAGAGACTGAAAGGCTACTGTGCCCACCACAAAGGTGAGGACACAGTGAGGTGCAGCCACACAGGTGAGCTGGGCTGCTCTAGACAAGGCATTCTATGCTATGGTCAAGGTCTAGGAGTTTTACAGGAGCAAACGGAATTTAGTGATAGAATATGACAGTCATTTATATTTCAAAAACACCGCTATGTTCACCATAAATATGCTTGTAACACCATATTAAGATGTACATTGTACAGACAAGACATGCTGTACTTTGAGTTGGCATAAAATAACACCATATTAAGATGTACATTGTACAGACAAGACATGCTGTACTTTGAGTTGGCATAAAAAGGTGGCCTAGAAATAATGAGAAAATATGCAAGTACTTTTTAGAGCACATTCCATGAAACCCTTTATTGGATATGGAGGGGGGTGACTTTTTTTCTGGGATTCTAATTCCTAGAAGTGACCAGATGGGGGCACCCTTCACCAAACTAAGAAAGAGTGACCCTGTCAGTGGGTTGGGCCTGAAATCAAGAGTTCAAGGACAGTATGAATTGTATAGGTGTCATCCAAGTGGAAGTCTCCAACCAGCCCTAGGATCTGCACTGCAGGCATCCAGAGGTAAGGTGTCAGGTATGGAGAGGAGGCTACAAAAGTTTTGTGTAGATTCTAAAATAAATCTCCTATACAAATAAATAAATAAAAAGATGTATCCCCCTCGGCTTCTGAAAGGCATTACAGATGCAATTGTGTGTCTATGGTTTCTAACCTTTTAGGAATCTTGCGCAAAAGGTTAAGCCTGAGAAGAATAATGGCAGGCAAATATTTTGAAAATGTAAAGGGAGTTAGGCTGGAACCACAATATACGCCTATGAGTTTAATGTATGCGGGGTCCGGGGGGGGTGAGGATGCCAAAACAGATAGACAGCAGGCTGGTGTGTGAACTCTGTTGTTGTTAAGTCACTAGGCAAGTCAAAGCGCAACCCAATGTACTCTGTATTCTCTCCCTTTTGTTTAATGAACTCTTGAGTGCGGGTAAGGAAAACAATGGCTGGGTTTTAGATGCTGACTAGTCTTGTGTTTAGACAACAGCGGCACACCCAGTTCTCTGTGCTACAGAGTAGGCAAGGTGTACTGAAATGTGTTCAGAGAAAGGAGATGAAGAAGACAGTGACATCATTTATTCTAGGAGGGGATGCCAGTGCCTGTGGTGGTTAATTAATCTTGTCAAGCTTTTCCGATGTAGGATCACCATGGCAACTCTGAGCATGTCCACAAGGAAGTTTCTAGTTGGGTTAATTGAAGTGGGAAGAACCACTCTAATTACGAGCATCACTCGTATTCTCCGGGCTGGGATCCTCAGGTTAAAAGTATAAAAAGCACTATGCATCTTCACGCGTCTCCCTCTGCTTCCTGCCTGAGCGCAGTGTCACTCGCTGCCCCCCTTTCTCCTGACCATGGCTCCCCCATCTGCCACCCTGTCTTTCCATGACATAATGATCCCCTTGAACTCAAAGTCTTCCCTATGCTGTGTGTGGCTCTGGTCCAGTATTCTATCACATCGTGAAGGGAAGCGATTGCAGCAGTGTGTATCCTGAAGAAGCTTCCCGAAGGAATGTGATTGCCTCTCTGAGGTTACCCTGCTTCCTGTCCTCCCCCAAGAAGTCAAAAGACAGTCTAATCCATTTGGCTTTAAAGATCAGGCCTGGGTCTAAAGCTGCAGTGGGCCGCGGTAGGAACCATTCATTAAAAGCTTGTGTTTTCCTTGAAGTGCCTCACAGGTGCTGAGCAGGCTGGCACTTCAGACTGGAGTGATTACCTGCTGGGAGATGTTGCCTGGGAGATTCTTAAGACTGGTAGCAGGCTAGATGAGATGCCTCTGGGTTCATCAAATTGGATTTTACTGCCATTAGTTGGAGGAAATAGGTCAAGTTTATATCTCTCAACATTCGAAGGTGTGTTCATTCTCTGCTTAGCCTCTTCTCCCCATGGCTGGTGTGTCCTCATCTGACAGAAAAGGGTTCTTGAATGTCTCTGAACACTCTATATAGTTTTATAACTTCCAGTTTACAGAATCTAGCCTAGCAACCAGCTCTAACTCTGGGCTTGACATTGAGAATTTGCATTTCTTGTATTTAATTGTTTTTATTTGTACATGTATAGTATAGTAAAGTATAGTATAGTATTGTATAGTATATAGTATAGTATAGTATAGTATGTGTATACATGCACCAAGCAAGCACAAGTGTATATACAGATATATACGTGTGTACATGTGCAAACCAGAAATTGACATCCAGTGTCTTCTGCAATCCATCCCACCCTATCTTCTGAGAAAAGGTATCTCACTGAACCCGTAGCTCACTGATCCAGTCAGACTGCCTGGCCAGGAAGTTTCGGGGATCTTCCTGTGTCTGCCATCCAGGGATTGCTGCGGCACACTGCCATATAGATGCCTGTCATGAGTGCTGGAGTTCTGAACTGGGTTTCTTACCTATACAGGCACTTCACCGGCTGAGCCACCTCCCCAGCCCATCATACCTGCTTTCCTAAAATGATAATCAACCTTCCCAGCTTCCCCAAGAGGCTTTGAATTTCAGCTCCTAACGCTTGCTGACGATTCCCTGGCAGGAGCTGAACATTGGCATTTCTAACTTGAAAATAAATGCCAATGCTCTCCTGCAGGGGGCAGTGTCCTCAATCACTTCCGAGGGTCTTTCCTCTTCCCAGACTCAAAGTAGGGCCCAGACAGCAAGCATCCAGGCCCTCCTCTTTTGGGATAAATATAGAAGAAAAAGCAACAGGGACATCAAAGAACCAGCTATTTGAGGATGTCAGTCCCAAACTATGCCTGTTCTAATACTATCTGCTTCTGAGGAATCAGAGTGACTAGCATCTCCTCAGCCATTAGCATTTTCTGGGCATGAGCCATTGAGTTAGGCTCCAATCCATGGGTACCTGAGAGAATCAGATCTTGCTAGTGGCTTCCCAGCATTCCATAGGAGCCCACAATTCGTCTTCAGAAAGAGAACCTTACATGGTATTATTAGCATGCATTATTAGGCTGGAGTGATATAATTCGGTTGGTAAAGAATACAAACAAACAAAAAATAAGAAAAATGAATTAAAACACATATAATATTTAAATATCCCCAATCATGCTGCACATGGTCTCACACACTTTTAATTCCAGTACTAGACAGGCAGAGGCAGGCAAATCTCTCGGAGTTCATGGCTATCCTGATCACACAGGGAGTTCAGGCTAGCCAATGCTGGATTGTAAGACTCTGTCTCAAAAGGCAAAACAGAAGATCCCCACCAGAGGAATCACACAAGGAAAGAATCTAATCGCCTGGATTACTAACCCCCTCCCCACACGTTATCCACGGCTACTTAGACATGTCATCACTGACTCCAGAAGCTTTATTAAACTGTTTGAAAATGCCATTTAACTTCAATTGCCCATGATTGGGAGCAGGCAGGGGGTGGGGGACCCTCAAAAAATCTAATTTTAAACAACATGGTGGTTTTATTTCTGAGACAGCGCTACAAATCAGCAAAGGATCATTTGGCAGTAAGATTCGAGCAAGTTCTGACATCGGGAGCTTCAGGTTAAATGTCAGCTTCATGAGAATGCTGGAAATGGAGTTCTACACATGAAGGCTATTTCTAGACGTCTTTCATTTCTTTTCTATTACTAAAAACAACTCCCTCATTTATCCAAACGAGCTCGCTGAAATCCCGAGGTACAAGATCATTACTAATGAAAATGATTTCCACACATTTCACTCCTATAAAAACGCTGTGTAAAGCTGAATAACCCATTTCAGCCATGATCTGAGAGGCAAACAGACCCTTTCTGCAATACTTATTCCTCTGCTTCTACTCTCTGGGCAGGCGTGAAATTGGCTATAAAGAATAATTGACACTTTTGTTTACAGACACTGTCTTGTTTTCAAGCTGTGTTACTGCGCACAGGCATTGGCAGTTTCTATTTAGGCCAATTCGTGAATGAGCCACAAAAATTTAGACACACAATAAATGGCAAAAAATATAGGAATTATAAATCTAACTTGTTTCCCATCCCCACAATAAATAAAGTACCTTTAAGTGAACAAGCAACCGATGTGGCAGAGTAAATTTCCTTAGCCAATTAGGTACAAACATAACCTACTCATTATTCAACTCCATCTGTACCAAAGATAAATGACGGTGTCATTCCTCCATCAGCGATCTGATGTCCTATCAAGGATCACCAATAGTTCACAAGCTTTGCTCAAACAGGCCAATGGTGTCAGATTATGGACCTGGATCTTAGGGGACTGTGCTCCTCAGGAGCTAATCATAGGCAAGTACTTTGGCAGGCTTTAGGTTGAGAAAACGATTGTTACCACCCCAAGCTTTCAGGTGCAACAAAACCTCCCTCGAGGATGCTGCAGCTGAGGACCTGCATGGCACCACGCACCGCCAAACTAACCCATTAGCAGACACTAGGACCCTGTACTGCATACAGATGGCATTCTAAGCTTAAGTTCCTCCACTTAGGAAACTCCTGGCGTGCGCGCAGGTGTGTGTGTATGAGTGTGTGTGTGTGTGTGTGTGTATGAGTGTGTGTGTGTGTGTGTGTGTGTGTGTGTGTGTGTAAGATGGACAGGATGGAAGCACCTTGGCTAAGAACTGTCAGGCCCAATCTGCTCCCTGTTCCAGGTAATCCTCTCCATGTTCCAGGTAACCCACTTCATGTTCCAAGTAACTCCTGTTTCAGGTAACCCACTACTCCCTGTTCCAGGGAACTCATTCTGTGTTCCAGGTAATCCTCTCCATGTTCCAGATAACTCGCTTCGTGTTCTAGGCTAGCCCACTCCCTGTTCTAGGTAAAGGGCAGGAGCTTTAACTTCGGAGACTCCTTAACAGAGTGATAAACCCCATTCACACCTGTCCGATTCACTGAGACCTGTGCCATTACATGGGAAGAACTGATGACAGGGAACTCCCCCTCTTTCCTCCCTCCATCTCTCTTTTTTTCCTGCCTTCCCCCTTCCTTTCTCCTCCCTCCCTCTCCCGCTCTCCCTTCCCCATTCCGTCCTTCCTTCCTCCTTTGGCTCACTGCTAACTGTGGTGATTTGAATGAGAATGTTCCCATAGGCTTTAATATTTACATTCATAGTCCCCAGCTGATGAACTGTTTTAGAAGGATTAGAAGGTGTAGCCTTGTTTTAACAGGTGAGGCCCATGATGGCGTAGGTTTGGCCTGTTGTTGGAGGAGGTGTGTAACTGAGAGTGGATTTTGAGGTTTCAAAAATGCACAGAAACCCAGTATTCTTCTCTCCCTCTCCCTCTCCCTCCTCCTCTCTCCCCATCTCTCTCTCTCTCTCTCTCTCTCTCTCTCTCTCTCTCTCTCTCTCTCTCTCTCTCTCTCTCTCAATCCTGCATTCAGTGTATTATGCTCTCAGTATGTAAGGCTACTGCTCCAGCACCACGCCTGCCTATGTACTGCCATAATCCCTGCCATGAAGAGAAAGGACTAACCCTCTGAAACCACAAGCAGCCCTCATTTAAATGTTTTCCTTTATAAGAGTTGCTGTGGTCATGGTGTCTCTTCACAGCAACAGAACAATGACTAAGACACTAACATGGTGTAACAAATGGACAATGACTTACCCTTTCACTCTTAATCTGACCTAATCAACTACAGTGACACTTGGCAGCCTTCTAACTGGCTCGGGAGGTCCACAGAGGGATTTGGAAATGTCGCAAAGAGGGACAGAGCAACTGTGCAGTGCTGGCTCTGAACAGTTCTGATAAACATCCCAAATGGTTCCAACTGAAGTAGCCCTAGTGTCTAGGCATTTCATACACATACATACATTTTTTATTTTGGTTTGTTGTTTTTTTTTTCTTTTCCAAGACAGGGTTTCTCTGTAGGTTTGGCACCTGTCTTGGAACTAGCTCTTATAGACAAGGCTGGCCTCAGACTCACAGAGATCTGCCTGCCTCTGCCTTCCAAGTGCTAGGATTAAAGGCGTGGGCCTCCACTGCCTGACTCATATACTAAAGTTGTAATAAATATTTCAACTGAAAAATAATAGATCATTCATAATCACCTTGGTATCTGACATGTTGTAAGAGGTCAAAAATACTAGTTATTGTGATTATTTCAAGGTCAGAAACTGTAATAGCAATGCTTTTAACCTCTGTATTTTACGTCAATGTGCAGTCTGGGGAAGCAAAGACCTTGGCATAGGTATGTAGGCTACCATTCTTTGTGACAGTGAGGGAAAGCTTGGACCCATCAGGAAATGGTGAAGACATTGTGGAAGCTAACTCCTATTCAGAATCTTCTATTCAGAGATTATAGAAAGCCCGGAAGCACGACTTGTATGGGCTCACTGACTGACATATGGAGATTTTCAGCTCTCAGCATCCCTAGCAATGAGCTCTGTGATGCAAGTTGTGAGCACATCAGACTGGGAACTGTCAAATGTAGCCCACCTTTGTGCTGCAATCCCCGCTGTGCACACCAAAAGTTAGAGACTGAGAAATGTCCCCAGGGTCACAGAACAAAAGGTGGATTTCAATTTCACAACAATTTGTCTTAAAAGCTCATGTTTTTGGCAATACGGTTGTAGATATGAACTCACAGCAACCAAGATTGCATGCACAAGACCTGAACAAGACCAAACTAATCAAACTCTCAGCATGGTTTGGGGAAGAGATCATGAAGTTCCACTGAAGAGATGATGTTGGCAGCTGATGATGTCTAGGAAAGGGGGGGTCAGTCTTTAGGGACATGGTCCCTAAGACGCTACCCATTTTTAGAAGGAGTTTTCTTTAGGTCCCCAACTCATAAAAAAGTGTCACAGAAATTTATTATGTATTATGGAAGCTCAGCCTATAAGCTTAAGACTTGTCCTGTTAGCTCTTACAACTTAAATTAACCCATTTGTATTAATCTGTGTTTTGCCTCATGTTTGTTTGTTTACCTTCCTTTCGTCTTGCACCTCCTATTTCCTCTCTATGTCCCCTGACATCTCCTGTATGCCTATATTCCTCCTCCTCTTTCTTTCCCTGGGAATCCCACCTATACTCTCCTCCTAGCTATTGGCTGCTCAGCTTTTTATTACACCAATCACAGCAATATACCCTCACACAGTGAACAAATATCCCACAACAGCCAAGCTCCAATAAGTAGTCTCACATCATATATATATATGTATATGTATATGTATGTATGTATGTATATATATATATGCAACACGAAATTGGCTCAGCAGGCACCTGGAGGAGAAAGTGGTCATGAAGAGAAGGGTAAGGAATTGAAGGGGAAGAATAGGAAGTGGATGGATTTGATCCAAAGTCATTATGTACTTATATGAAGATTATAAAATAGTGGAAGCTCATATTTTAACACTGTATTAATTACACTTCTGGCACTATTATAAAACACCACAATCAAGGCAGCTTATAGAAGGAAGAGTTTGTCTGGCCTTGCGGTTCTGGAGGGGAAAGTGTCCATCATGAGGAGGAAGCATCGCAGCAGTCATGGCAGCTGGAGCAGAAATCTAGGAGTTCACATCTTCCATGGCAAACAGGAAGCAGCGAATAAATTAAAAGTAGGATGAGGTTTTAAACTCTCAAAGGCCACCCACTGTGGGATGCATTTCCTCCCACAGGGCTGCACCTCCCTATGACCTCTCCAAACAGTTCCCCTAATTGGAAACTGGGTATTCAAATGCCTGAGCCCCCGGGGTGACATTTCTCATTCAAACCACCTCATACTCCTGCTCTCTAATGGCTCATCCACTGATCACTCAGTTTGTACAGAGTGCGGTGGTACCTGCTCTCCTGTGTCTTCTTACCATCAGGTCTCTTAGTGATGAACTTTTTCTTTCCAGCTACCCACAAGGCAACCTTCGGAGTTGATCAAAGCAAACTAGCAAGCATTTACTCGGAAGCACTAAGTGAAAATAAAAACAAATCTGAGCATCTAAAACAATTTCCAGCTGGTCACGGGTCCCATCCAGACTTAGAACCTTCCTAAGCTTCGCACCCAACACTCTTCACAGTGACCATTAGAGCAACCGGAGTATTGCCAGATAATTGTAGAGGTAGCTGATTGGAATTCTCCCCCAATCCCTATAACGGCTTCAGGTGAGCCTTTGCCCCCTCCCTTGCTGACTTCAGACTGTGGCTGACAAAACAAAAAGACACCAAAGCGGACCATGTAAGATTTAAAGTTATTAAAAGATTGTTTTTACTAATTCATGGGGTTAAAACCTAAAATTTCAGGGCCTGTGACTTCCCCTTGTTACCCAACTTAATCCCCTGTGATATCCCCACACTTCCAGTCTCAGGTGCTAGGAGATGCCTACACTCAAGAAGAGAATGAGGTAAACCAGGTGCAGTGGCTCAGGCTAACAACTCCAGTATTATAGGAGCCTAGGCCAGGGGATTTCTGCAAGTCTGAAGTCAGTCTGGAACACAAGGTGAATTTAAGGTCAGCCTGGACTATGCAGCAAAAACCAAACTAAAACATAAATAGATAAAAATTTACAAAGAAAGGAAGAAGAGGGAGGGGAAGAAGAGAATAGTGGGGGGAAGGGAAAGGAGGAGGAGGAATAAAGGAAGGAGAGGAGAGGGAGAAGAAAGGAGGAGGGGAGTTGCAGAGGGAAAGGAAACAGGACAGCGCAGTCCGCTAACAGCAGTCCACTTACCTTTTCTCACTGCCTGAGTCCATCTGCACCCACAGGAACATCTGAGCCAACACCTTGCGTTTCTTCACCCTCATGAGTGCCTGGGATCTTACTAGTCAGTGCCAGGCCAAGGTTATCCACTTCCCAGGAGGTGGAATTCTCCCACAACTTTTACGTGACTTGCACAGTCGGTTGAGGCAGCTCTAACGAGCTGATAAGTCCAGTCACCTGAAGTTCAGCGGATTGGCACTGCAAGTTACATACACGGCAAGTCTGCAGTAGGTGCAGGCAGGTGTCACTCATCTCCTAGCCGAACCAAAGTATTAATGCTTCGCGTTACTGAGGTGGGGAGAGCAGACTCGCTCCGCGAAGGAGGCAGATGACTCACTTGTGAATCCAAGGATGTTGACGATATAGATGACCTTGCCTGTGGGTATTTTTCCCAAGCTGCCAACTTGGGTTTAAATATTGTGAGGTTACAGTGACTATTTTCTGTGGGGCCCTTTCTGCTGCCTGAAAACAATGAAGAATAGTCCGAGTTCCTCTGGCCGGGACAACCTGTATCTCTATGTTCTCTTGAGACCAAAGAGGGCAAAACGGATAAAGGCCTGCAGCCAGGGTCTTCTCAAGAGGTGACAAGACCTTTGTAGATGCTGTCCCTTGTGCCCTTTACAAATGAGCATAGGATTCCATAAAGCATTCAATCCAAAATACTATGCTGAGCTTACTATCTCACAGTTTAAAACAATCAAAATAATATTTGTAAGTTCTAAAGTTTCCACATAAACCAGGCAGATACCTCATGTCCTCGTGGTTCTTCAAGAAGAATACGAAGGACAGAGGTCTGTCCTGTCCGCCTCTTGAGTAAACCTGCTATTCTGACAGCCCTGCACACACGGGTGGACTCCTAACACTTATTGGCAAGGTACCACAGTTCCTCCCCCAGAGAGCATCAGGCCAGAGATGAGCATCTCAAACTTCATCCTCTATGGAAATCAAGAGTAAGACAGCTCGGGTGCAGGAGTGTAATCAACATCATTAACTCACTGTTAGGAAAATTATTATGCCTTGAGTGTAGAGGTCACCTCCCTGGAAGGCTTGGCAAAGGGAAACTCCTCAGCCTCACACTGCGCTGGTCACCCTATTAGCACCTCCTGTGAGACATACAGATGATCTGCTTTGCTCTGCATGTCTCCCTGGAAAGCACACACATTTAATTCAGCATTCTCAGATGATTACCCTAAGGGTCCTGTCTTCCCTCCCTCCTCTGGATGTTTCCAAAGCCACGTAAACCAGGAGTTAAAAGGATCCCATGCTGTAAAGTCTCTGATGCCACTTCCCCTGAAGCTCTTAACTTTGGACAAATGGCCACACCCTTACATTTTGCCCAGGTCCACATCATGGCCACACCAAGATGTGTATAGAGCTCTACCTGGAATGTGAATGAGAACCCTGTACCCTCTATAGAAATTCTGTGCCCAAAGGCTATTAAGAGTTTAGATAGAAAATGTTCCCCAAAGGTTCAAGTAATTGAATACTTGGTCCCCAGATGGTAGTGGTGTTCAAGAGGTTGAAGAATCTATGAGGAGATAGAGCCTCGCTGGAGAAAATAGTTCACCCAGAGCAGGATGTGAAACTTAGAGCCACCTCCACATCCTATTCCATCTCTGCTTCCTGGCCCAGCCTCATGCTCCTGTTGCCACGGTTTCCCTGCTGTGATGGACGCTACCTCTTCAAGCTAGAAACCAAATCAACTCTCCTCCTCCTTTTATCGCTGCTGGTGGGGTATTTTGTCACAGTGAGAGGGGAAACAACTAACATGGATGTGCAGCTTTGAGGAGTGGTGAGCAAACGTTTTAGGTTCTCTGTCCACCTATGGGTTGGATTAAATCAAAACTTTCCTTAGTATTTCTCATGAGCAGGGAGTGACAACATTTCTGAGAGAAAGATTTTAAGGTAGTGATCCATTTCCCAGATTCACGCTCTATGCTCTCTGGGCAGTAGAGATGGAGGTTCCCTCAACAAGGCCCTTTGAAGAGACAGCACCAGATAGCCTGCAGTAAGAATGCTCTGTAGGCAAGCCACTGAATTTATGAGGTCATCTTGCACGTAACTTAGCTTGTCCTGACAAATATCGGAGGTCGCTAACCCAGATGTCAGAGCATCCTTTGCAATGCTCTGAGGCTCATGTGAGTGATGGGGAGAAGAGGCAGAGACTATAGGTACGTACGGAGGCAATGCAATGGTTTTGCTAATGGGGATGACTGCACACAGAGATGTGTGAGGGAACTGGAGAAGCCCACTGGCTACAATTTAGCTTATTTATCCCAATTATCCATCACTGAACCACATAAAATGAAGCATTAGAAGGAATCATCAGAAATGGTCTCAACCACAGACAGATTTGCATCAGAAAAAATAAATGATGCTGGACCAAATGTGCATGTGCATTGGTTCCCTGGCATCTTGTTTGGGGGATGCTCAGAGAAAGGCTAGGGATGCAGCTCACAATATAGCGCCTGCCTAGCACGCTCAGTGCTCTGGGTTCAATTCCCCAGTGCTACATGTGTGCACATACAATAAAATATTAAAGAAAAGTTTTAAATCCTCAAATAAGACAAACTCTTTTTTAAAGGAATGATGAAAAGGGGGAAGACAAAATGACCTTAAGAGGCCTCAAAAGCACTGACACTTAGTTCTTGAGCAGTATTTACTGAAATGTTTGATAAACTTTGGAGAGAAGACAGTTTAGAGTTTAACTCCAGCCTTCTTCACCTGCTGTTCTTCCAGGTGAGGGATCAAGGTTGCTCTGCAGGGAGAGTCGGGTGCTACCTGAGGGCTGGAACAGCTGCGCTGTTCTTTTATTCATGACCAAATGTTTCCAGAATGACAAAATGGCATGGTGAATGTGTGGTCTGTATCAGCTAAGTGACAAGGATTAAGTGAGATTCAGATTGAAATGCTAAGGGAGTTTGTACTGACATCAAGGCTGCTATGCAATTCACACGGAGAAAATATATGCTGAAGAAAATGTGTAAAACCACCACCTACAACCAACCTCAGAATACTAAACACGCAGGAGACAGCATGCTGAATGGCAAGTAAGTCGAGGGGCCAGAATTACATTTTTGAAAGTATAATTACTGAGAAATATTTAGGAAAAATATATAGCTTGGGGCTGGAGAAGCAGCTCAGCAGTGAAGACCACCTACTGCTCTCGAATAAGACTGGAATTTAGTTCCCAACACCCATGCTGGGAGCTTCATAACTGCCTGTAGCTCCTATTCTGGGGATTTAGTGCCCTCTTCTGGCCTTCATAGTTACTACACTCACATGCACACACACAGGCAGGCATACAGACACATACACATAAGTAAAATAATAATAATAAATTATAAATGTATATACAGCTAAATAAATGAGTGTTCATATAATTTCACAGTGGATTTGATCCAAAAATGATGGTACAGTAATTATATTGATACAATAAATGTCAATGGGTAAATACTAGGAAAAAAATATAAATTGTAAATCTTCAGACTGAAAGAGAGCGAGTTTCTGTCTCATCCTGCCTCATATTCCTCTCTAGTGCTGGGATTAAAAGTATGCAACACCACCGCCAGGCTTCTGTGGCTAACTAATGTGGCTGCTGGGATTAAAGCTGTCTGCCACCACTGCCTGACCTGTAGGGATGATTTGTATGGCTATTTTGCATTCTGTTCTTCAGGCAAGCTTTATTTGTTAAAATACAAATGAAATATCACTCCAGGTTGCTCTTGCAGATGACTGAGGTTCTGTTCCCAGCCCTCAATTGGCAACTGACAAACACCTGTAACTCCAGTTCCAGAAGATCTGACACCCTCTTCCAACCTCTGTGGGTACTGTTTGAAGATGGTACACATATGTAATTGCAGTCAAAATACCCATACACATAAAATAAAATTTTATTTTAGATTTATTTTTAGTAACTTAAACAAAAATATGTTGAGTTTTAAATCAACAATTAATCCAGAAACTCCCTCCTTGTCAGCCTTCACCAATGTCACATGTGAACTGTAAAAACACCAGACAAGTCACACACCAAATCAATCTTTGACCAGCATTTGTGGGTCCTTTTACAAAGCAGAGAGTTATCACGCTATGTGAGAAAAGTAAATTATGTGTGTCCTGAGAAAAGCTGACACTCTCTCAGCCCTTTGGCTCCTTCTATTTTCACATGGGTCTGCCTGTGCGCTGTCGATGCTGGTTCCGTCAAGTAGGCAAATAAATGTGGATGTTCCTAACTTGGACAGAAAGATAAAATAGAGACTGTAGAAGGAAGGTCAGCAGAGGCAGCTGTGTAGAGTAGGAGGACACCACTCAAGGTCCCACCCCTGACGAGGTGGGAGATGAGAAGCAGAGGGATCCCTGCTGTGATCCAGTTAACAGTTCCCACCTAATTATCGCTTCTCAGCAGAGTCCCGGCTAGATAATTGTGCACTGCAACCTCTACACTACACAGGAAATGCCCGATTCCACTGAGGCTCTGCTTAAATCATTTAACAAGTACTGACTACTCAAAGGCAGGAGGAAGGGATGCAGAAGGGCACATGGCAAGTCAGCCCACTCCATCCCTCTTTTGCATCTTGCCTACTGTAGTGAAGATTCCGGCCACAGAAAAGACAGATGACTAATCTAAGGGTCCTTATAAGTTTCCCCAAAGGCCAGCCATCATGCAATCTGTAGAATGTACAGGCTGAGATTCCAAACGTAGATTTTCCTTCACAGAGGGTTCACAGCTCATGATTCACCACCACCAGAGATGTTTGTGGTATGATAAACCTTCTCTTTCTTTAAGTTAATAAGAGGAAAGGTAAGGAAAGGAAAGCAAAGCAAAGCAAACAAAGAAAACTCTACTCTGTGCTGGGAAGATGGCTCACAGTTAAAACACCTGCCAAGAAAACAGGACCAGAGCTTAGATTCCCAGAGCCCATGTAAACAATAGATGGGTATGGCAGCATTTCCAACCTCACAAGGCTGAAAAGTGAAGATTCCCAGAACAAGCTGGCTAGCATATTGGTGAGTGCTGGGTTTGATTAAGAGTCCCTGCCCCAATGAATAAAGCGGAAGAACAATTGAGGATGATTCCCAATGTTGACCTCAGGCCTCCACATGTATATAGTTGTTCGAAGTCTGGAGAAATGGCTTTATTCTAAAAATAATCTTTACTAAATTTTTGATTTGTAAGTTTGTAGGGTTGAAACACAAAGAGATTAGGTGATCTATGCAAAACTATAACGGGCAATGTGCTGGAAGTTTAGAATTCCAGTTAAGTTGGAGCTGTGTCTGTTGTTCCATAACTATCTTCCCCTGGATTTTAATGAGTCCTTTAAAAAGAACTTTCTAGGCCAAATGCTAAACAAACTGTATAGAAGTTCAACTGCATTAAACTGTATAGTCTTTGTTTGTGTCTGATTAATTTCAGTGTATGTGTGTGTTACAACCTTTTAATAATAAGGTTTAACATAAAATTTAAAGAAGAAAGAAAAGAAATTTACCATCAAAGCTCTAAGATTAATAGTGTTATATCACATTTTAGACACCCTGATTGTTTTCATTTTGTGATATCTTATAGCTTTGCTGAGCCTTTCAAATCAAATCCAGACTTCAGTTCAAATTGGGTTTAGTTTGTGATGTACATGCTCTGTAGGCATTACAAATACATGCCAATGCCAGGATCCTCACCTAGAGGCACTGCACACTCTGGTCAATGTATAAATAGACACAGTGACAATTAAATGGAAAGCTTTAGATACATATGTATTGTAAGCACAGTTCTCAGATCTTACACTTTTCCCATAATGTGTTAAGAAACGCTTCTCTCTGAACCATAGTCAGGACTGGGAAATGCTTGCAAAGGACCAGAGTTTGGTTCCTGACACTTGCCAGTTGTTACTCTGACTGTAGGACCCTCTTCTGGCCTTTACTGAAACTCCCCCACTTACATCTGCAAACCCACAAAGAGGTAGGTACGCATAGGCATATATTTAGATTAAAAAAAAAAAACAAATCCAATATTCACCCATAGAATTCTGTCTTCTGCTCCAGGTCTCACTCCGGAGACGTCTCCTCTATCATTTCTCAGCTAATTTCACTAAGATTATGAGGAATATTAACTGAGCCTTATTCTTTTCCAGTTCATTCATTTTCAGTGTTTTACCATAAAAGATATTGGAATTTTCTTTCAAAATCACTCCCAAATGATGCCTTATTTTAGATTTAAGTTCAGGAGCTCTACATTGGTGCAGATATATAATTAAAGAAAAGTTGAAGTTCTCTCACTCCTAGTGCTTATTACTCCTATAGCTTCATGGTTGGGAAATGAGAGTCGCCAGTTCCATAGCAAGGTGCCAAAGGGAGACAATAAGTAAGAGAGAGTATGTATTGCTTGAGTGACTGGAGAGGAGACTGTGTTAAACAAGTGGGAAACACTCAGGAAGCGAAAGGAAAATCCTGTTAGGAAAGTTCCAAGAATTTCTTTCACTTGGCAAGTTGAGTTGTAAAATAAAAATAAGAATTCATATCTCTATCACTGCTCTACACACACACACATACACATACATGTACATAAGCACACATGTGCACACACACATGCACATACATACACACTTGTGAATTTACGCCTACATTCACATGCAATGTCCCTTTAATTTTAGCTTCACACTCAGAGAGAAAGGAGTACTCCATCCCATGATGATTATTATAATTACCATTCTGTGGTTGCTGAATTAACAAATTCAAACACTTAGAAGTGGGCCAGATGCATGCACATCATTATCATGATTGTGACAATCCTCCTCTCCTGTCACAAAGCCTTTTTGAGAGGCTCTTAAAAGCCTGGCGGTGAAACAGAATCTAGGGAAATGCAGAGAAGTCAAACACGATTTGCAATTGAGAGAATTCAAATGAGATTAAAAAATGCTCACAGCAGATACGGGGGCCCCAGTGCTTCCACTAATCTAGTGAGTTAGTGTGATGTTGAGAATACACCGACTAACCATTTGTAGAGTTTAGGACTTGAAAACAGGCCTGATGAAACTCAAATCAAGCTGAAGCTCAGAACTAAAGGTGCAGGGTTGTTTCTACCACAATAGGCTTCCTGCTTCATGGGGTGAAGGGGAAACAGGAGAGCAAGATGGACCTGTTTGGAACATCTGCTTGGAAAGCTGCTAGAAGTATCAGCGAAGAGACAATGCTGAAGAGATTTCAAAATGAGGAAAATGCAGCAAGGAGTGGAGGGTATTTCCATCTGCAGGGCAATGCCTGGTGTCACCACAGAGTTACAGGAACTGGTAGTGACATAAGCCCAATACCTTTTCTTTCTTCACTGGGCATTGTTTATGTATACTCTACTCATTGTTGTGAAAAATACACTGGCAGAAACAACTTGAGAAAAAAAGGGCTTTGTTTCTGGCTTGTAGATACATCCCATCCCTTCATGACAGAGAAGACACGGAGACCAGAACAAGAGACAGACGCTCACATGACACCCACAGTCAGGAAACAGAGAGAGATGGATGTTAGGGACTCAGCTCACTTTGGCTTTTTATTCAGTCTTTAGACCCCAGCCCATAGGATGGTACTGATAGCATTCATTATAGGCCTTCCCTCTTCAGTTAAGCTTTTATGGACGAAGCCTCACAGACACGTTCAAAGATGTGTCTCCTAGGTGATGATAAGTCAAGGAACTTGACAGCGAAAGCTAGCCATCACAGCGGGTCTGTTCATTCACTGAATGTTAACTGAGCAATTTCTCTGAATAAGACCATATAATACTGACGTGTATAGATATAAGAATCAAAATATATTTCACTTGAGGAAGTCTTCCTTTAGAAGCAAACAGATTAAGTTATCGCCTCTCCTAACCCTCAGATCTTATCATCTGTGTGTAGATCCTCCAACCACAGCTTAGAAAGAAGGTATAAAATGCTTCCTAGGGAAGCACTTTTATGTCAAGCATGAATTCTCAAAACCATGGTGTTAGAAGATTTCTGGGAAGTGACTAAGTCATAGAGATAAAGCTTCATGAATAGTGTAGTGATATTATTATTTGTATTTTAATAAATAAAGCGTGTCTGAAGACTAGAATACAAAACATTCACACTAGTCAGCCATACAGGCCACGCAGTGGTGACACACACCTTTAACCCCAGTAGTGTGGCTACACTAATTAGCCATAGAGGCCGAACAGTGATGGTACATGCCTTTAATCCCAGCACTAGAGAGGAATATACGGCAAAATAAGACAGGAACTCGCTCTCTTTCTGTTTGAAGATTTCATGGAGGTAAGAGCTCTCTATTGGCTTGGCTGCTTTGCTTCTCTGATCGTCAGGTTGAATCACAGTATACATCTCTGGGATTTTATTATTCATGCTACAGAATGGAATTAGCATCTTTATTTTGCTTCATTTTTTTTTTCTTTCTACCCTGTGAGAATGCACACAAAGCTTACACCCTGGGGAAGCCTACTCCAAAACTCCACCATGGTTACATTCTAGTTTTCAACTCGCAGCCCCCAGCATTGTAAGAAGCAAATGGTTACTGTTATGTCATCTGTCCTTGTCCTTTGGCACAGCAGTTCAAACTGACTAACACAAGCCCGATTCCTAGTTTATCAAGATTGTCATCTGGAATGCAGAGTTACAAAGGCTGTATTTATTTTTTTTTAATTAATCAGTTCCTAGGAATCTAATATTTGAAAAAGAATTATCAGTCCAAACTCTAAATACAAGTGTGAGATTTAATCATTTCCATTTGAAAGAAAGCATGTCATTTCCAGGGACATCATGTGTACTGAGGCATGGAAACAGAGGCATAGAGAGGATAGCCCATGGCGCTTAGAGTGGAGGAGAGTCAGAACCTGAATCCAATTCAAGCCACATGTCAATAAGATCTCCTTTGCGCATGGGAAACATGGCAAGAGACTTCCCACTGGTACCATGGGTAGCACTAAAATGCTGCCTAAGCAAACCTAAGGTGTTCTCACCCAATTTGAAAGCCCACAATGGTTTCTATGGTTCTTGGTGTCTTAGCTACTTTTCCATGGCTCTGATACATTAATGACCATGGTCAAGGCCATTTATAGCTGGAAATTTATTTTGGCTTCTGGTTTCAGAAGGATGAGAGGGCCTCATGGGTAGGAGAGCTTAGCAGCCAGCAGCAGAGCAGGCAGCTGGAGTGGGAAGCTGGGTTCACAGCATGAAGCAGACAGCGAACTGAAAGTGAAGAGGCTTTCATCTCTCAAATCAGACCAGGGACGTATCTCCTCCAGGAGGCCATATCTCTTAACCCGTTACCCCACCACCAAACACACACACACACACACACACACACACACAAGCAGTATTGGGGATTAAATATTCAAACACTTAAGCCTGTGGAGAAATTTGTCACTGAAATCAGTACAGTGTGACATGTAATAAACCGCACATGTTTGATTACTGCCTATGGCTGCTACCTCGAGGGCACCACAGTCAAGATTGATAAACACTTAAGTAAGTATTAATGTTACTACTGATGGCAGTTATAGTCACACACCATTAAGGACTGTCTGTACCAGGTGTTTGATCTCTGTTTTCTCCAATCCTGTACATATTCTCTGAGGTAGGTCTTTCTATCCTGTTTATAGAGATAAGTTGACCTCAGTCAAAGAAGTTTCAAAACGTCTATAAATAATAGAGCTGCAATTCAAACCTACATGAATTCCACAGACCATACTATCATGAGTAGTTCCTCCTTCTGACATTCCAGCCTGCTCAAGGTAAAAGAAGAAGCAGTGACATCAGACCCTTGTAGCAGGTTGATGCATAAGACAGACCTAAATTTAGCTCTTGGTTGAGCCCTTCACAGACTCTGCGAGCCTTTGGAAAGTTTCTCCACACAGAACCCTTATAGCTTTAGTTTGCTTCCATGTTACTGTGGCTAAACACTGACCAACAGCAAGCTGGGGGGAAGCATTTGTTTCATTTTACCACTCCCAGCTCTTAGTCCAATACCTCAGGAAGGCAGGGAAGGAACTCAAAGCAAGAGCCAAGATGCGGGAACTGAAGCAAACATCATGGAGGAAAGTTTCTCAGTTGCTTGCTCCCCATGGCTTGCTCAGCCTGTTTTCTTTTACAATCTAGAACCACCAGCCTATTTTCTCATACAATAGGATCACCTGTCTAAGCACTGCCCACTGTGGGCTGTGTCACTGCATATCAATCACTGATTGAGAAAATGCCTCCCTAGACTTGCCTACAGGTCAATGTGATGGAGGCGCTTTCTCAATTGAAAGCCCCTCTGCCCAGATGACTCGAGTTTTTCTCAAGTTGACAAAACACTTAACCAGCACATTTATATACAAAATGAAGTTGTCGAGAGGATCCTCTAAGGATACATGCTGCAAAGGTGCTGAGGACAGGGCCTGCCCCAAAACAAGTCCCATGGCATGCTATCTGAACCTGCATATTTCACATTAAAGCAACTCAGGGTCGGATCTGAAAATCAGAATTAACCAAATTTATGTTTTCAATTTCTAAAGAAAAAGACTCGCATGGACACAACAAAAGGAAATTCCTAATGTCTAAAGTGTCAGTTCAGGAACAGCCATTAGCATGTACATGTTCCTGGGCACATTTATTTCATTAGACAAGGTACGTCTGAAATTTAGTAACTGAGACACTACATTCTTTCTGGCGACCTAGGTTTTTAAAAGTAGTTTAAAAGCAAATCATTGAAAACTACATAAAAATTGAAAAAAAAAAAAACACCCTGTTTTTTACTTTTAAAGTCAATGGTGACTTCAAAATGACAGCGGAAACTTGAATTAGCATATCTATCATATGCTGGTTTTATCACCTAAATTCCACCTGCTTTCATCCTATTGCTCAAAAACACCATGCATTTAATAATTCAGACCCTGGGCTCTTGTCACTCACCCAGCTCCTAAAGAAGCAGTCAGTTTGCAGCGATTTCTCTCCTCCACAATTACGGTGTCTGTACGTCTGGGTCTTTCCAACGGAATTCAAACGCTCTCTCCTCTCATCAGACTATTATCTCCTTTAATCTAGAGTTAATTTAGGAAGGAGCTGGAGAGTTAGATCAGCAGTTGAGAGTGTGTCCTGCTTTTGCAGAAGCCCTGAGTTCTGGCCCAATCACTGACAATGAGAGGCTCACAACTGCCTGTGAGTCCAGCTCCAAGAGATCTGCCACCCTTTTTGGCTTTGGTGGCCACCGGTGCTCATGACTTCCAAAAAGACACGCATACACACATGTAATTTTAAGAGTATAGATTTTTAGGAAGGAAGGGGAGAGAAAAAGAGGGAGAGAAGAGGAAGTGACAAAGAAATAAGGCATGGAGGAGAGGAGAAGGAAGGAAAGTGGGGAGAGAAGGTGAAGGAAGGGGGAGAAGGTGAAGGAAGGGGGAGAGAAGGTGAAGGAAGGGAAAGAAGGTGAAGGAAGGGGGAGAAAAGGTGAAGGAAGGGGGAGAAGGTGAAGGAAGGGGGAGAGAAGGTGAAGGAAGGGGGAGAGAAGGCTAGCTTCCTTCCTCCTCCTCACCCA
>NW_026067924.1:14453229-14472186 GCF_014885135.2 Alexandromys fortis
CCCAACCAAGTCCCCCTCCCTCGTCAGCCCAAAGAGCAATCAGGGTTCCCTGCCCTGTGGGAAGTCCAAGGACCACCCACCTCCATCCAGGTCTAGTAAGGTGAGCATCCAAACTGCCTAGGCTCCCACAAAGCCAGTACGTGCAGTAGGATCAAAAACCCATTGCCATTGTTCTTGAGTTCTCAGTAGTCCTCATTGTCCGCTAGAATGGATGAAGAAAGTATGGAATATATACGTATTAGAGTACTACTCAGCAGTAAAAAACAAGGACTTCTTGAATTTTGCATCCAAATGGATGGAAATAGAAAACACTATCCTGAATGAGGTAAGCCAGACCCAAAAAGAGGAACATGGGATGTACTCACTCATATTTGGTTTCTAGCCATAAATAAAGGACACGTACATAGTTCTAAACAAACACATAGTAAAAGAATAAGTAACCTTAAACAAATATATATATATATATACATATGTGTGTGTATATACATATATATACATATATATGGGCTGTAGCATTGTTCGTACAAATGAAAAACATAATTAAACTGAAATACCATCAATATGGAGATGATTTTAAAATATGATATACATACATTTTGACAGATTCTGAGAAAGGTAAAATGTTACCTCCATCTACCTAACTTAAAATGACATGTAAAACATTCCAGGTGTGGGGAGTCATCAAATAGTAAACATTGCCTTCAGGGAGGAAAAACATGTATCAGTTCATAACAAAAGATCAGCAAATATACACATAAAAAATATATGGAAGGTCCTTACTCCTTAGTAGAGATACAGGGAATGGGAATAGGATTTAGGAGGGTAAAGGACGGTGATATGTTCATTTTTACAAGTATATTAGAGTCTATGTTTTTCATAAAACCAAAGTGTTACTTGATGTTTACTGAAAGTGCATGTGTCCGACACTGTGGACAATGCTTTTCAGGCATCACGTCATTTGTGATGACATGATTTGACAACTCAAAATTTGTCTCTTTGTGTTATAATCCTCATTTAAAAGTGACAATGCTAAGCCTAGGAGACAGTAAGTTGTGATCTACCTGACTCTACTACCTAGAGTTTTGACCTATTAAAGTCACTTTTCTCATATTTGTGATCAGGTAATCGGCAAGAAAGAACTCAGGGGAGAAAGTGTTTTTCTGGGCTCACAGTCTGAGGGATGCAGTCCGCCTAGTGGAAAAGACATGACAGTGAGTGCCCCCAGAGCTTATGGTGCATAGGATGGCCTGCTTGCACCTCAGTGACTGCAAGATCAGGCTGGCGTGGAGCTGGGCTATCCTCACGAAAACCTGCTCACTTCTGCCTGTGAGCCTTCACCTCCTAAAGACTCCACAGCCTCTGAAAACAGTGCCACCAGCTGGGGACCTAACACTCAAACACACAGACCTACCAAGGACATTCCATACCAATCCTTAATACTGCCTTTCCTAAAGATGCTTTGAAGGGTGTTTGGAGTTATCATGCCTACTTGTCTACAAACGAATCTTCATTCTGACTAGATATCAGAAACCTGACTTTCTGATCATAGCATCTACACTCTCTCAATCTTCTTAAACTTTTCTAGGTTTCTCTTTAGACTCCAGTGGAAGCTTTTCCATTCCTAGATGTGATGAGCTCACGTAAGGAAAAGAGGAACAAGGACTCCAGAGTCCTAGCTTCCCCCCTCCCTGAGTAAAATCCATACAGTCTACAAAATGGAACTAATGTTTCACAAAACTCATAGTGGGTAGAGCATTGGTTAACACCCATTAAGCAAGCCAAAGGCCAAGCAGGGCTAATCTGCTGGAAGGGCCCTGTAGCTACTGACACTGGGTTTTAATTGGGTTTTCTATTAAAGCCGTTTTCTCCTGGGTGATTTATCATAAAGAAATAGTACAATTAAGTCTCATTTGGAAACACTAATGAATTATTTAGCATGGGCCAAGCAAAAAGAAAACACGACCTCCATTAGCCTCATCAGAGGTATAGGAAAAAAATCCCAAAGAAGCAGACCAATAAGATCAAAACAGGGAGAAAGGGACTGCAGAGAAGGGTGCTCTCAAAATCTCTCTTGTCTCCCAGGCCCTTGCACAGTGGGGGAAAAGGGGCTACAGATGGAAATTCCCCAAGTTCTGGTGGTTAGACAAAAGCTAGAACTCCTTGAGACCCTGTGAATCTAGTTCCCCTCTGCCAAAAGGAGTCATTTTCCTTTCCATGAATGGCTATCTGTGGGGTCGATCAGCAGACCAAAGCACACGCTCCACCATCCCTCATCATCACAAGTACCTATTAGACATCTCAGAGTCCATGCTAGCATCCTAGCTCTTCTCACCTTCCCCTGCCCTAGGCTCCACCCAGCTCCCTCCCCCACCTACTCACCCTCCTGCCAAGCCTACTGTTTCAGCTGTACTCACACTCCTTTCTGTCTTCATCTCTCGCTCTCCACATTTCTCTCTCTCCCTCTCTCTATCTCTGCTCTGCTCTGCTCCCACTTCTCTCGTGATCAGGTCCAGTCTGCTGGTCATGTTCACACTACTTCTCGCCCTCTCCTCTGCTCTGGACTCCACCAAATGCCTATTCTCTCTCTCATAACCCCAATAAAAAACTATTCTCTTAGCCACACCATGGAGTTGTCACAGCGTCAGTTTATACACTATCCACATAGACGTAGGATTTGGCCAGAACATGGAACTTCACCAGGGTCTATACCACAATCACTGCTGAGGAGACCCCATGCCAGCAACCAAGACTTATGTGAACACCCAGCACATCCTGGAGAGGCCTTCAACTCAGCGGTGGAATCCGTCACAAACAAGCCTGACTTCTTTCCAAGAGATGGACAGGAAATGGTCACAACATAACCAGTTAGTCCATATACCAAGGAAAATGATGAAATGTTTCTCCATATCATGAGCTTTTTGAAACCTTGATATGCTGCTAAATTCAATTTATACACATACACACACACACACACACACACACCTAGTGTAAATATAAAAGCAGCAAAGAATTCAGAGTACTTGCTAGTTTCTGTGGTGTAAATATTCCCAATATGACCAATTTCAAAATAGCAATATGCTTTGGACTCCTGAATATTGAGCCACCAGATCTTTTGAGCCAGCACAAGTAAATTCTTATAGAAGTCTCTAGAAGGAGACCCAAAGGCAGAAAAACAAAGAGCAAACCTACCTGTTTGGTGAAATGTTTTGTGACTTAAAACAACTAAGCTAAAAGGGCATAGAGAGGAGGGACGGTGTTTGTGTCTGTGTGACAGGCACCTCTGGGACGTAACAAAAATATTTGCATTTGATTTAAGTGATTCACAATGCTGTGATATAAATTCCTTCTGTAACTGAGAACCCATTGTTGAAGTCAGGCTCCTATGAATATAACATTCCTGGAGAAGCCATCATGAAGATTTCTAACTTTAGACAATATAAAAAGGAGAAAGAACAGCACAAACAGGCAAAGACAATTCCAGTTAGCTGAATTAACTCAGAGCAGAGAAACATACTTGATGAAGGGAGAGAGTCCATCACCCCACACTTAACTATATAATAGATATAAAAGACAAGCTGGTAATATCTCAGCCCTGAAGGTTGAATCAAGGTTCAGGTATATTCCATTTAACACTAAATCAGGGTCTCTCTCTCTCTCTCTCTCTCTCTCTCTCTCTCTCTCTCTCTCTCTCTCTCACACACACACACACACACACATATACACACACACACATACACACACACAGTGAAGCGGTTTAGAACCTGTGACTCAGGCCAGTTACAAGCACCCTTATCAGAAAAGGAACTTCAAAGTGCCTCAGTGATCCTCAATAGCAGACACCACAGCTCCAAACCAAAGCCCAGAAGGCAGGCACAGGAGAAATAGCCAAGAAGTGTTTCTGAAATGGGAAATAAAGGACTTTACAAAGATTTAGAGAGTCTGAAATCATTAAATGGCCTTTCTTCAGCCAGAGACTGCAGATCTCGTGAGATGACCCCATAGCTGGAGAGGCAGCTTTCCTAGGTAGCACTTCAAAACCTGGATTGCTAATAAATAAATAAATAAATAAAACCTGGATTGCTGATCATACAAACATAGGTAGAATGTTCTCTGTCCTGGTATGGAATTCCCTTCTCCACATGGGTGATGCAGAAAGATGATGAGAACCCCATCTGTGGCAACTGCTGGCTGCTTCCTAAGGTGCCTGTAACTGTCTCTAGGCTCTGTTCGGTGAGTGTCTGTCTACACAGTGGCCTACTAACTTCCATGATGAGGGGACAGGTGGACAGTAAGCCATCTTTTGATTTCCCCTTGCCATGGGAAGACAGTGTCCTAGTTTTCCCAGGCCCTTCTGTCTAGGGATAGCATTGCTTACGCATGGCTGGGCCCTCCTACACCAACCAGCAATCAGGAAAATGTCCCACCAACAGAACTGTTCAGAAAATTCCTCAGCTGAGGTCCCCTCTTCGTAGATGATTCTAGTGTGTGCCAAGGTGCCAAAACCTAAAACATACTTCCAGCTCTCACAGGGATGCCCCTGTTTACTGAATCAGTTAAATTCATCCTGTGTTAAGACCCCCATTTCTCTAAACATGGGATTTTTCCTTCACCTTAGAAAGCCATAAAAAAAAAAAAACACTGTGAATCCACTTTGCTGGGGGGGAGAGGAATGTTTTCGTGAAAAGATTAGCAAAATAAAGAGCATGCAGCATTACTGAGCATCAAATATTCAAAGTTCTATAGCAACAGCCATATTTTAGACTAGGAATATCTAGTAAAAAAGAAAAAAAAACCTTTTTTTTATCCCATCTCACAGAGAACAGTGAACTAAAGGGCAGCAGACGTATAAGAGAGTTGATTACCTTGAAACATCAGCAGTTTCTTTCCCCCCATAGGAATGATTTCTTTAGACCTGTGCAGCTCAGAAGAGAGGGAATGTGGCCATTAGCATGCTGCCTGCACATGAAGAGGGGAAAATTTCACAACCAGAGCCACCCTGGAATTCATTTTGGAGATTTTATTAAGTCTCTTTCAGTTCTAAATTACTGAATCAGAGCTCAGAAATGACACCACAGGGGGCAGGAAGGGGTCATTTGGTTTCCTCATATCCCTTGTCTGTCTGAGTCATCTGGCCAGCTCCCCATTACTCAGGGTGTTGGAGAGGAGTCTAAAGTTGCTCACTGTCTCTCAATAATTCCACCCCTTTCCTCCATCCCTCTGGAGCCAAATTTGAGCTTCTATGCCTTTCTTTCCAGGAGGTCCCCACACCTAGAAGCCCTTTCCTAACTTCTACACAGCAGCTCAGAGTCATCTTTCCTTTTTCAATGTTTTGGAAGCAGTGTCTCGGGCAGCTGGGCTAGCCTTGAACTCACTCTGTACCTGGGAATGACCTTGAACTTCTGATCTTCCGTGCTCCACTTCCTGAGTTCTGGGATTACAGACCTGCCGTGCACAAAGCCATAAGTTTGATTCCCAGCACAGCATAAGCACCCCCGTTGTGCTGGGGATCAAACCCACGGCTATATGTATTCTGTGCAATTCCTCTTCTGAATGGATGAACTATATCACCCCAAAATCAGCGTTTCAAAGAATCCAGCTGATGGTATCACTGATCAATTGAAAGCATACAATGGGTTCCTGTTGTACCTAAGATGAACAAACTCCTTACCGGGAATGAGAAGGCTCAGTAGGGCCTGGCATCTCCCTTCATCCCTCTCCATTTTCATCAGCACTTCCACCTGCACCCCAGACACTCAAAATTTAGATCCAGGACTCTTTGTTCCCAACCCTGACTTTCATATCTTCCATTACTTCTAGCTAAAAAATGACCCCCTGACCCTTTTATCTGGTTGATCCTGATTCACTTCTCCAGGTTGAAGGTTATTTGCTCAGGAAAGGTTATCCTACCTAAGTGTGTGATTCGCAGCCCAGCCCAGCCCCCCACCACTTTAGGTACATCCTCATTTGTCACTATGCTTTCTCAGAGCAGGGACAATAACCTGTGGCTTCTGTGAATGCTTATCTCATTTTCAGATTAGCCCAAGCACCCAGGACCCCACAATCATGCACATATCAGGTGTATAAATAATTGCTCCTATATATTCTAGAGAGAAGGCACTGAATATAACATGCTTCAAAGAGTGGTATCCCAAATGTGTTCTGGAAAGAGAAGCACAAAGTCTTAGTGAATTTTATCACTCTAGATTTTTGTTTGTTTGTTTAAAGATCTTAAAGTCCCTTGTAGTTCTTTTTTGGAGTAGGGGTTTGGTAGTCAGGCCTCGAAAATTGAGGAGACTTACATTCAAGGTCTTGCTGGGTCCTGACTAGCAAAGCCTGCCTGAGCAACCCTCAGGATGTAGCATATGGATGCCAGTGAGTCACATGGGCAGAAAGAATCTGATCTCTAACAAAGAAAAGAAAACAATTTTATCCACCATTTAGAGAACAAAACAAATCACTGCATAACCCATAATTATGCTCAGATAAGTGGGGGTTGGTAGGAAATTTCCATTTTCTTCAGTTTCTTAGGAGGGAAAAATGTATTGTGGACAGGTTCATTTATCCATGTTATTTCCCTAAGAAAATGGAATATGTTGAAGTTAAAGGATAAAGAATTCTAAATATCAAGAACAACTTTCATGGTGCTGTGTCATACCAACCAGAGAAAGGAAAAATGCAGGGGGGAGGCCAGTGAGTTGAGAACAGAAGCTGACCCATAAGGATACCCACCCATCTGTCTTCCTGAACTTGTTACTGCTGGGTAGAGCTTGACACAAGTAAATGCCACCCACACCCAGGTGCTGCTCAGAAAGCTATGAGTACTCATCTGATTTAATTACTCAAGTGAGAGAAAGAGGAGGGAGGGAAGAGAAAGGGAGGGAAGAGGAAGAGAGGGAAGAGGAAGGGAGGGAAGTGGGGAGGGCAGAGAGTTCCATGAGAAATTTGAGCCCTTTCTTAGCTATCTTCCTTATAATATAGGCCAGAAATATTCCTCGGTAGCAAGATACCAGTCAACAACAGGTTGGATTCTCATATTCTTGGCCCAATGTTTGGTATCATTTACCGTTTGAAGGACTTACTACAGGGGTTTTCCCTGTACTTGGTGAACTTCAGATAAGCCAGAAAATGAGGATGACACATGAACAGAAAGCTCATGATTGAAAGCAAAGATACTAAGTTTCAACTTGATATCCAATGCCATCTTATCAAACAATTTTAAAATATCAAACAAAAACCAGACCACTTGCAGATGTCTGTCCTCTACCTCCTGGAGACCCCACAGATCATCATGGGACCCAGCCTTCCCCTCTCACCTTTTGCAATCCTTTGTATAAGTCAATAATACTCAGAGGAACTCTTCACTTAGAAACCCACTGGCCATGGCGGCCTGGGAATCAAGCAGGTGGTCTTCATTCTCCTTCCTGTCCTCAATTGCAAATTCCTGGTATCATCCCCAGCCCTGTAGCAAAACACTTTCAGGGACCTGTCCTCCCTCTCTGACTCTGCTCCTTGGGAACTCCACTGAACTTCATGGCAAACTCAGTTTTTCCCCTTCCTGTGAACCCTCCCAGCACCCCCTTCTAGACCAGTCCCATTCCTTTGAGTCAGTACCTAGAAACACATTATACTCAGGACTCCCAGTGACCACACTTGTCAGGAGTTCAGAACCACCCTACCAGGCAACCTATAGCTAGCCATCACACTTTTCTAAGATCCGGAGAGAGAAATGGAAACCCAGGAATAAAACACTCAACCAGAAAGACGATTCAGTGCAATTCCCATCAAAATTCCAACATAATTCTTCACAAAAACTGAAAGGACAGTTTTCAGCTTCATATGGAAACACAACAAAAACAGGATAGGTAAACAATCCTGAGTAATAAAAGAACCACTGGAGGTCTCACCGTCCCTATTTTAAAATTGTACTACATAGCGTATAGTTGATCAATAGAATTGAATTGAAGACCGAGACAAAGGTCTTTACATCTGTGGAAATTTGAGTTTTAATAAAGAAGCCAGAAATATACACTGGAAAAAAAATAAAAGCAACTTCAACAACTGGTGTTGGTCAAACTGAATGGCTGCATGTAGAAGAGTCCAAATAGATCCATACTCATCACCCTGAACAAAACTCAATTTAAATGCATCGAAGACCCCAGTGTTAGGCCAAGTACACTGAATCTGACAAAAGAGAAAGTGAAAAACAGTCTAGTACTCATTGGCATAGAAAAAGACTTTCTAAACAGGACACCATTAACACAGATGCTAAGAACAATTAAAAAATGGAACCTCATGAAACTGAAAAACTTCTGTATGGCAAAGGATGTCATCTTTTGGACAAAGTGGCAGACTGCTGAATGGGAAAATGTTTACCAGCTACACATCTAATACAGGGGTAATATCTAAAACATATAAAAAATTATAAAAATTGACATAAATAAAACAAATAACCCAATTTAAAAATGGGGTACGGAACTAAACAGAGAGTTCACAAAAGATTAAATATAAATGCTGAGAAACACTTAAAGAAATATTGAACATCCTTAGCCATCAGGGAAGTCAAAATCAAAACTACTTTGAGATTTCATCTTATACCAGTCAGAACGATCAAGATCAACAAAACAAATGACAGCTTATGCTGGTGGGGATATGGGAACACTCATTCATTGCTGGTGGCACTGCAAACTTGTACAGCCACCATAGAAGTAGCTGACTCATGCCTCTCTGGCAGAGATTGTTGGCTCAGGCCTCTTCCCACAGATGTCCCTGGCTCAGGCCTGCTCTCTCGGAGGTCCCTGACTTATGCCAGGTGCTGCAGAGACCTCTGGTTTGGGTCTGCCCCCTCAGCGATGGCTCCCTGTACCTGCTCATGTGGAGGTCATTGCCTCAGGCCTGCTCTGGCAGAGGTTACTGGCTCAAGCTTCGTACGTCTGTAGAGTCTTGGGGTTGAGTTAAGAGCTCTTAGGGGCTCTCAGGTCATCCTGAGAAGAGTGTGGCTCTTGCCAGCAAATTCAAACATTCTCTCCTAGAGGAGTCAAAGGCTAGTAAATCTCAGGCAGCTTATAAAACGTGGACTTCTCAGAAGCTCAGAATTTATGCTGATTCACAAGGTCTTCTCCAAGGTTATACAAGGAATAAACAGTGAGGAGAGAAGACAACTTCACTGGAGCGTCCTGCAAGTTGAGAAGAGAACTCTGAGGAAGGAGCTTTCATGAAGAACCCATTGCCATGATGAGAGGGCTTCCTGGTGCTGTAGCTGCCTTTGAGTCAACTATGTTCCTACAAGTAACCAAAATAAGCTCATTGGTGCACCCAGCTAGAATTAGTTGGGATTGTTTCCCTGTTCTGTTGTCAGTGCCCTACCTTGAGTGAAGATACATTTGCTCATAACTCCCCACCAAAGGATCAAAGGTGACCAATGATGGTGTGAATAAGATGTCCCCTGTAGTCCTGGGCATTTGGATAGCTGGTTCCCAGTTGAAGACATTGCTTGGGTAGGTTAAAAAGTATGATCTTGCTGGCAGAGGCATATTACTTGGAGTAGGTTTTGAAATTCAAAAGTCTTATGCCATTCCCAGTTCACTTTCTCTGCTTCCTGATTGCATTTCCAGAGGTGATCTTACAGCTACTGCTCCTGCCACCGTGCCTCTACCATGTCAGCGTGCCTCTATTCTTCCATCATGGACTCGAACCCTCTAGAACTGTAAGAAATAAGTTTACTTTGGTCATGATGTTTTTATGACAGCAAAAGAAAGGTAAATAACACAGGGCCATAGGAAGGGTGGACCTCTAACTCCTTGTTCATCGTTCCCAAAAGCCCTAAAGAGTATGACCTGGCACTGAGGCCCATAGAAGGTAGACAGTATGGAGTACATGAGACTCTTCAGCTGCCTGTTGGAAGTGCTACCTGAGAAGTAATCTTCTCAGACCTTGGGTCTCTCAGGATTCGAGCTGCCATGGCCAAGGGAGCATGACTCAAGGCATTTGAGGATATAATTTTTCTGTTTTTATGTTTTGAAGTTGTGTTTTTAAGGAGCCATGGGCATGCTCCACAATTTTTTGTCCTTGAGGATTATGAGGAATACCTGTCTTATGCTCAATATTCCATTGGGATCAAAATTGTTGAAATGTTTTACTAACATATTTAGATCCATTATTTATGACTTTTGGGGTCCTCATATATGAGAAGCATTTTAAGTAATGAGTTACTACACTCTTGGTGGCTTTTTTAGCTTGTGTGGTGGCTATAAAGAATCCTGAATATGTATCGATTATCACATGTACATATCTTAATTTGTCAAACTCTGTAATATGAGTAGCATCCATTTGCCATAAATGATTAGGAAGTAGTCCTTGGGGATTTACTCTCAGATGAGGCACAGGTAAATACTGTGGACATATATCACATTGCTTAATAATGTGGTGAGCAGCTTTTTTTGTTAAATTTAAATATTTTGTTTATTTATTTATTTAATTTATTTATTTCTTTATTAATTAATTAAAGATTTCTGTCTCTTCCCCACCGCCGCCTCCCCTTTCCCTCCCCCTCCCCCAATCAAGTCCCCCTCCCTCAACAGCCCAAAGAGCAATCAGGGTTCCCTGCCCTGTGGGAAGTCCAAGGACCACCCACTTCCATCCAGGTCTAGTAAGGTGAGCATCCAAACTGCCTAGGCTCCCACAAAGCCAATACGTGCAGTAGGATCAAAAACCCATTGCCATTGTTCTTGAGGTCTCAGTAGTCCTCATTGTCAACTATGTTCAGCGAGACCGGTTTTAAACCAGGCTTTTTCAGACCCAGGCCAGCTGGCCTTGGTGAGTTCCCGATAGAACATCCCCATTATCTCAGTGTGTGGGTGAACCCCTCGCGGTCCTGAGTTCCTTGCTCATGCTCTCTCTCCTAATGCTCCTGATTTGGACCTTGAGATTTCAGTCCGGTGCTCCAATGTGGGTCTCTGTCTCTGTCTCTGTCTCCTTTCATCGCCTGATGCAGGTTAATATTCAGGATGATCTGAAGGCACTTTTCAGTTGGGCCATATCCTTGTCTCCTTCCCTCTCCCCACTCCTGCATCTCTCACACTTCTTAAGAACGCCCCTTCATAAATCTGTGTAAGTACGTTCATCTCAGCTCTGCAGCTAGAATGCTCAACTTAAGTTAGAGCAACCCAGAAACCATGGGCATTTCTTTGGAAGAAGATTTTCAGATTCTATGAAGGTTGCAGCTTAAGATACAGTTCTGTGACCCAAAAAGAGGAACATGGGATGTACTCACTCATATTTGGTTTCTAGCCATAAATAAAGGACATTGAGCCTATAATTCGGGTTCTTAGAGAAGCTAAATAAGAAGGAGAACCCAAAGAAAAACATAAATTGTTTTTTTTTAACTTATACTATTTTGATGATTCAGAGTATATGATCGCTGAGCAAGCTCAACTGAGATAAAGTTGTTATTTTTGCAAGTTTATTATCTAAAGTATTATCTTTAGCTAATAGACCAGGAAGATTTGAATGTGCTCTGATATGCCCTACAAAGCATGACAATCTTCTTTGTAGTATGGCATTTTGAATTTGATGGAACAGCATCTTAACTTGTTTATTGCTTGTCCCAATACATGGGACAGGTTTTAGGACTTGAATAGCACTAAATATATACTGGCTGTTGGTAGGTAGATTAAATGCCTTATTTGCAAAAAGTTGAAACACTATAGCCATAGCTCGCAGCTCAACTATTTGACCTGAGGCTGGTTCTGTTTGCACTACAGGTCCTTCGCCATTAACCACATGTGCAGCTCTTCCATTGGAAGAACCATCTGTAAAAATTAACATAGCATCCTTTAAAGGAGTTTTTGCTGCAACTTTAGGGAAAATAAAGAAATGTAGTTGAATGAATTGCAACAATGGATCAGCTGGGAAAAGATTATTAATCTGGCCTTTATATTGAGCAAATGCAATTGCCCAAGAATCACTATTTTGAAATAATCAATCTGTTGTTTAGTATAAGGAACATTGATCATAACAGGTTCTCTGCCAAAATATTTCTTAGACTTCATCCTGCTCTTTTGTGCTCAGCAAGCTACTGCTTCAAAATAAGGGTTTAATACCTTAAAACGAAATGGGAAGGTGCAGCCATAGAAGTGGATTGTTTGGCCATAAATACCAGTTATAAAATTTAAATATGCACATTTCTCTGAACTGTCACCAAAATTAAGCATAATCACTAAACCTTTTCACTTTTGTGAATATTTTAATTATGAAATAGATAGATATTAATATCAGATTTTTAAAACACTGGCAAAATATAATGATCATTGCTATAATTTGAATTGTGTCTTCTAAAAGGATTTATTACAGTTCAGACTTGCAGGATTTTTTATTATGAACTTATCTAACATTAGGTCATTTAGGCAGGGCCTAATCTACTATTCTGGTTGTAATATTTAGTATTGTCTAGGGGACAGAACTGATAGAATGATATATATGTAATATATCTACACACATACACACATATATATGTGTGTGTGTGTGTATATATATATATATATATATATATATATATAGAGAGAGAGAGAGAGAGAGAGAGAGAGAGATGGTTTGAAAGAAAATGCCACCCAAAGGGAGAAGCACTATTAGGAAGTGTTGCCTTGTTGGAGTAGGTATATCCTTTTGGGAGGAGATGTGTCACTCGGGGGCGCGGGGGGGGGGGGCTTTTAGATCTACTATGTTCAAGCTATGCTCAGTGTAGTACAAAATTCGCTTCCTGTTGCCTATGGATCAAGATGTAGAACTCTCAGCTCCTTCCCCAGCACCATATCTGCCTGCACGCCGCCATATCCTGCCATGATGATAATGGAAAACTGTAACTGTAGGCCACCTCAATTAAATAGTTCCCTTTATAAGAGTTGCCATGATCATGATGTCTCTTCACAACACTAGAAACCCTAAACACGCGAACATGTATGTGTCATGACCCTATGTTAATATGTATGTATGTGTGTCTTTCCTTGTGTTAGTACACACACACACACAAAGAGAGAGAGAGAGAGAGAGAGAGAGAGAGAGAGAGAGAGAGAGAGAGAGAGGCAGGATTTATTGAGTGACTTACAGGGTGTGGTTCAGCTAGTCCAATAATAACTGTCTCCCAATAAAAAGGCCAGGAATCCTTGTTCCTTAAGGCTGAATGTCTTAGCTGGTCTTCATATACACTGTAATCCTAAAGAAGCAGGCTCTAATGCCGGTGAGGGAATGCCACCATAGGATATATGAACTTGCCAGAGAGAATGAAGGTAATCAGGCAAAACACAAAAGCTTCTTTCTTCCATGGCTATTACAAAGGCTGCCATGAGAAGGTGTGGCCCAGATTTAGAGCTGCTCTTCAGACCTCAAAGGATTCAATCAAGAAAATTGCCTCACAGGTGTGTCCAGATACTTGGGTTTTCAATGATCTATTCTTGGTTGTCAACTGGCCTAGATCTGAAAATAACTACAAATCAAGCTGACAACCAAGAACAGCCATCACACTCACAACCTTAAAAGAAGACAGATGCACAGAAGAGAGACCTACAGCCCGGCAAGAGAGGAGAGTGACGAAGCTACAAGCTAAGGATTCTCAGCCATCACCAGGAACTTGGAAGAGGCAAGACACCAGGCATCCTACCCTTAACACCTATTGACCTTCTCACTTCCAGACTTAGATGAAAACTAATTTCTGTAACTACAATCTACCCAATTGTGATCCCATGCCATGTGCAGTAAGGATTTTAAATTTTCACAATGTACTGTTAAAGAAAAGAGGACATTTAACTAATTTGGAAACCACGTGTATTGGACCTCTTAATTTCTTCTTGCATAAAGTATCTGTTCACATATTTCCAGGAAAGATAATTCCTGGGATTTTTAGATTACTCAGCATCCAGCCCAGAGCTCAGAATGTTCCAGAAGGACTCTAATAACCATCTGAGTCTTCTTTACTTAGTGACAGAAACCCAGGGTTCTGGAGAGTAGCATCTTAGCCTACTTCCACGTATTCAAAGGTTAAGAGTTGACCTTGCCATTTACCTGAACCTCTTTGGCATAGACTAGACACAGTATGGAATTACTTAGCTTAAATTTTTCTTTGTGTTTAAAGCGCATTTCCTGTTCCAAGAGCAGATTAATAAGAGTGCAAGAGCTTGGGAGCAGCAGGCATTGCAGACATTTCGTGAATGGGCTGCTCTTGTCAAGTTCTCAGCTGAACATCTTTGGTAATTAAAAATCAATCCAGCAGGAAAGAGAGGATGATTACTTCCTATGCCCTTCCTTCTTCATCTAAGCCTGCCACTCTCAGAATCCCAACACTGTGAAGCAGAAATCCAAAGACCTGAGAATCACAACCACTCTGCTTCCCCATTTTCTTTCCCCAAGCCCCCAAACTCTCACTTCCATCTTTGCAAACCGCAGCTTCCTCATTTCTCCAAAGAGAGCCGACTCAGGGTAGAGCTGACACCTAAGAATCAATGTCCTCATGAGCACTTCCAAGCACAGACCCAAGAATCATTCCTTTTTAATGTTTTTATGTTTTATTTTATGTACATGGGTGTTCCACCTTCAAGTAAGTCCGCACACCACTAGTGGCTACGGAGTGCAGAAGGAGACATCTGATCCTTTGAGTCTGGATTACAGGCATGTGAACCATGGGTAGGTGATGGAAATCAACCTAAGTTTTCTGGAAGAACAACCAGTGCTCTTAATGGTTGAGCTATCTCTCAAGCCCTTCTTGTCTGAGAATTCTTAAGTGTAATCAGCTGTCATTTTAACCTTTCACATGAACCCTATTAAATATGGTAATCTCAAGCTAATTGTTCTCACACTGAGAATATTCAAACTCCTTACCAAGAATGAAAATTGTGTTATGCTAGCCCATGTCACTCTTCGATGTTTCATATATGTACATGAAGGTTCATGGTTTATTTACTGTTGTTTCATCTTAACTATGTCTTCTATGGTACATGCTTAATACAAACAATGATTTTTAAAAATGGTTTGGTAAAGGCTTCTTCTGGACCACTCAAGCCTGAGGAGGAGCAGGATGAAGGGACACATGGAATGAGACACTGGGATAGCCATCATAATTCCTATGGTGATGGTTAAGCAATTTCGGAAATGTCTCCCACATAAGATGATCTTGTAGTTAGAGTCTACAGCAGGCAAGGGACAGATTGGAAACAGGAAGAAAAAAAAGCCTGCAAATAGCAGCAATCACTTTGCTGTGTGCCCTACCTTACTTTAAATCCAACCATTCCTTCTCTTTCTCCACAGAAACATCCTTAGCATGTTCAGGAAGTGGAGTGCTTCCTTAGAAATCAGAGTCTGCATCGTCATATCCCCACCTCAGGTCACTATTGCTTTAGAAATGCTATGTAAATGTTCGTGTCACTTGCTTTATTCTGACCTTATAGGGTAAACTGAGAATTGAATTTTTTAATCCTTATTGTTTCCCTTTAAACATCATGTTTTCTAGACACTCTTTTCCAGATATTGTTATTTGCAATTGAGTTCACCAATGTGGGAGGCAAGCAGGAAGGGGAGGACCAGTAGAGATAACCAAAATCAATGAGATGGCTCAGTGGTAAAGATTTTTGGTGATAAACCAGATAAACCATAGTTCAATCCCTGGGAACCACATGATGGAAGAATCTGACTCCCTGAAGTTGTTCTCTAATCTTCACACTATGAACATATGAACATATATGCATACACATATGCATGCATACATACATACATATCATTTTTGAGTCAGTTGTGGTAGTACACACCTTTAATCCTAGCACTCTGTAAGGAAAGGCATGCAGATCTCTGTGAGTTCAAGTTCAACCTACTCTATATAGTGAGTTACAAGCTAGGCAAGGTTACAAAGTGAGAACCTGTAAGAAGAGAGAGAGAGAGAGAGAGAGAGAGAGAGAGAGAGAGAGAGAGAGAGAGAGAGAGAGAGGAAGGAGGAAAGGAAGGAGGGAGGGAGAAAGGGAGAAAGACCATTAATGCAAGGAAGTAATTAGATGTTCAAATAAAAAAATATTTAATTTTTTTATTTGTGTGTCTATGTGAGTGTGTGCCATGTGTTATGTGCCAGGGCTTACAGAGTCCAGAAGAGAGCAGTAAATTCTCTGAAGTTGGAGTCACAGGCAGTTGAGCCACTCAACATGGGTTCTGGGAATGGAACTTGGGTCATATGAAAGAGCAAATACTCTTAACTGCTCCACCATCTTTCTAACTCCAAAAGGATATTTTGAGGATATTAGAAAATATCACACTGGGGTCAAAGGAATGGATCTTAATGTTGGTGGACCTTTTGAGGATGAACCCAAGGACAACTGGCATGAAAATAAAAATAGACAGGACCTCAACAGTCCCTCACAGTTGCCTGAGCATCTGTAGGAATAGCATACATATCCCCAAAGATGTGGTCTCAAATATATGTTTTAATAAACAAAAATGTTTTTAGTAGAAAATCTGAACCAATCTCATTGACATAAGCATACAGATATTTCACTATTTGTTACCGTTTATTTTGACAAATTTAAAAATATACAAAATATAATATTCTTCCTTCTCCATTTCTAAAACACAATGTCCAAGCCATGGGTCTTTGAAGCCAGCAGCCTCTTCTTGCCAGTATCCTCTTTCTATGATAAACCCAGTTAGCAATTCTGCTTCTAGCTCCTGTGAATCAAACTGATCTTTCCATTTTTCCGGCTTCCTGTTAGAAGAAATGAACCAGCTAAGCTTCATTTCTCTAAGGCCATTTCTCATGGCCTTGGTGGTCACATGGGTACCATAATAATGACATATAACTCCCCTGTTCTGTTTTTATTGTATCAGGTTTGAGTGGACCTTGAGCAGAAGATGACTAATGACCCCCCCTTCCTCCTTCAGTTTGACACAAATGAATCAGACTGCACACCAGGAAGCAGTGGAAATAGAACTAGACTATGAATCAGGAAATGTGGGTCTTCAAGTTTTGTTTCTGACTAGTGATGGAGTCTTGCAAGGTTCTGTAAGCATCAGTGACTATTATCCTTTTAAACTGTGGTCTGATTAAACTTCAGCATTCCATGACTCTGGTCTATTTCCAAAGGATGAAAAGAAATAAAACCCAATTAAATTGTTAATTATTATGAAATAGTTTTTATGTTTCTATTGTCTGAATATTTTGGTTGGAGTTATTCTAATCCGGGTTTTTAGGTATCTGATAAATAACAACAAACATCTCGCCTAGCTTATGCATCTTATTGGTCTTCATGGCATCAATTGAGGGAAAAAAAACCTTTCAGCTTCACCCACATTTTAATATTTAGTTAAAGGCACTTATTTAGGGCTTGTACAGGCAACTGCTGAATCCGGAACCACAACTAGCACATTCGTCAATTTAAGTCCAAAATTCGACTTCCACATCTCCCCAGGAAATCCAATCATCTATTCGTTAAGCTATCTGCTTATGGTATAGTGGAGAATTCAGAATCAGAGAAATATTTGTTGATTGCTCCCCAGTAAACAGGACAGCAGAAATTTGGGAGTCACCATAAATCTTGAAAAAATGTGTCAGTGTGCTGGCATCAGTGCTGATGGCATTTGTGTTTGTCCTTAAAGGGGAGGGGGATGTTGAAGATTTTTAATCCAGATGTTCTTCGCATCTCAGAGCTACCATCCCCACTCTCTGCAACACTCTCAGGTCCCCGTTTTGGCCAAAAGATGTGAAGAATTATCAGCCCATGAAGCATCACCAGGGATGACAGCTACACACTAGTTTGCTTTGTAGTATTTCAGAGGGAACACAGAAGTTGGGAAATAAGTTCTTTTGAGCAGTGGCCTATTGGAGTGGTTCCTAAAAATAACAGGATTTTATAAGTCAACCAAATTTTGTGACCTGTGACACAAAATCTCCTCTGGGAAACCTAATCCTAACCATGTATCATTTAAGGCTCATCAAAAAGTACCGTGAACCAATTATCTCTATTAACCTCAAACACTGTCAACCTGACTTACAGTGGAAACTCAAATGCATAGGTCTGAAATGGTTTTTAAAGTTGTCTAACAGTAGTATTAATAAACGTTTGTTGGCCGGGTTATTTTTTGTTAACCACTCTAAAGTTACTGGTAAGCAAAGAATTCAAACCAAGTGAATAAAACTCCCCCTAGCCTTTTAAGCAAAGGCCATGGAAGGAAATTTCTATGGCATCTCTCCCAAAAGCAGAGAGAGAAATAAGCTAATGAACTCTATGCTTTTGTTCTATGTCTTTCCTCTTCTTGACTCTAGTTGATCCAGATTCAAGACTTCAGCCATAGTAGAGGTGAGTCAGGGCAATGCTAAGAGTCAAATCTAAATATGAAAATGGACAAAAATTAGAAACTTAGAATCAGTTGCAAAATTTCATTTAACCACTGAGTCATTCAACATGCTGTACAGCAGATGTAGGGTAATATACATTCACGCACCCCATAAACATGTATAAGCAAAAGAATGATAAATAACATATATAAAATAAAAGTCTGCCTTACAAATTCTAGTAAGGACTCAATATTATGATTGTGAGACAGCATGTCTGTCTTTGTAAGGAGAGTGGAGGTTTTAAAGATAACTATCATCATGCTGGGCGATGGTGGCGCACGCCTTTAATCCCAGCACTCCGGAGGCAGAGGCAGGCGGATCTCTGTGAGTTCGAGACCAGCCTGGTCTACAGAGCTAGTGCCAGGACAACAGGCTCCAAAGCCACAGAGAAACCCTGTCTCAAAATAGCCAGAACCTGGAAACACCTAGATGCCCTTCAATTGAAGAATGGATGAAGAAAGTATGGAATATATACATATTAGAGTACTACTCAGCAGTAAAAAACAAGGACTTCTTGAAGTTTGCAGGCAAATGGATGGAAATAGAAAACACCATCCTGAGTGAGGTAAGCCAGACCCAAAAAGAGGAACATGGGATGT